>NW_015161953.1:33599-54732 GCF_001447785.1 Gekko japonicus | reverse complement strand
ATATGCTAATGAGTTATGCTAATGAGTCCCCCCTAGCTCTTTTTCTACGAAATGACCCCTGGATGCTGGCACAGGAGGAGGCCTCTGGACACCCACAGAAAGAACTACATTATTGGCAAATAATTCTAAATCCATAACAAATATCTAACAGATTTTACTGGTCTATTCTAGAACATTACTATCACTGGTTGAACTGTGTATTTTCTGCTTCATTCCACAAGGAGCAGAATTTGGTAGCAACTTTAACATACAGAATGCCTATGAGTAGCCTGAATGGTAACCTGAATGGAAAATGAATGGCCTTAATTCCTATGAGATGTCCAGACAGGAATTTTCTTTCTTGGAGGAGGAGGAGGAGGAGGAGGAGGAGATGCAGCAGCAGCTTGTTGTTCCCTTATCATCTGCCTCAGTGCTGAAATTTGCAAACTGGACACATGGGACCTTCCTATGCTTCTATTTTAATGTTTTACTCAAAATTAGGACTGAGGCAAGGAGGAGGAGGAGGAGATTGGATTTATACCCCACCCTTCACTACCCGAAGGAGTCTCAGAGTGGCTTACAAGCTCCTTTCCCTTCCCCTCCACACAACAGATACCCTGTGAAATAGGTGGGGCTGAGAGAGCTCTTTCGAGAACTGTCCTGGAGATAACAGCTCTGAAACAACTTGTAACTGGCCCAAGGTCACACCTGCAGCTGCAGGAATATGCAGAAATATGCAGAAATCATAGCACTTAGGGCTTTGCAGTCAAAGTCTTTATTAATACGGTCATAGACCAGCATAGACCAGATTTGTAAGTGAAAAGAAAGACATGAAGCCTATGGAAGATAAAGCCATTGCACATACCTGAGTATTAATCCAATTCCCTCCCCCAAACGTATTTAATTATAAAAATATAAAAATCATGAAACATTACATACTGACATCTTCCACCTGAAAGAACATAAAATAAGTTCAAATTAGGGCTGTTGCTAGTTTTTAAAAAATCAGTTGATTAATTATATGCATTTTGATTGACTAATAAAAATTCTGCATATTAACAATAGCAATAGGTCTGAAGAACAAGAACATTATTTCTTTTTATGCAGTGTCTTCTTTCTGTTCTACATAAGATTAGACCACCCATGGCCACCCACAGTAGGCTAATGGGTGAATGTTAGTGGATCTCATAGAGAGCTATTCGAAAGGCAATCATTTTAATAATAAGGGACCCAATATTTAGCCACATGATCCTTTTGGTGGTACAGAGGTGCTGCCCTTTTGCCAACATTAGAACATAATTCGTGCCCTGACCTGGATAGCCCAGGCAAGCCCGATCTTGTCAGATCTTGGAAGCTAAGCAGGGTCGACTCTGGCAAGTACTTGGATGGGAGACCTCCTTGGAATACCAGCAGTCAGGAGGCAGGGACAGGCTTTATTCAGCCACCTCCCTGAATATTCTCCAGGCCCCCGGTAGGGGTCAGTCACCAGAGGTCACCATGATTTCCAGGTGCACACACCCAAATGTGCGTGCACATATAAAAATACAAAAAATAAATACCCCCCAAAATTCTTTGTCTCCCTGATGGCAAAGGTTAGCTAAGCCCATCCTTCCTTTGCTGCTAAATAAGTTGTATTGGGGTGCAAACCTAGAGATGGGATGGCCCAGCATCATGCCACCTGGCAACGTTTTGTTGCAGAGAGGGAAATGAACAGTGCTGAGTTAACTAATACAACAACCTTATCCGCTGAGGGCCAAACTAAACATTATGGTTTTGAAAGAGTTGGGTCTGGGTTCCCTGGACCCAACTTGTGTTTCCTGCATCCACATAGCAGCTGCAGGGAACAGCTTCTTTTAAAGTGGGGAGGGGAGAGTTCAAGTTGGGTCCTTGAAAACAGTAAGTTTGACCCAGAGAGGGCTGCTCCCAGACTTCTGCTACCAGGAATATTACCCAGTGGCACAAGAGATGTGGATTTGTGTAAGCTGCTGCTGAGGGTGGATTTTTTTTGGGGGGGGGATTCGGGATATTCTGATCCACCATTATTTTTCTGCAAGGACTACTTCCTAGCTCACAATAATACACCTGGGATGTCCAAATAAGAATATTTTTACAGTTATAGGAATGATGAACTATCACAAGTGGAAAATCATTGTTTTAAGCAGCTGGGTTTCAGAAAGAAGTTGCTCATCACTGCTTAAGAATTATCCAGGAGGGTCTCAGTGTTGTATACAGAAGATGAAAGCATCCCAGAAGCAGCTGCCATTAATAAAGCTATAATCATAACTATACTTTATCTTAACAATCTTCTGCTGGTATGAATCTAGCAATTGCATTCACTAAAAAGGGAACCAGATTCCTGTTGGGGCAAAACAAGATTGAACCTGGCGAGTTCTTGGAATCAGGACTGCTTGGAAACCTTGTTCTAATTGCAGGATATGTAGTATTCAAGTTTGTTTTTTAAATAGGGTTTCACATGTAACAAATACACCACCTACTTTTGTGACCAGTGTACTCACTTCTAACTTTCTTTCAGATGCCTGGCTGTTCCTAAAAGGGGGAAAAAAAATATATATATATACATATACAGTGCAAATAGGCCATTCGTAGGAATCTGCCACACTTCTAAGTGAAGACAAATTGTCTTTCTGTTTTATGGTAGAGTTTGGACTTATATATATAAAACATATATATAAAATGAAATCACATAGTCATTGTCACTTAACTTGAAAGTTGCATCTGACATTTAAATCTAATAAGGCTGACAAATCAATAATGCAAAAAGTTTCAACAGAGTGGAAAATGCATGGCTGAAAAGGGACAATCTTGTCTACTTCCTCTTTCAATTTCAAATGAAGCATTTATATTGCCATAGATTTAGAACAAATTAATTGAGGCCACTTAATGAAGCATTCTCCAAAATGAAAAACTTTTAGAGAGTTTTTCAAGAAATTTTCAGCACCTAGCAAAAGAAAAGTTGCAGGTATTGTAACTTCCAACAACCTCATTTAAATTCAGAAGTTTACACACATTTGAAGTACTATGCCCATCAGAAATAAATCCAGACTGTTCTGGAGTTACATAAACTTTGATAAGATGTTCTTTAGTCTAGAGACCAAAATGATTGCTAATAATTGAATATTTTCCCCCCTGTACCTTTTTCTTTATAAAATTTCTCTCTACCATCCTCACTATGAATCAGGAAAGGAAGGATTACAGAAACTGAAATTATACATGCGATTCAACCCACATTGAGAAAGTTTGCAACCAGTTTTTGAAAAGAAAATACATTGCAATAAAAAAAACACAGAGTGGCTACTTTGGCCATAGAGACAGGGCAATCCTGTGTACTTCCCCCCAGATTATCATATGTAATGTGGCTAAATGTACTGCCCAGTGCCTCTACCCTAAATTGCCCACTCATGCTGGCAAATTTGTACCACTGTAATACCCAGGTTGCCCACATTATTGATCTTAAATCTTTCCCACGGTCATGCTCAATTATTTAAATAAATGTGAATCTCTGTTTACTGTATGGGTGGTGGCATCCTTCTAGAGGCAGGATTATGTCTTTCATGCTTTTCATTTGATGGCACAGGAGGCTTTTGTATCTTTGCCAGCTCTTCTCCTAGAGATCTTAAACAGAAGGGGGGGGGAAGTGTGAGGATTAATTGATTTTCATATGCCATGTCAAGTGGGTAATTTTGATCATTTGTGCCAGATAAAATTAAAGTTTTACCTGAGCTGTGGTGTCAAAGACTGCAAGAAAGTAAGAAACATTTAAAAGAAATGGTAAAGACATTTTTAACAAGAATTAAAATGTGGTAGGATAATATGGAAATGATTTCTTACCATTTCAGAAAGCATTGCTCTTTTGGCTGAAATGAAATTAAAAGAAAAAAGAACATAAGTAAACGTCGTTTGGTTATGGTGGTTTCTCTGATTAGGTTTCATATGGCTGCACTATGATGTAGTTAGAGTACTGCACTGGGACTGGGGATATCAGGATTCAGATCTCCCACTCAGCTGTGAAGTCCACTGGGTGAACTTGGGGCTGGGCTGTCACTCTCTCAGTCTAACCTAACTCATAGAGCTGCCATGGGACTATAGCGAAGGAGAGGAGAATCATGTACTCTGCCCTGGAATCCTTGGACAAAAGGCAAGATAAAATTGTAATGGATAGATATTGGTATAACTTTGATGGAAAATCATAACTTTGGCTCAAGGGGAGCGCATGTAATTGACAGTTCAACTGAGTAGTAAACTTCTCTAACTTGACAGGTCTGAGCATAAGAATACACAGCTCTGTGGTCTGAACACATCTGCGAATGGTGAAATGGTATTATATGCTCCAGGGAGGCAATGACAGATTCAAGATTGCACTGCTGAATATAGACATGGAACTCAAAACTGGAGGTTGAAGATAGAGTTTTAAATGTAATTTCTGTTTTCACAACTCTTATTTTTAAAAAATTGATCACATCATCCCTTTATGAAATATATAAAGTATTTATTTATTTATGCCCCATTTTTCTTCCCTGTTAGTGATATATCATGATGAAGATCCATTCAAAAAGTTGCTATAATAAATGAATTTCACATTGTATCCTCCAGTATGCTTTTGTTTTCATGAAGCTTTTTGATCTTTGTAGATATTTTAACTCTTCCAGAGGGTACCGTACTCAACAGAAATACCCACGATGTTCCAGGGTTACTGGACTTGTACCCCCTGTATTGATAGACTTATTCCTCAGTTACACAAATACGGCTTGCTTATCAGCCCATGGCAGTAGCCCATAGCAATCTTCTGGAGTTTTACTTCTTAGGTTACAATTACTAGTTTTCTAACAGCTAGTAATCCAAGTCTATGCCCCAACCACTGATGCAGAAGAGACTGAAGTGGACCGGTTCTATGAAAACCTACAACACCTCATAGAACTAACACCAAAAAATGATGTCCTCATCATCATAGGGGACTGGAATGCTAAAGTAGGAAATCAAACGGTAACTGGAATAACAGACAAGTTTGGCCTTGGAAAGCAACATGAAGCAGGGCAAAGGTTAACAAAACTAGTCAAGAGAACACACTGGTCATAGCGAACACCCTTTTCCAACAACCTAAGAGGCGACTCTACACATGGACATCACCAGATGGGCAACACCAAAATCAGATTGACTATATAATTTGCAGTCAAAGATGGAGAAGCTCTATCCAGTCAGTAAAAAGAAGACCTGGAGCTGACTGTGGCTCAGATCATGAGCTACTCATTGCAAAATTCAGACTTAAACTGAAGAAAATTGAGAAAACCACTAGGCCATTCAGGTTTAACCTAGATCGCATCCCTGATGAATATACAGTAGAGGTGAAGAATAGATTCAAAGGTCTAGATTTGATAGAGTAGCTGAAAAACTATGGACGGAGGTTCATGACATTGTACAGGAGGCAGCAATCACCACCATCCGAAAGAAAAAGAAAGGCAAGAAAGCAAAGTGGCTGTCTGATGAGGCTTTACAAATAGCAGAGGAAAGAAGGAAAACGAAAGGCAAAGGTGAAAAGGTGGAACAGAGTTTGAGTCCAATGGCACCTTTAAGACGAACAAAGTTTAATTCTGAGTATAAGCCTTCATGTGCATGCTTACACCCAGAATTAAACTTTGTTGGTCTTAAAGGTGCCACTGGACTCAAACTTTTTTCTCTTGCTTGAGACCAACACGGCTACCCACATGAATCTACCTGGAAAATGTTGTTAGTGCTGTTAGACCTGAATTTGGTTCTAATTCTACACACCTGGAACTAACTTCTCAGTAGATCCAGCCAGGGTCCCCTCAGCTAGCAAGCCTGCCAACGGTCCCTTCAAGCCCATTCAAAATACCAACTGCCCTCTCGGAATGGAACTCATGCAAATAAAGCCTGAAATGCATCCACATCTGTCCTCATGGCTGTACCTTTAAGTGGAAACAGAGAAGGCAATTTGTGTTTCGCCAGAAAATATCCATCCGTTTGCTCTTTGCTCTGGGTTTAGGTCAGTGGTTTTCAAATTCTTTCTTCAGGGAAACTTTTTCACATGGACTCGCCTAAAGAGATTTATGAGGTGCATTCTGGGAGCCTAGGTTTTTTTTCACCAAAACAGTAAACATGACTTGGGACTGGAATATCTGAAGGACTGTCTTCTCCCATATGTTATTGCCTGGGAACTAAAACAGGGTGAGGCCTTCCTGACTGCCCCACCAATCAAAGTGGCTCATTTGGTAGGCACACATGAGAGAGGGCCTTTTCAAAGGCAGCCACACAACTATAGAACAATCTCCTCAGGGAGGTGCACCTGGCCCCCTCAGTGTCAATCTTCAGGATGCAGTTGAAGACACAGTTTTTATTGGTGATAGCGTTGAAGCTCAACATAAAAAAAAAACAACTAAGATCATGGCATCTGGCCCCATCACTCCTTGGCAAATAGAAGGGGAAGTCGTGGAAGTAGTGACAGACTTCATGTTCCTGGGATCCCAGATCACCGCAGACTGTGACAGCAGCCATGAAATTAAAAGATGCCTGCTCCTTGGGAGGAAAGCGATGGCGAACCTAAACAGCATGATAAAAAGTAGAGACATCACCCTGCCAACAAAAGTCCGCATGGTCAAAGCAATGGTATTCCCAGTAGTCTTGTATGGCTGCGAGAGTTGGACTATAAGGAAGGCCGAGCGCCGAAGAATAGATTCTTTTGAACTATGGTGCTGGAGAAGACTCTTGAGAGTCCCTTGGACTGCAAGAACATCAAATCAGTCAATCCTAAAAATAATCAACCCTGACTGTTCCCTGGAAGGCCAGATAATGACACTGCAGCTCAAATACTTTGGCCACCAAATGAGAAGGGAGCACTCACTGGAGAAGACCCTGATGCTGGGAAAGATTGAAGGTCAAAGAAGACGGGAAAGGATGAGATGGTTAGACAGTGTCACCAATGCAATGAACATGAAATTGAGCCAACTTCAGAGGACGGTGGAAGACAGGAAGGCCTGGCGTGATCTGGTCCATGGGGTCGCAAAGAGTCGGACTCAACTGTGCGACTGAACAACAGCAGCAGCTAGAAATATATATTTGCCCATGGGTATCTTTTATCAGTGTGTTGTGCTTAGTAAAATGTTAGCTGTTAACTTAAGACCATAAATAATTGCTAACCTCCTCTTAGTAGGTCTCTGTCCAATGGTGGCCCAGATCGATTCAGTGGGGGCTTTTTGCTTCGATCTATAGGAGCTGGAGTGGAACAGAAACATTGCTTCAAATGTTTTGCTAATATGTAATCCCCAACAAAGAATTTCATATGACATCTACATTATAGAAAGTAGAATTCCTCTTTAGAAGTACAGTAATCAACTAATTAAGTATCTGATCTGTTAAGAGGGTTAAGGCAAAGCTGAAAGAAAATACCCCCCCCCCAAAAAAAGATTGCCTTATGTACCAAGCAATGGAAATGTACCAGAGGATGCAATTTAAAAGTACGAGAGAATAAAAGCTACTTACGTTTAAAAGTCTGGATGTTTTTTTCTCTGCTGCTGTCATTGCTTGAAGGTGAAGTGAACAGTGGCTGCTAAAGTAACAGATTCAGTCAATGGTCTAAGTCTTTGCATCGTGATTATGTGATAATAGCTGCCAACCCAGAGATCTGAGAGGTATGAGGTGTCACAGAGCTGCTATTTCACTGTTTTGTAGACATTGTTTTTTTTTAGGGGGAATAGTCTATAGGTGTATATAAAAAAATAAATGCATAGTTTTGAACATGTTGCCAACCCATATCTGACTGACTCGCAGCCTCCCACCTGGAGAGACAGCCTGTAGGCAACTACAAGACAACAACACAAACCATCAAGGATAGTTTCAAAAGTTGGTCTAGTGAATTATACCTGGAAGGTAACAGAAAGTATGTAAAGACTAAATAACTGATAAAATGGTATTTGATAGTTTTCCATTCCTTATCTCATGTACAGATGTAGTACCTTGATATTTAAAAAAACTACATACCCCAGTACCTCTGCCTCCCTGAGCTGCTGGTGTTGGAGAGGGAACAGACCTCTGAGGTGGAACAGGAGGCTGAAGAGATGTTTTAACTGCTGCAGCTCTATCTAAAAAAAAGCAAGAACAGTTAAAGATTTAGATTCCAATCAGATGGGTCTTTAGATTCCCGCCAGGCACAAGTGCCTGGCGGATTTAAAGGTAATGACCAGAAAGCAACATCTGGGAAACATGATCATCCCGTTTTGCCATGCTAGGGAGCTGTACTTAATAGATACTGGTGAAAGTCAAGTGTTTTTGCTTCCCGATGGGCCACGGACAGACTTTTCCCCATCTGAAGGTTCCATCGCGCAATCAGCCCATTGGGATGGTCTGACGTCAGACCATCCTGAGCTGCCATCATTTAAAAAAATTCTAAGTGATATGCACATAAACACGTAAACACGTGACAGCTGCAGAGCTCCACTCAAATGTTCCGGACAATTTCATGTTTCTGAACGGCCTGTGAATTTTATGAACTGTGTTAATTAAAAAAGTACCAAGAGGGAGGTACCACTGGCGGTGCTTTAACCATTAAATTCCGTGCATGCGTGGAAAAACAAGTACATGTTGAGGCACAGATGTGCATGCGCAAACAGAATTTTTTAAAAAACGATTGCGTGGCTCTTTCAGGTGGATGCCATCTAGACAATCCACTGCAGAGTATGCGCATGGTAAGGGGAGCTGTCTGGTCATGCAACTCCGGATAAAAAAGATCTGGATCAAATTACAGCCGGGCCAATGGCGGATTTCGCTGCCCATCTGAACGCACCCATAGAGAAAAAAATATATACCTTCCATGTATTTGATTTTAATTTCAGAGGACAACTAATATTTACATGATGTGGAACACTTTCCCCCCTAGCTACTCAGTTTTGTTTACTTACAATAGGGCACATCTCAACAATCTCTCTCAAACTTCAATTAAAATGAAGTTTTTAAAACCTTATTAGAAAATTATTGATTAAGATTTCTGACTAGCAAAACAGCTCTCTATTCTGCTTCCCCAAAGCTACACTGAGTGTAATCATAAGAACACTTTCCTGAGCATAAGCCCCACTGAGTAAACCAATTTAGAATTGCACTGTGAATCTTCTAACACATTCCTTCATTTAAAGAATGAAAATTATGAGAGCAGATTTTACCTACGTATTCAGAGGGTGCTGGAATTGATTTGGAAGGAAATATAGCATTACGGTGTGTCTCGTCATCATTTGAAGGAGGAGGTTCATAATCCCCATCATTTTCATCTCCTATACTGTCTTCATCATTTGGTGTTTCATAGTCTACTCCAGTTTCCTGGTCATCTGGACATTCATAGTCATCACTGTCCTCCTGTCAAAACAGAAGTACAATAGCTTAACAGCAAGGTTGTGTCTTACACCCCTGTTCTTTGCTGAGAACTGTAAAGCTCTTTATACTCCACATGTATCTACATTTTTTGTTTAAATGAACAACCCTCACAGGTTGGGAAAAACAAGAATTAGGATTACAGTTATATGAGACTACAGCCTGCCACCAATTTTCCCAGTCTATTTTAAACAGAGATTTTAATAAGCATACTATTGCATTTAGAACAAGATAAGATTAAAATGACAGCTACTAAGGCCGAATCTGTTATCCCATGTGGTTTAGAACTGCTGAGCCTCTGCTTTCAAGTTAGAATTAGGGGAGCTGTCTTTTTTCAGTTATCTAATTGCAATCTATTGTTCATCACTAGATGGTCCCTGGGTGTTACTGGAGTGTTCTGGGACTGGAATGAGAGGCCCCACAGTGGAATAGTAGCCCCTGGGGTTAGCAGGAGTATTCTGGGACTGGAATAACCAGCTCCAGAGTGGAATGACAGCCCAGGGGGTAGGAGATGTGTCCTGGGACTATAATGATAGGTCTGGCATTCCAGTTCCAGGACTCTTACTCCAAGGGGCTGTCATTCCACTCTGAGGCCTGTTATTCCAGTCCCAGAACACATCTGCTACCCCCAGGGGCTGTCATTCCACTCTGTGGTCTCTCATTCCAGTCGAACACTCCTGCTACCCCTAGGGGCTGTCATTCCACTCCAGAGCCTGCATTCCATTTCCAGAAAGCTTCTGTTACTTCTAGGGTCTGTCATTCTTACCCCTGTGAACTTAAAAATGAGAAACGCCATGACTACAAGGCAGGAATTGCAACTTTTTGAGCCAAATGCAAGCTCTTACTCGAAAAAGCTGCTGACTGTGCATTCCCCATATCCAGTGATTATAAATTTAATAAACAGATAAATTTCAAATAATTTTTTTTGAGGACTGGTACATAGTAATGAGTAAAATCAGCCATGCAGGAATCAAACCAACAACTCATTTATAGGGCAGGAATTTACCCACTGAGCTAAACACAAGGTCTTGTGTTTTACTGTTGTGTGTGCCTCCTACAGCTCGAAGTAAATCCCCCCCCCCGGTGAACTTAAATATCTCCCATAAAGCAGGGGGGGGTCAAGAAAATAAAGGGTTTGAAAGCAGATAGATAAGTTTTGGAAGATAAGATTTGAGGGCTGGTACTATGAGGAAGTAGAGCCAAACGGGAATAAAATTAGAAACGCCATTTCTGGATTTAAACGTTTTGATTTAAATGCAAGCTCTTACTGCACCAGTAGTGAACTTAAAAATGTTCAGTCGGTCTGTAAAAGGGGTCAAGAAATAAAAGCTTTAAAACAAGATAAAAAAATGTAAAAATATTTTGGGGGCTAGCTAATAAAAAGAGAAAAGAGTTACCGCCTAGTTTTTTGTGTACCACCTGTTAGAATTATTTAAGAACTAGGAAAAAGGCCCGTTGTGGAAATAAATACAATGGCCTCTAGAAAGAGGCTCTGGGCGGGTGCCCTGGCCTTGGACACGCAGTGTCAATTTGCTGTGGTGACCTCAGCAGGGTATAATGACACTGAGTCCACCATTTTCTCCAGAGGAACTGATCTCTGCTACCTAAAGAACAGTTGTAATTTTGAGGGATCGCCAGTCCTCACCTGGAGATTGGCAACAATGGTTCCCCAGAAGGGAATAGTTGGTTTGGAGGGTGGAGTATATAGCTTTGTACCTGTTCGAGGTCCCACGCCTCCTGAAACCTCACCCTCCCCAGGCTCCATCCCTCACATCTCCTGGAGTTTTCCACCTGGAGTTGGCAATCCCAGCCAATCATCAACCTACCTATCTTTCCCCCTCACTCTTCAGCTTTCCACCCCCCACACACCTGCAGCCTCTCCCGTGCTCTGAAGCCCTGACTTCTACGTCACATTGGCTGTCACGGGGGCCACCTCAGCAGCATATAAGGATACAGAGCCCACCATTTTCTCCAGGGGAACTGATCTCTGCCGTCTGGAAAGCAGTTGTAATTCTGAGTGATCTCCAGTCCTCACCTGGAGATTAGACACATTTTACCTCAGAAGAGCAAACTGTTTAGAATGTTAGAGGCAAAAGCCAATCAAGTCGCATATGCAAACGACCTCTGTGTTCCGAGGCAAAGGCCAATGTGGCTGCATATGCAAATAACCTCTGTGTTCTGACTGGCTATGGGGGGGAGAGGAACAGCAAAATGTTTAGAATGTTGGAGGCAGGACTCAGGCAAAGCAGCCAGTGGATATGGAGACCCTCTGAATGACAGATCAGAGAGCGAACTGATTTTGGAGTGTGTGGAATGTTCTAGAGAAGTGCCACCACAGAGTTTTATTTATAAGGGAGATTAGTGGAGCAACGGCTCAAAAATGTCTGCATTAGGTTTACAGCGCAACGAAACCAGAAAGGAGGGGTTAGAGCAGCAAAGAACAGCATTCATTTAAACCAGTGCGGAGCGGCTGTGACGATGGAGTCACTATCAGAGGGTGGGAAACATATGCAGACACTAATTTTTATACTGGCGCACTGCCAGCATGAAACCAGATGCAAATGTAGACAATTTGTTGGGGGACAGGAGTGAAAATGTCAGGAAAGTAGCAAGAAACACACATATGGATTCGACCTATGAAGATTGTGCTTGATTCTGTTTACAGGCAACCTACTGAATCTAAATAGCTGTTTATTTTCTCTCGGGCCTTCTTCCATGCAGTCAGGACCAAGGTCAGATGAATATCATTGAAAATCAAGTAAACAGTAATCAGGCAGGTGGAAAACTAGTGGTCTAGGGGCTGAGACAATCATCTCAGGGAGATTTTTTTTTTGGGGGGGAGGTAGCAGCCTCCCATCTTGCTGTCTGTTAGCTGGCCAGCTGCCAACCTGCTACCCACATGACTGCCACCTCTACTTGGGAGCTGGACGAGAGCAATCTCCCAGACCTCATTTTAAAGCAGTACAGGAATCTGCTCAGTGCCCAAACTCTCTTGTGGCAGTTCAGCCTCTGTTTCTCGTTGCCCATTTTCAGGGCAACCAAAATGGTCGTCAACCTCTTACCAAGTGAATTAATCTCAGAAGCTCTACAGGACTGCTTGTAAACAGAGCAGAGACAATGACTATATAAGGAGGGTTATTTCCTCTAGCTCCTAGGTAGGGGAAACAGCTGAATAGGGGAGGTGGAGTGGCAGCAGATATTGCTGGCTCCTCAGGTAAGCCTGCCACAGCTCAAAGGGAGAACTTTGTGGTCTTTCACAGCAAGAAGAAAGGCAGATGTCTTGAACCATTATATTGGTCAGTGATCACAGAATCATAGAGTTGGAAGGGACCTCCAGGGTCATCTAGTCCATTGGCCTTATTCCCAGATGAGGAGGATTATAGGCTGTATTATGAATGCCACAACTGGTATGTCTAAAATTGTATTCCTGGGGACCAGAGTATAATCTGCAGAGTTTTCAAATCAAGCACTGCCTGGTAAATGAGGCTGCACCTCCCACATGGACCCAGTTTAATATCAAGACGGGGTCCCCTAAACTAGTAGGAATTTCCCCAGGATGCTCTCACATAGAAGTAGCCCACCTGCTGGAATTTCCCAAAGAGCACACTCATTAAAGGGTTTTTGTTCTCAACCTCTTGAAGCTCCCTTATACCCAGGAGTAATTGACTCAAATTTGCAGGGATTAAAACCTAAGGATATAGACTTCTCACTATGCAGCATATCCAGTAATTCTATCACTAGCCCAGGGAATGTCATCCAGCCACTGCACAGCCTTTCATTCTGCCACTCCAACTAAATTTTCCTGTTGTGTGTCCATATTTGGACTTACATTTCCACCTGGATGTCTCCTCTTGCACCTTATCCTCCTATTCCTTGAAAAAGAGCATTTCAACCTCCTCCAACGTTGTAGCTGGTTCTGCTCTCAGAACTTCTTCAACTGAAATCACTGGATCCCCTCGCCCAACTTTCTTCCATCTCTGGATCCACAAATTCTGCAGGTTCTGTAGCTGAGCCTCTTCCCACAACTTTGCAGTTGGTTTTCTGGAACTGCTGAATATATGCCTTCTTATATGCCTAGACCTTCATTCCTCATTGGCAACCCAAACTTCACAGGTGATTTCAGTTTCAGATTTTCCTTCTCCAGCCCCAGACCACAGCACACCACTCTCTTCTCTTCAGGACAGGCAGCAAATGATTTTATTTTCTCCCTTAATTTCCCCTTAGACTCCCCACTTGGACCTCTGTTAGTCAACATTGCTATGATTGCATTACTGTATTGCAGCATTATTTTATGCTTTTGATTTCTTTTGCACTTCATTTTTCTAGTTTTGTATCTTGTTCATGGAATAAAGATTTTATTGATATCATCTTTCTCCCTGTCTTATTTTTCTAAGGGCATCACTCTAGAAAGGGATCCATGTAGACAAAGACTGAAACAGTTCCAACATAGTTACCCTGGAACATCTATGTTGTTCTGAACATGTAGTGGATACTCTGACTATGGCCAACCTGACATGGGGACCAATTTGAGTAACAACTGTGGCACCTTCCAGTTTGCTTGGGCTTAAGCCCTTTTGAAATCACTCGGGCTTCTAAATCAAAACTCCTGAAAAGTATTGGAAGTGTGCAGCTATTAGAGAGTTCTTTTCTAAAACACAGGGAAAGAATTCATTTTCTGGTCCTGCATTGGGCAGTGGGTATGGCCCCTTCCAACTATGATTCTATGACTATTTTTCTTTGCTCATTTTGAAATTTAGATCTTTAAAAAAATCAGAGGTATCACCAGCAGTGTATTTAAGTATTTTTAGAGTATTTTACCCCACTTGTCTCCCCAAATGGGGACTACACCCCAGATGGAAAGAGCCCTGCAACATGTAGTACAAAACATCCTTCTAAGTATTTGGGGTGGATAACTGTATTTTCCAGGGTCCCTAGATAGCTTCAGCCTGCCATAGGTCGGGAATGCAGTGCATCTTGAATGCAATAACACAATATATGTGTGTGTCCAATAAAATATATATAAGGGAGGAACGAAGTCCTTGCAGACAGACCTGCAAAGATGCAAAGGTCATCATGTAAGCTGTGGGAGAAGAAAAGGAGGTAGCTGCTAGACAATGATATTACTGGGGTGAATTTGTAATGAGCTGAGCCTAAATTTTAGTGATGTTTGAGATTTGCACATCTTAAGCGAAATGCTGGCCTGGATGAATCACAAGCCGGAATTAAGATTGCTGGGGAAAAGATCAACAACCTCAGATATGCAGACGATACCACTCTGATGGCAGAAAGTGAAGAGGACCTTAAGAGCCTCTTGCCCAGTGTAAAAGAGGAGAGCGCAAAAGTGGGCTTGAAGCTCAACATCAAAAAAACTAAGATCATGGCATCCGGCCCCATCACTCCTTGGCAAATAGAAGGGGAAGTCGTGGAAGTGGTGACAGACTTCACGTTCCTGGGATCCCAGATCACCGCAGACTGTGACAGCAGCCATGAAATTAAAAGACGCCTGCTCCTTGGGAGGAAAGCGATGGCGAACCTAAACAGCATGATAAAAAGTAGAGACATCACCCTGCCAACAAAAGTCCGCATGGTCAAAGCAATGGTATTCCCAGTAGTCATGTATGGCTGCGAGAGTTGGACTATAAGGAAGGCCGAGCGCCGAAGAATATATTCTTTTGAACTATGGTGCTGGAGAAGACTCTTGAGAGTCCCTTGGACTGCAAGAAGATCAAATCAGTCAATCCTAAAAGAAATCAACCCTGACTGTTCCCTGGAAGACCAGATAATGAAACTGAAGCTCAAATACTTTGGCCCCATATGAGAAGGGAGCACTCACTAGAGAAGACCCTGATGCTGGGAAAGATTGAAGGTCAAAGAAGACGGGGATGGCAAAGGATGAGATGGTTGGACAGTGTCATCGACACAACGAACATGAAATTGAGCCAACTTCAGAGGACAGCGGAAGACAGGAGGGCCTGGCGGGAGCTGGTCCATGGGGTCGCGAAGAGTCGGACTCGACTGTGCGACTGAACAACAACAACAAAGTTTTTTCCTCCCCGTTCACGATTATTTTATCTCCCTATTTCAAACTTCAACATTGTCATGAGTCATAATTGCCTTACTGGTTTCAATGGAAACCAAGCATGACAAACTTTCTCTGGACAAGGATAAGCTGAGCTAGTTGGCTAGATTTTAAAGATGTACTTGGGGCTAAGAATTTTCAGTTGCTTTTACAAATACTTGCCAAATCAGGAATATCAGTCATAAAAGGTATAACTTTTCTGTCCCTAAGACTAAGGCAAGCTGTAAATAATATGTTTTCAAGAAGTGAGGAATCCCTGCCACTTTATAATTTTGGCATTCAAAAAACTGACCCCTGTGAAGATACAGTTCTTTGAAGACAAAAATTATAAGGTAACAGATCCCTTACCTCTTGATATCACATGATGACTCCCCATGGTTTGTACATTTAACATTTTCTTCACCTTTACAAGAAGGTGATCTAAAAATTTCTTTTCACATCAAATAAGATGGGCAAAAGAGTAGCATTTTCCCTTATTACTATAATGTAGAAAATAAGTCTTTTTTCGCCTTCAGAATTTTTCTGTCAGAGTCTGAAGATGAATGTGAAATGACATCTTATTTGATGAGAGGGATTTTTCCATTAAAATTGTGCAAAGAAAACTGATTGGTAAAGTTTTTCCTTTTCATCCCTTGCAATGGTTCGAAATCACTCACTGCTCTATAGAAGGTATCCTGATGACCAGGCTTGCATGATACCAGCTTCAACTGGTTAGCCAGCAATGGCCTTTTCTGGGCAGAAAAGATCTGGCTACTGTGGCGCATGCCCTGGTTACATCTAGATTAGATTTCTACAATGCATTGAACATGGAGCTGTCCTTGAAAAGTATTTGGAACCTTCAATTTGTATAAAATGCTGCAACCAGCGGGCTGACTGGAGTGGGTTATAGGAACCATATCATTCTGTTTTTGGTCCATCTACACTGTTCCGTAATTTCTTTCCAGGCCTAATTCAAAGTGTTGGCAGTGGCACTGAGCTTTAAAGCTCTATATGCTTTGGGACGAGCACACATTAACAACCACCGACTCCCAAGTACCTACCTGATCACTACAGTCATCTTCTGAAACCCTCCTTCGGGTGTCCCCACTGTCTGAGGTTAGACGAGTGGCAATCTGAGAGAGTGTCTTCTCAATCAGGGAACCAAAATTGTGTAACTCCTTCCCCAAGGATATTCACCTGTACTTTTTTTCATCGTTTTATGCCAGTGGGTGAAGACTTTTTTGTTTTATCTGGCATTTCCTCAATAAACCCTCCTTCTTGCCCTGTGTTTTAATTGCTGGTCCTGTGTTTTTATATATTTATTTTATTTTTGGTTTATATTAGTATTATGATTGTTTTATAATATTCTGTTTTTAACTGTTCACCTCCTGGGTGACCCCAATTGGGCATAAAGCCAGAATATAAATTCTGTAAATGAGACAAAGCAAAAGAGAAGACTGTTGAGCTCCATTCTGATACTTGTGTCTAATTCCAGATATGTACCAGTATTAGTCTGTAGCAAGAGTCCCATGGCACCTTGGAGACTTATAAAAAAATTTGTGAGTCAGAACTTAAGATCTGATTACTCATGAAAACTTATACTGGAATACATTTTGTGCCATGGTGCTATCGAACTGCTCCTTTATTCTGCTCTTTCTAACTAATGCTGATAAAATAAGGTCCGACAAAGACTCTGCACCAGTGGAAGCCAAGAAACTTTAAACTTAGCTTCTCATGATATCTCCAGAGATTTTCTCCTACTGCAGCCCTGAAATGCTTGGGAGACAAGGGGCACTCAAGAACAGTATATACCAGGGGAAGAAGTGGGAGTCTGTAGTGGGAGGGGAAACTGGTGAAAACTGCCTTCTTCCTCCACCACTGGCAAACAACCTTTACATTCAACCCAAAGCATTTTAACTTTTAGGATAATCTTGAAGAATAAGGGGTTTTATTTTGTCTTTTTTGAAATAGTTCAAAATGACCAACAATGGATTTTTCATGTGCATAGGAGTATTGTAGTAGTAGTAGTAGTAGTAGTAACAAACTTTGTCATAATTTCTGTCCCTTCAATTGTATAACTATGTTTTTAAGACATACTTACAAAAGAAGACCAGCTATCACCTTCTTCTTGTCCAAACTCTGTAAAAAGGCAACAAAAAGGACTTCTTAATAGCTATACATTTTCAAGTGTACCAATTTGCCACTGTTAGCTGCTAATGTCCTGTAAGGAGAATTGTGGTGAGCATACTGGAGCTAGGGCTTATATTTCACATGTAAATGTATATTACTTGATAACTCAGAATAATTTAATGACAGTCAATTGTTCACAGCTGGATGATTGAATGGGCATTGTATCTGAGGGGATGAGAGGTGATATGAAAGCTCTGTTGATGTTTAATTGGTGGTGGCAGTGCACACATATATCAAATTTCAAGTGATGGACAGACTTGTTTGAATATATTCTTATCTAAAGCAGAGGCATGAACTAAGAAACTAGTTAGAGATAATTTATGAAAACAGTTCCAGCTAAGTTAAGTACCAATAGACTGATGCATTACAAGAGGGTCAACATTTTATCCTAACTGTGGGAAGTGATTAGTGAGAGCAGGTTCATTGGATTCACAATGTAAGAGGATTTTTAGACACACAAATATATGAGTTTCAGGTAACAAATACAGACTAGACTTCTTTCTGTCATGAAAGATACTAATTCAGTCTAAACAATGGGATTTTCCTGTTCATGCTGGGATTAGAGGCTTGAATTAATGCTGGATGATTATTCAATAAATGTATGCTTAGGAAATCCTGGTACTACAGATTTTGTGACCTGGTTATCTTATGTAGTTAGTTTTATTTTATTTTTTAGTAACATGTGTTGTGCCTATAGATAACTTGAATACAGTGGACTCTCTGAAATTTCCCCTACTTGGGAATCTAAATCTAAACGTTTGATTGTTGTAGCTCTAGTACACATTATATATGTAACCATGATAATGTATGTACTGAAAAATCATATAATATCCAGTGTTAAAAAACCCATTGTATAAACACTGGACATGCAAAATTCAAGGAGACAGCTTTAACTAAGCAGAAGTTTTACAAAGGCTGTATCCCCTCTTTGAGCAGCCTTATTTGCGTGCAAGTATTCCCCCAAAATTTGCAAAAGTGCAAACATTCATACACAGCCACATCACCATGGATCACAGGTTTTTTTTCTCCTGATACATTGTAGGTTCTGGTTTAGGAAGTACTGTCAGGCTACGGATCACTTCCCCCCTTTTCAGCCCACACACATTTAAACAGTCATTCCTTCCTGCTGATAATATTTCTCTGAATAAAACCTGAACTTGGCCAGAATAGGGGCCACAAATATGTTCATAAATAGAAAGTTCTTTTACCTGTATTTTGAGGAACCTTCTGTGTACATGTACTGTAGTAACATTAGGGAGAAAATGAGAGCAATTAACATTTTCACTCCTTCATTATAAACTAAAAATATTGAAGGTATAACAATACCTAGTTAAAAAAAACAATTATGCATTTCATTTGATCTCCAACCCATTGCATCAAAATGAGCAAAAATGTGATGCTTGCTATTTTGACATAAACAATCCTTTCAGGGTACTGAACACCCAGAACAACAAACTTGACTGAATTCTGATGAAGAATTAAGAGGCTTGGAACTGTGGCTGAATTGTTTGCTGAACCCTACTAACAAGTCAGTTGATCTTTGCCCCATTTTATGATGTTTTGTGGTTTTACACTGCTTTGAGGTTTTGAAGAAGTGACATAATATTTCTAAATTAAAGAAATATGCATTTGGCAGCTCATGAAGATAGATTATTGAGCAGAACTGTGCAACGTAGGTGCTTCACAAACAGTATTTTATGCATCGAGACCTGGGATCCATCTACTCAATAATATACACATGAATTACATGACTTCAAAACAGTAAAATGAGGGCTATAATCTTATGCACACTTATTTGGTTGTAAGGCCCATTGAATATATACAGACTAGCTTCTGAGTAAAAATGCACAGAATTGTATTGTATGATGTCTAAGGAACAATACTATTAGTCTTGTCAATTACTACTAATCACATAACATAGCTTGGCTGCACATATACCATTCTTGTGGCTGTAGACTAAAAGGATATGATGCCAGTTCCCTTTTCACAATTGTGTGCAGAATAGATTCTGTTCCCCATGAAATATCCAAAAGCTTGGAAAATATAGCAGAGATGTGGTTGCCTTTCAAAAATCCCAGCAGTTTCATCTATATCCCAAGTGACTGGAGTTAAACCAGTCTATCCCCACTGAAGCAAATGAAACAAACATCTGGATTTATTGAAATTAATTAAATAACTTCCTTTCCCTTCCAATGGGGACCCAAAGTGGCTTACATCATTCTCCCTTTCTCTGTTTTATTCTCAGAACAATCATGTGAAGGTAGGCTGACACTGTGCGATTGACCCAAAGTCACCTAGCAAGCTTGTACTGCAGAATGGGGATTTGAACTTCAGTCTTCCGGATCCTAGTCTGATGTTCTAAACAATACACCATGCCGGTTCTCACATACTTCACACAGTACATTCACAGATGCCATGTAAGTCTAAATTTCCTTTCTACTAATTGGCTGATATGCCATTCTCTAGGGATAATCTTTTCTAATTATTATTGGTCATTGATTAAAACGTATGCTGTAACATCACCACTGTATGAGATTCCATTCCAGTTCACCGCATGCTGTAAGAGGGATCTGTCAAGGATGGGCAAGTGGGTGTCAACGTGGCAAATGGGGTTCAATGTGGCCAAGTGCAAAGTGATGCACATTGGAGCCAAAAATCCTAATTATAAATACATGTTGATGGGGTCCGAACAGGCAGAGACTGGCCAAGAGAGAGATCTTGGAGTCATAGTAGATAACTCTCTGAAAATGTTGAGACAGTGTGTGACTGAAATAAAACAGGCCAGTGCTATGCTGGGATTAGGAAGGGTATTGAAAACAGATCAGCCAATATCATAATGCCCCTTTATAAATCAATGGTGCAACTGTCAGAATATGAATATAGAGGTACAGGTGCAGAGATAATGTTTACATGTATAAAGTTAGATTGCGCCTGCAAACTACTTGAGGATTCAAGCTTGATAGATGTGGGCGTGTACTGAGAGGCTCTGTCAGTCTCATCTGTGTGAGGCAGCCTGAACTCTGATTGGCTGTCGCGACTGTCTTGGTCATACACAGAGATTCTAAGAGTGACAGTTATTCAGTTACTCTCTGTCAGTTGGTCTGTCTGTGAGCACAACTGTTGTTAGCTCTATTTTAATCTGTTATTATATACAAAGTTATTGTTTAATCATTCACCAGTTAATAGTTATATAAACACCATTTGACTTAACCGTATTTGGTGTGTTTATTTTGAGTCTTCCACGAAACTCTTTAACAATAGGTATATACCACATACCTTCAACAGCAACCTCATTTGGAATAGTGTGTACAGTTCTGGTCACCACACCTTAAAAAGGATATTATAGCACTGGAAAAAGTGCAGAAAAGGGCAACTAGAATGATAAAAGGGTTGGAACACTTTCCTTATGAAGAAAGGTTAAAGCGCTTGGGGCACTTTAGCTTGGAGAAACGACGACTGAGGGTTGACATGATCGAGGTTTATAAGAGTATGCATGGGATAGAGCAGGTAGGGAAA
>NW_015161953.1:0-33429 GCF_001447785.1 Gekko japonicus | reverse complement strand
GGGGGGGGGGGTCAACAGTGAAAATGCTTCTAGTATCCTGGCCCCACTGCTGGACCTCCTGATGGCACCTGGTATTTTTGGCCACTGTGTGACAGAGTGTTGGACTGGATGGGCCATTGGCCTGATCCAACATTTGCTTCTCTTATGTTCTTACGTTATGTTAAGAGGAAACAGAGAACCTAGCAGTATGGAGGCATCATATGTTTTATATTACTTTGGGTTACTGCAGGAGAAAGCAGGAGGCAATCATGTGTCTCTCATAGTGCAGTGTGTGTGTGTGTGTGTGTCTGTGTCTGTGTGTCTGTGTGTCTGTGTGTGTGAGAGAGAGAGAGAGAGAGAGAGAGAAAGAGACCAGGCAGTCACTGGCATGGCAACACCACAGACCCTGTCATGCAGTTGCAACCCTCCACACCAGTGGGGGCGGGGTAGGGCAGGGATGTAGTGGGAGGTAGTCAGCTTCCTAATATAGTCAGCTTCCTAAGCTGACTCAGCCTGGCAGTCCCACCCCCCGGACTGGCATAAAGTTACACTTTCCAAAATCATGATACCCATGCAATGGGGAAGCTCAGTTGCCCCCCACACACACACACACAGTTGCAGCTCCCTCCCATAATTCCGACAATCACACTATAAAACAGAGTTATTCCATGTTAGACAGAGTTATTTCAGCAGGCATTCTCCTAAAGTAATTTTGGTAGACTCTATCAACAAATTTGTTTTTTTTTATGTCACCAATTCCTTCGGGTCAAGCGCTGAATGCTTCAGCATGTTCAATTGAAATAGCTGCCAAACCAAGTAGTCTCTTTTGCAGCATTGTCGAGAGTATGTGTGTTTTTATAAGTTTGAGTTTTGAGAAGCTGTGTTCACCACTTGCCACTGACACTGGAAGTGTGAGAAGGATCCTCAGAGCAACAGAAACATTAATCCCTCCACAGGGACAGGATCCTGCTGCAGGACCAATGCCAGCTGCTCAGAGAATCCACAGGATGGAATGCTTGGGAACCTTGGAGAGGGCACGGGGGCTGGCGAGCATCTGAGAGCACTCCTGGACTTCATCCCCCTCTGGGTGTGTGTGTGTGTTTGTGAGGACTTCTAAGTCCAATCCACCCCCACCCACAGGGTGGAAGGAAGGCAGTAACCTGAGGGTGGGGGCAGCTCTTCTCCCCATTCACAAGGCCCCTTTCAGCCCTGAGACCAGCAAGAAAGCAGGGAAGGAGGAAATGTTCCCTCTTCTAAGCTGTGGAGTCTTGTGAGCAAAAGTTCCACTTTGTGAGCTACTGGCATTAAAGTTGTGAGCGAGCAATCTGGCTACTGCATAAATTAGTTTGCCCTGGAGCCATCCTTCCTCAGCAGAGACAAAAATGTGTGAGCCAGAGGCTAAAAAACTGTGAGCTAGCTCACACTCACTCAGCTTAGAGGGAACACTGGCAGGTCTGGTCCCTCAACCACCACCACCCCTCCTTTCCTTCTGGTTTCCTGAATCCCCCTTCGAGCTGCTTGACTTGGAGATAAGGCACTGGGGATGCCCCCTCCTTTTCCACGGGGCTAGCCCAGGGCTTGGGAACAGAGGGAAGAGGCAGTTGGGACCCCCATGCCAGGCATTGACTGTGGGGTGCACTCTGTACATGCTCAGGAGTGCCTCCTCCCATGCCAGGGTATTCTGCAAAGGGATGCCAGCATCCAGCCCTGTCCCCCAAGGGAAGGGAAGCCTGGCTTCCCAGCACGCAGGTGGGGGGGGATCTGTGCAAATGATCTCCCCCCTCCCCCACACCAGTGATCTCCTCCCAGGGCTGCGCAGGGGAGACTCTGGGCCTTGCTGTGTGCTGCTGCCACCGAGGTTCCCTTCCCAGGTGCACCATCAGGGCAATGGGCTGGGAAGTGATGAGGCAAAGGAGGAGGAGGGGGCCTGGACTGGGCATCTGGGGAGCTGCACACCAGAGTTACCTGGCCAGCCGAGGAGGAGCCGAGTCTCTGCTGATGGGGGGGTGTCTGCTCTAGCTCGCTGCATGGCAGACGTGGCACTCCTCCACCTCTGCCGAGCAGACGGTGCCATGGAGTGGCAGAGGTGCTGCTGCCCATCCTCGCTTGGGCTGCAGGCTGGGGGGGGGCACGCTGGTTCTCAAAGGCCACCCACCCCAGTCTGAGCAGGCGCTCGAAGGGCAGGCTGAGCCAGGCCAGACCTCTGGGCACTCCCTCTCTGCCACCAGTGGCATTTCCCTGGCCAGGGTGGGCACAGGGGCCAGGTCAGTCTGGGGGAGGGGGTCACCCCATCCATGCCAGCCTGGCTGGTCTGCGGCTCTGGCGGGAGCACTGCTGCCACCGCTGGGTAAAAAGCCAAGTCGGGTGGGGTCCGGCGGCGCCTCTGAATGGTGCTGGGCTGGCAGGCGAGCGCTGCCATTAGTTCACGGCCCGGGCATGCCTCGGGGCCACCCTAATGCTGATTGTCAGTTCTGTGTGAGAGCGCAGACCTCAGAGGGGTGCATTCTGTGCTCCTCCGGGGTCTGCGCTCTAGGTGGTCGCCTAGGTGGCCCAATGGTAGCACCGGTCCTGAGTATCTGTTTGGCATTTGTGCAGCTGGTGATTCAGTATGGAGTACTCCTGACTGGACGATATTCCCAGTGTATTATGGGCTGGCTGTGGTAACTGGTGTGCATCCTGCCACTCTGCAGTGGGGCTCCCATTTCATTGGTTCCAGCTTGGCTCCTGTACCATTATGGTTGTTCAGATGGCCATTTATCTGTCTTGTCCACCCCACTCACATACCTGCTGTGAAAGAAATGGCTTGTCCTATCTGCCCATGGCTCCTGGCAGCAGCTTGCCAAAGGCGCAGGGGCCATATTGGAAAGAAGGTGTTTGCTCAGTGGACCTTGTTACTATTTCCCTGCTGCTGTTCAATAACATCTGTTCAAAAGCTGTGTCCTTGTCTGTCTGGAGTTGGGAAATTGATGCTTGCTCCCACCACCTCTTACACACACCCCTCATGCCATGACACCCTTTGTCCCAACTCCTTCGCCCCCTTGCAAATTCTCCATGGGATGTCCTCAAATGATTTCCTCCTCACACATCTGAGGAGGTAGGTTCTGATTCATAGGAGGATCATGCTGGGATGCATTTTGTTAGTCTTCATGGTGCCATTGGACTTCTGTTGCATTCAGCTACAACAAACTGACACAGTCACTCCTCTTTGGTCCCCGCCTTCTTCCCACTCACACACTCCACTGGCTGCTGTGTGCAGCTTGCATTGTGGGGAATGGTCTGAGTGGTACATCTGTGTACATCTAGATGGCAACAATGTGCACTTGTGTAAGGTTGTGAAAGGACATGTCATCCAAAATGACAGATGTGCAGGGTGGCTTATTAAATGGAACATCCTCTCCCATCTTTTGCAGGGGGGAGGGAGCAAAACATTGACTAACCCTATGTGGGGACCAAAGCAGTGGCCTTGGCCATACTATCTTTTCCATCAGGCTACACCTGTCTGTGTGGTTGGTGATGATGTCGAAGCTGCAATGGAATGCCTAATGCCCAATGGCATTCCTTCTTTGTAGGTGTCTGCTTGACCCAGTGGTCACAGTACTTGTCTTAGGTGTGGGAGCTGTGAAGTTGAACCCAGACTTTCTTTTATGTTTCGCTTCTGATTGGACCATTGCTAAAGGTACAGTAGGGCTTTCTTTTGAACCTAGTCTCTGTGGCTTGGACCCATGCATCCTGTCTGTCACATGGATACTTTTTCCCAGTAGGTGGGGGAGGGGTGACTGTGAGAGATTAGGCTGGGAGTGCTGTTTGTGCTGCAATGTCTGCTGACCCATGCCTGAAAATAAGCAACTTGTCTCACTGCAACTTGAACACTCATCTATGTGCTTCATGGGGAGGGGTATCAAGGAGCCCTGGCTGCACTGGCGGATGATGGCTTTCCGTTCCTGTTTGTACCACTCTGAAGAATGTTATCAACAAAGTTGCAGGGGAACTCCGGTATGCTTCCTATGGGTCTGTGTCTGGCAGGAGGGCCCATGTTGTCCCTGCCTGCAGAATATTCATAGGGAATCAACCAATAATGCTGTTTTTATCCTGGCAGCCAGTTGCTGATGACAGGATTGGATTGTCATATTTTCTAATTCTGAACTCAACTCTTTGCTTGAAACAGGTGGAATTATTTTCTGTGAGCAAATCAATTCACAAGTAAGCATCTCAGTCAAACAGCCCATATGTTTGGTGCAATGAAACCCCAATGACCGTAGTGAGGTCCCAGTGACCTGGACTCACTGTTTAATGAGGGAAAGAAATCTATGTAAGCCGTCCCAGACTCCAGCTGCCGATAAAATAGTATTTGATAGGTAGATACAATGCAAGGATTTTTACTGAAAATCTTGAATGTTTCTCCAAGTTAAAACTGTGAAGGCAAAGTCCCAATGAATCATGCAGCATTATAAGCAGAAATTACATAACATGTGTAATTATTATGATGGCATGTGCTGATTGTGTATATGTAAATATCAACAATTCCCATGTTAAACACCAAAGTATGGGAAAATACATATATGAGCACTTTACTTACATGAACAAGTATAACTGAATGCTTGATCAAACTATTCTGAGATTTCATATTCATTCATTGAGCATGATGTAAGAACATAAGAGTGGCCAATGTTGGATCAGGCCAAAGGCCCATCCAGTCCAACACTCTGTCACACAGTGGCCAAAAATACCAGGTGCCATCAGGAGGTCCACCAGTGAGGCCAGGACATTAGAAGCCCTCCCACTGTTGACCTCCCCAAGCACCAAGAAGACAGAGCATCACTTGCCCCAGAGTCCCTATCTATACCTTGTAGCTAATAGCCACTGATAAACCTCTGTTCCATATGCTTATCTGATTCCCTTTTGAAGCCGTCCATGCTTGTAGCCACCACCACTTCCTGTGGCAGTGAATTCCATGTGTTAATCACTCTTTGGGTGAAGAAGTACTTCCTTTTATCCGTTCTAACCCGACCGCTCAGCAATTTCATTGAGTGCCCACAAGTTCTTGTATTGTGACAAAGGGAGAAAAGTACCTCTTTCTCTACCTGCTCTATACCATGCATAATCTTATAAACCTCAATCATGTCTCCCCTCAGTTGTCATTTCTCCAAGCTAAAGTGCCCTAAGTAGTAATGCAGTGCTATTGTGCCCCCTCAACAGTACTCAGTCATCTGGAAAAGAATTATCTTTCTTCTGTAGCAACAACAAAAAACTGTATTTTCCTACCGTTTTGGAAAAATACTTCTTCTTTCTTCATTTCGGTTTATATCCATACTCAGTTTACTTAGAATTCTAAAATTAAAAAAGAAACAAGATAATGTCATATTACCAAACCCAAACAGAAATTCTTTGAATAAGAAACTTTGTATTACAAATCCTGGGTACCACCCAGGCAAAGTGAAGCATTTTTATATTGCACTAATTGCAGTGGGAGAGAATTAAGCAAGTACTTTACCCTCATGGTGAAATAAGTGGGATTAAAATGTGCTTAATTTTGGCTGAATTGTACCAGTATTTTTTTCCTTAAATGGTTTTGGTGGCAAACTCAGGCTGCTGAGTATGAGGATTCCTTCCATTCTAGGATGGGAGTGAGACAAAACCTACATTCCTTTCTATTACTTTTTCTCAACTCCATCACCAACAAATAAGCCCTTCTGTTCACCTCCGAAATGATAAAGATTAGGATCATTTTAAAATAAAAAATAAGGACATCCTAAACATGATTTCAATAAATCTATCCTTATTTGTTACAATCATAGAGCATCAAAAGATTGACACAGCGACAAGAGTCATCAGCATATCTACATACATAGGAGGCACATGATGAGCTGATTTCAATAGTGCAGACATAATTAATATGAAGAAAACCAGCTGCTTCCTTGTTGAACATGCTGAGGCGCAAAATTTGGTGACCTTGAAGGTGGTTTCATTAGAATAATCTGAACTGAGGGGGGAAATATAAAATTCATCAGAACTGCCTGGAAAATTTGAAAAGATTGAAGTTATTATGTATAGAGAATGAACGTCCCTGTACGAAGAACAATACAACAACACATGGTTGACTGTATATCTCCCTTGCAAAAGAGCTGATGGTAAAGCATTAGGAGGAGGAGGAGGAGGAGAACTTGTTTGTATACCCTGCTTTTCTCTACCTTAAGAAGTCCCAAAGTGGCTTATAATTCCCTTCCCTTCTTCTCCTCACAACAGACAACTTGAGAGGTAGGTGGGGCTGAGAGAGTTCTGAAAAAACTGTGACTGGCCCCAGATCTCCCAGCAGACATCATATGGAGGAGTGGGGAATTAAACCTGGCTTTCCAGATTAAAGTCTGATGCTCTTAACCACTACACCATGCTGGCTCTCAAGGTCTTTGGTATTTAGGGAATTCTAAAACATATAGTTTGTCATAACAATGTTTTTACCATGATTCTGTACTACGCGATAGGACTGTGTCTGCACTCTGTCTAATTGAAGAGCTATATCCCAGATTTGCTGTTAATTATACCTTTGGCTCCCCTAAATCCAACATGGCATAGGGCTGGGGGAGTAAACCCACAGAAATTTATTTTCCCCTCAACAGCTCTCACCCAGTGTGAATGGAAATTATTCGAAAGAATCAATGAATTTTATCCAGATGCGTTCAAGTTTAATCTAAGATAAAAGCATTTTGCTGGATACTAACCTTGTGCTTCAAGCAGCACCATCCCTGACTCTAAGAGCCAGTTTGGTGTAGTGGTTAAGTGTGCGGACTCTAATCTGGGAGAACCGGGTTTGATTCCCCACTCCTCCACTTGCACCTGCTGATGTGACCTTGGGTCAGTCACAAGCTCTGGCACAGCTGTCCTTGAAAAAGAGCAGTTTGTGTCAGAGTTCTCTCCGCCCCACCCACCTCACAGGGTGTCTGTTGTGGGGAGGGGAAGGGAAAGGAGTTTGTAAGCCGCTCTGAGACTCCAAGTGAAGGGCGGGGTATAAATCCAATCTCTTCTCTTCTTCTTCTTCTAATCTAAGAAGGGTATTGAGAACACAATGTGGGACCCTAAATACAGATCTAAGAAAATTAGATTGTATTGCCTCCAGGGGATGGAAACCTTTATATATTTGTAGGGTGTGCCGACGGTTCAAATGATTTTTAATTGATTACTGCTGTTTTACAGAAATATTTGGGGGGAAAGTCCTTGGGATTCCTGGAGAATTAGCAACCTGTTTAAACCACTAAGCACTGTCTGTATTGTATAACACCAAGTGGTTTAAATCATTTCTAATTGACATGTTTTTCCAGCCCTTGTTTCAAAGAAAAAGGGTGTATTTGAGTTTTAATGAAGCAGGTGTTTCTCTTAACGCTGCTAACTTTTCATTAGGACCTATCAAGTCCGAGATTTATTATAGAATCCTGTTGCTTCAAAGGAATTGGTCAAATTGACCTGGCAAGGATTTGCCAGCCAAGCTTAGGGATGCCAAAATGTAATAAGGTTAAATAGAGTGCAGTGACTGTAGCTGAGAAAGAGAGCTTATGGTTAAGTTGTTTAAATGAAAGAGGTCCAGATCATGTTTAACATATTGAATTATTAGATGCTTTGAGCAATGTCTGTCTGTGTGTGTGTGTGTGTATGTTTGCCTGTTGGCTTGTTATTTTAAAGAAGGAAAAGACTCTGCATTTTTAACTGGAATAACAAAAAGCTTTGCTTGGTGAATTGAATAGGTCTAATGTCAGCAGTTTTAATTGGGATGACTATTGCCAACTTTGAGATTGATTGTTCCATCTTTTACTTCAAAGAGAACTGCTTAATTGGAGTAAAACAAAGGACAGCTATATATTGTAACAGAAAGAAATCCCTTTGTGTGTTTTTAGAACTTTATGTTATGTTTAAGGCTGAATATGTATAAGATATTTGTAAAAGCAACTATTCTTTATTAATTGTAAGCTTTGCTATAGAAAGTAAGCTTAAGACAAAGACTGTTTGCCTAAACAAAAAAATCATTATACCAGGTGTATAAAAGACCCTGCCAACATGAAAAACATAAATCATGGGCAGGTCAGAATTAACGAGAAAGGTTTGGGAAAAGACAAAGTAATCAATCATAAGTTTTAAGGAGTATCAAGCTACTGACATGTAGATGATGTCACAGAGACCGATCATGTACACCTGCTAAAACCCAATTAACAAGTACAGAATTTGTATTGTAAAAGAGGACCCTCTGTTGACTGAAATAAGGTGGTGCACTTTACAAATTAAAAGCTTTGATTTAGACAAAAAGAAACTTAATAAAAATTATTACAAATATTCTGATAGGCCAAAATGAAAACAGATGTATAGATTCAACACACCTACAAGAGCTTCATGCCATAGGCTATTTTAAAACACTAAAAGAATTCATGTAAAGAGTTTAATTCTTTAGAATGTCATTGTAATGATATGTTTTTTTATTCTGTATACCTGTTCGTGAAAATAAGTTTATAAAATGCTTTAAGAGACTTTAATATGCATGTATTAATGTGAAAGAAGACCAATTGTATTAACAGAACTGATAGAATATTGTACTGAAGATGAACTCAACCTGGAGAGTTCCTTCAAAGGTGAAAGGAGTCTGGGAGTAATGCCAAGAGAAGTAAACAAAATTGTAAATCAAAAATAATGAGCACTGCACCTGCATTGTAGGAGTTGAGATGCAGCCAAGTAACATCCCGTGTGTCAAATATGTGATTGATGACTGACCAGACAAAGAAAACTGAACTGAGCATGTCTAAATGATGTCAAGGATGATGTAAAGTGAGGAGGAGCAAGAAGAGTATATAAGCAAGCTCTCGGCTGTAACAAATTGAACATCTGCGAGCTGTTGGATGTTCCTTTATTTGAATAAATTCTTTTGTTACCCTTTACTGCCTGGATGATTGTTTTAACTGTGTGATTTATTGGCTATCCACACAAGTCAAAGAAACCTAACGCCCTCGGGGCATTGGCAACAAAAACATAGTTGTGACCTATTCATGGATTGAGGAATCACCTTGCCATGGAAGACTTTATCATATAAGGACACATACAAAATCTCAGGATGGCTGATATTGCTCTTTGGTCAGTCTCAATAGTATGGACCACCTGAGATTTCAATGAACAAGTTGATTTAAAGAGTATATAAGCAAGCTCTCGGCTGTAACAAATTGAACATCTGCGAGCTGTTGGATGTTCCTTTATTTGAATAAATTCTTTTGTTACCCTTTACTGCCTGGATGATTGTTTTAACTGTGTGATTTATTGGCTATCCACACAAGTCAAAGAAACTTAACGCCCTCGGGGCATTGGCAACATAAACATAGTTGTGACCTATTCATGGGTTGAGGAATCACCTTGTCATGGAAGACTTTATCATATAAGGACACACACAAAATCAGGATGGCTGATATTGCTCTTTGGGCAGTCTCAATAGTATGGACCACTTGAGATTTCAATGAACAAGTTGATTTAAAACTATGCCTGGTCATTTGAAAAATTCACTCAATATCATGGCCATCATTCTGCTATCTATGTTTAACAAACGTTTTGGAAAAAGACAAGGATTTTGGTCTTTGAAAGTTTATTGTTAACTGTTCCTCCTTACATGAAGATAGATCCAGTTGGTCAGCTGTGTTGGTCTAAAGCAGTACAACAGCAAATTAACATGCGGCATGATGATGATCAAGATGTGCAACATGACACTAAATAACAAGTTAAGGTTATAGGGTCAACAGTTGTAAAGCAATAAATATATGTCAGAACCCACAGCTAACAACGAAGTACACGCATTCAGGAATGGTTATACTTTTATTGCAAAGCTATAGATGCAGTAACACAGGCACTGTTAGGAATGGCCACAGCCACTAGATCATAATAGGATATAGGGTATTCGTATGCACCCCCTGTGGCATTGGCCAATTAGGGACCCTCCCGCGTGTGGGATAATTCAGGCAACCGTTAGGTGGCTAAAGCTGAGAACCAGGAGTCTCTCACGGTACATAGGAGCCCTCCAGACAACACAACCTCCTCCTGCACATCTGTAGAGATAAGCGTTTCAGCAAAGGCAGAGCAGCAGGGATAGGAATGCAATAACAATTAACAAGACACAGAATGAACTCCCCAACCCCCATGGCAGCATAGATGACAATATGTCAACCTAGCAGAAAAATGTCTAAAGGTGTCTTTTCTAATTGTGGGAAGTGACTGGGAATCTTCATTCTCTCCTGTCAGGTGTGGAGGACACTTAACACTACCTCCCCTTCCAAAAAATGCTGCTATGTCAGCAGACATCCTGATATCCCTTGCATACATTCAGTGTTCTAATATACTATCCTGAAAAATACACTAAAATATGTTAACCTACAGAGGATTTATAGTTCATCTTGTTGATGTTGCATTTCTTGATCATCATCACGTTGTATGTTAATTTGCTGTTCATTCTCTGGCTATAAGTTTGAACCTTGCATGCCATTCTAACATATTTGATAAGTTTGTGTGCACACAAAAGCTCATAACTTGAATAAACCTTTGTTGGTCTTAAAGGTGCCATTGGACTCTAAATTTGTTGTTCCTCCTTACATTATACTGTAAGAGCACAGAGGGCTTTTCTAAGGCCTCCTTCAGAGTGAGATAATATTACCCTGTCATTTGAGTATAGTAGACTGGAAAGGGGCCTATTTGCTAAACTAGGAGGGTGGAAGTCCAGGCTAGTGAAGGCTTGAACCATTGAATTAATATAGAAATTAAACAACAAAGGAGCCCAAATGTTTCATGCCCTTTCTCACAGGGACATTACTAGACAAATGTCCCTGTTTGCTGTATCTGACTGTCAAGAAATTATTTCCATTCAATGTGTGGATAAATGCAAGCAATTTACAATCTGATGAAGATGCCTCTAGTTTATTTCACAATGTGTCCTTGGAAATGCTATCAAATGCCATTTTGTAATCCACAAATGCCACACAAAGTAGTACTGGAGCCTAGTAATAAATTTCTCTGCCAGATGGTATAAGATGAAACATTGTTCTAATGTAGAGTGGCCAGTCCTGAAGCCTGCTTGTTCTCCTTAATTAAAATATTACAAGTGGGGACCTGCAAGAAACTTGTGGGAGCGGTTCTCCCATTCCCCCCACCTTTGCTTCCTCCCCTCTCCCCCTACTTCTCTGTTTCTCCTTCCTGCCACCTGATCTCTTACTCTCTCTCTCTCCTCCATGCCTGTCACTTCCTCTCTCTTTCTGCCTCCACCTCATCGCTCTCTCTGCCCCCAATCTCTTTCCCAGCTGCCCACCTGCTTACCCCCCACAACAGCAGTGGCAGCAATAGTCAGGGCCGGCCCGAGGGGTTTCTGCGCCCTAGGCCAGGCTGCCTTATGGTGCCCCCCTCAGATGCCAACCTCCCGGTGGGGCCTGGAGACCTCCCAGCTGGGTCCCAGCAGCAGAGCTGGCCAAGAGAGGGCTCCGTTCCCCGCTGCTGCCTCCTGCCTGCCCGCCCACCCAGGGGGGCTTTCTGAGCCAGAGCCGCTGCTTGGCCCAAGCCCTTCCCGTGGTCCCTGGCCAGGAAGCGGCCCGGCGGAAGTGGGGATTGGCAGCAGGCACCACCAATGGTGCTGGGTGGGCCAGGCAGGGGCCAGCCTCTCTCCCTCCCTCCCTCCCTCTGCAGGGTCCCGCCCGCTGGGAGCAGGGGAGTTGACCTGGGCCTCCAAAAACCCTCCCCCGACCCTCATGGGCCGCTTCCTCCCCCAGTGCAGTCACACCAGGGTGAACTAGCCTCTGTGCACATGCAGAGTGCCTTTCCTCTCCCCACGCCACCACTTACCTGCCTCGGAGAAGCGGAAGGTGCGCAGGAAGGCCAGGCACTCACTCAGGCCGGCGGCGAGGGTGAAGTTGCCCTGGAAGGGGCAGCGGGGGAAGAAGAGCTTGAACTCAGCCAGTTCGGTCAGCAGCGCCAGCGAGGCCCGCAAGCACCCTGCCACCGGCTGCCCTATCCCTGTCCGCTTCAACTCACTGTGCCCGGGGTGCTTTTTTATGTGGGAAGGGGGCAGGCAGGCTCCACGCCCCCTTCCGGGCAGTCAACTGAGCGCTCCACAGGAGCTGGCATGTGTGCATGGCGGCCTGCACAGGAGCTGGCATGTGTGCACGGCAGCCGGCACAGAGCAGCATGTGTGCTGCCACCCACCACCACTGTGGCGAAAGGAGCAGCGAGTGGCTTTGGGCAGGGTGGGAGCTTTTGGTGGGGGGGCGGCAGGGGAATTGGCACCCTGCTAGTATCACCTAGTATCTCCGCCCTAGGTGAGATACTAGCAGGCCTAGTGATAGGGCTGGCCCTGGCGGTAGTTCTCCAGGAATCACAATAGATGTCTTAACTACAGAGATCAGTTCCCCTTAGGATTGCCAGCTCCAGACTGGAAAATTCTTGGACATGAGGGTATGGAGCCTTAGGACAGTGAGGTTTGGGTAGGGAAGCGACCTCAGCAGAGTATAATGCCATACAGTCCACCATCCAAAGCAGCCATTTTTCTCCAGGGGGACTAATCTCTATAATCCAGAGATCAGTTGTAATTCTTGGTGATCTACCTGGAGATTGGCAATGCTAGTTCACCTGGAGGAAATGGGTGCTTTGGAGGGTGCAGTCTAAGGCACTACACCTGTCTGAGGTCCCTCCTCTCCTCAAACCCCACCTTGCCCAGGATCTACCGCTCAAATCTCCAGGAATTTCCCAACTTGAAGTTGGCAACACTATCTCCTCCCCAACCAACAGCCTTCTTACCTTTATCTACCCCTCTGTCTTCAGCTTTCAGCTGCCCCCCTCCCTACAGCCTCTATCTAGGAAAACTATGGTCTTTCTTCACAGTGGGGACCAAAGCAGCTTACCTTATTCTTTCCTTCTTTTTATCTGCACAACAACCTTATGAGGTAGGTTAAGCTGAAAGTATGTGACTGGTTCAAAACCATCCAGTGAGCTTCCATAGCAAGATGAGCATCTGGACCTGGGTCTTGCAGACACTACTCTGAGACTTTAGCCACTACCATACTAACTTTCATAGGGTGGCTGCGTTTGAAGTAGCAAACAGCCAGGCCTAGTTGAGTCATGCAGGTCAGGTGGTATCAAGTCACACAGAGGTTACTGTCAGCTCCAGGTGGGACCTGGAGAACCCCCAGAATTACAACTGAACTCCAGATATCTGTCTCCCTGGATAAATGGTTGCTTTGGAGGGTGGACTGTGTGGCATTATACCATGCGGAAGCCTCTTTCATCCCCAAACCCTGCCCTCCTCCACTAAATCTCCAGCAATTCCCCCAACCTGGACCTGGCAATCCTAGTCAGGCCTGGCCACAATGAATCCTCTCTTAATGACCAGAATTGGCCTGGAAAGGGCCCTGGCCCCTTCCCGTACCTTTTTATTCACAAAAGCCCAGCCTGGAATAATTTGGCTGCCTAGCAACAGCCACTGAGGGAATCCCTTGCTTAAAGCTACAGGTGCTCCTTTTATAATTTTATTTTTTAAAAACTCCACAATGTATTTTTTTTTGAATTTTCATATTTTTCTACAAACTTGGGACTCTTTTCAGGTTTGAAGAAAGATCTGTCTTGCCGTTCATAGCTCCAGTCACTGGATTTAAGTATCCAAAGTATCCAAAGTATCCAAAGATTGGCCAACTTTGCTATTAGAATATAAGATCCTAGTCCAGAACTTCCAGTCTAAAGTTTGCTCACTACACCGAGCAGGCTAATTGGGCAATACTTAGAAGGTTTGGATTTATCCCCTTTCCTACTTATTGGGATGATAATGTGTCTGGGGGTGGCAGCTCCACTCCCATACTCATCTGCTTCAGGGAGACTCTGGTGAGGGACACCCTCACCCAGATACTGCAGAGGCAGGCAGCCCAACCAGAGGCTGTGGGGAAGATAGCAAGGGTGTGGCCATGCTTAGAAATGCCTCAGAGCCCACCAGGCCTCACAAGGAAAGTTGGGCTCAGACAGCAGACCATACCTGGGAACAGGCCAGAAGAGGAGGCCAGCAGGAGCTGGGGTGTCCTGAGGCAGAGAAGGCAGACAGGTAGAGAAAACTCTTAAAACTTCAGGGGAGGGTGGTATAGTAAAAGGGGGGGCAGTCAGAGGGAGACATTGGCTCAGATTCCATTCACTCACTCACCAGGCTTCTGTCCCTAAAGAGAGGGCATTGGGAGAGTCTGGGATCAGTCCACCCCTAAAAAATCCTTTATTAGGGTAGCCCAGGGAAGACCAAGCAAGAAGGGCCAGACCACTTCCACAATGCTGAAGGAGGAGGTGTGAGCTAGAACCCCCTTCCTCTCCATAACTGAGGTTTAAGCAGGATTAGGGCAGGAAAAGAGAACACAGGAGGGTGCTGTGCCTCCAGACTCTGATCCACCACTGGGGAAGTCTGACCCAATGGCCAAAGCCCAATCACTAGGTTTCTGTTCTGTCTGGTCAATAAAATGTGAACAGCTTAGCCAGAACTAGCACTCACCATTTGTGTTAGTTTTAAGCAATGTTGGAAGAATCAAATCACTCCTTGGGGCCTTCCCTAAATTCATTTGTGCTATTAGCCTCTTTATCTCTGTTATCATAATTGTGGGCCAGGGTGGGAAATTTCTTAAATCAAAAGCTAAAGGGGCATCTTGATTCATCTCTGCAGCATAAAGTGAGCAAAAATATCTCTCTCACGAATTAACTGGCATGGCACAGGACAGCCTGGGGGTTTCTATTTGAAATCCACCTGACACAATATACCAAAAAAGTGTAGAACCATTTACTCTGGTTGTCTGGAGAAACTAAGAGCAAACTGCCATTAAGTATTCTCTCTTTTTCTTTTTTTAACCAGTGTTTTACACTATTGTTTTTGAAACTGTAATTGACAAGGAATAGTTCTCGCATTACTCATCCTATATTGATTAAACTGAGAGAATAATTGATTCTTTGCTATCACACACTCAGAATGAACCATGATTTGAAGTATGTCTTACTGTTGGAAGAGCAGTAAAGGTGTTATCATTGGTTAGCATCTCCTGCTACCTATGAGATAATTGCAGATAAAATTGTATGGTGGACTCAGAAGACCTTTGATGTGTACAGCTTAGTGCATAATTGAGAGGCTTTTTTGAATTTAAGAAATCCATATTTTGTTCATCCACTTTCTTATATAACTAAAATCATGGAGCAAGTCTACCATGAATTTCTCAAATAAGTGGACAATTTGATTCTTAAACTTTATTGCCAGGGCAAATAGTAGATGGTCACTATCTTGACATGACCTAAGCATGGTTTAGTGACTAGCATAGCAGCAGCACTGTGCTGCAATGGGGGGGGGGAGTTTAATTTGAAATGAATTCCACATCGAACCTCATCTATCAATGAATACCAAATTAAGTTATACACTCAGTTCTCATAGACAAATATTGTTCAAAGGTTATCTGTTCTCTCCTCCCTATAACTAACTCATTTAATTATACTCACCTTATTATTGAATGCACATCTTTCATAGTTGTTGGACAGGAACCTTAAGTGAGAAGAGATGTTCTTCCAAATCCATATAAAATGCTGATTAAATTAAAGTTATTTATCTCTCTAAATAGGATGTTTAATGATTGAGGGTGCAATCTTAAGACTTAGGATGGCAACTACACCATTATGTCAAAGAAACAGAGATATACTGGTGTAAAGCAGACATTGAATGTTTGGTAATTTGTTAGATGTTAACCACCAGTGAGCTAAATAACTGCTGCTAATTACATCTGCCTCTGGTGTCCTCTGGAGACAGTCTAACCCTCTCTGCTGCCCTGGTATTTAACCAGTAACCTTATCCATTAGTACATATAAATGATGAAGAACCTAGGGATAAGCAAAAAAAGAACTTTGGCTGCGGTCACACGGAACAGAAGCCACACAAGTGAGACGGAAAACAGGCGGAGTTTCCAGGCGCGATCTCACCAGCACATCTGGGAAGCGTAGCACTCCCGTGGCTCAACCGAGGCTTCCAGCCGAAACTGCGTGGCAAAAAACTAGTACCTCGGAGGTACTAGTTTCCGGAAACTGCGGGGCAAGGGCGGGCGTCTGATCGCGTTTCCGGTGGCATCCGGTGCCCGCCCATGTCCCCTTGCAAATAAGGTGTGTTTTTTTTGTCCAAGTCTCTGTGGATGCGCACCCGCACCCAACGGAGCATGCGCATTTGTCATGTACACACAAAAACAAAACAGTTTGCCGCGGCGCGCGCTTCTTCGTTGCGCGCCGGTTTGTCCTTGATCAGCACCTCTCCCTTGCCATGGAACCTCCACGGTACCTCCACAGGACCTCCACAGGAGGTCTGATCGCGTAACTGCGCAGTAGTTTGCCCCAGGGCAAACAGCCACACTTCTCCCCCGCAGTTTCCTGCCCATGTGACCGGGGCCTTTGTTTATTTTTCTGTAGGGGAAAAGAAAGGTTTTGGTGCCCAAGAATGAATTGTATATAACTGTAAATATGGGAAAGAACTTGGAGAAACAGTGTCACTAATAGATGAGTTCTTACAAAGACAAAGAAAGAGCCCACCAGAAATTGCCAGTCTACCATATGAGGCTCCCTCATGGATCACTGTCTTGATGTGGCGAGGGGGCTTGCATGGTTCGATGAGGCTGTGAGCTATGCCATGGAGGGCCACCCAGGACGGACAGGCCACAGCAGAGAACTCAGTCCAAGTGTGATCCACTGGAGAAGGAAATGGCAACCCACCCCAGTATCTTTGCCAAGAAAACCCCATGAACAGTAACAAAAGGCTAAAAGAGATGACGCTGGAAGATGAGCCCTCAGGTCGGAAGGTGTCCAATATGCTACTGGGGAAGAGCAGAGGGCAAGTACAAGTAACCCCAGAAAGAGTGAAGCGGCTGGGCCAAAGCCGAAAGGATGCTCAGTTGTGGCCAAACTGATTATTGCAACAAATAAGAAAAAATTTAAACTCTTCCTATTGTGGAGTGATGTCAGAAGATTTGCAAAATCATGCAAATGAAAAAATTGACCTACTATTAGGGTTGCCAGCCTCCATGCGGGTCCTGGGGATATCCTACTTTTACAACTGATCTCCAGCTGACAGAGATCAGCTCCCCCTGGAGAAAATGGCTGCTTCAGAGTGGACTCTATGGCATTGTACCATGCTGAGGCCCCTCCCCTTCCCAAACCCCGTCCTCTCCTGGATCCACCCCCAAAGTCTCCAGGTATTTTCCAACCCAGACCTGGCAAACCTACCTACTATGTTAGGTCGAGGTAAGTATTGAATAATGTTTCTAATCAATTTTTGGAAAAGTGGTCAATATTTATCACGTTTTGGACTCGTAAATTTCAGGATAAGACAATATCTTGTGCAGCTTTTAATTGGATCTAAAAGCTTGTATATTCAAAACTACTTTTGCTCTTATTTTGCATAAAAAGACACATTTTTAAAAAGAGAGACACTTGCTACTCATTTCATGAGTCGCTATCTTACCCTATCTCTTATCAGCCAGTCTGAGGAAGTTTCTTCTGGAAAACCCCCGTGATTACCTGGAGTATCTAGCACAATCCTGGGTTAATGTCAAAGCACATGACCTACTTTTACTGGCATGGTAAAAGGAAGGCCCCTTCTTTGTTTCCCTGTAAGAAAAACACCCCTTTAAGAATAACAGCTCACCAAAGTGCTAAAATCATTTTGGTGCTGCTGTATTAAAACACAGCGTTAATCCTATATATTTGTTTCATTTTGTTCTAACTTTATTTCAAACAGCTTAGGGCAGCATGCATAGTTCTCTCTCTTTTCTTCACAAGAATTCTGTGAGGAAGGTAAGGATGAGAGAGAGTGACTGGTCCAGGGCCACCCACTGAGGGTTGGATAGAGATTTGCACCTATGACTCTTTGTTCCAGTACCAGAGTCTTATCATTATTTAACACTGATCAAAGAAAACATGTAATATTTGACTATATGACAACAACTGGTGCTTTAAAGAAGTTGCTTGCAATGGTTGTAAGAAAAGAACATTTCAGAAGGCCTTTAGATTCTTTGTCCTCATGCTTTGAAGTCTTGGACTTCAGGCACTGGGCCTACACTGACCTCCTGGATGGTCTAAGCCAAATCACTAAACCTCATTTTCCCATCAGTAAAATAAAAATAATTGGGATTTATACCATAAGGATGAGGTATAATAGTGAAATATCATTCACTTTAGGGATACTGTGGATCATGAGTTTTACCTATTTTTTTCTTACTTTGCAAAAAGGAACTTTACTATATCCTTTATTTTTTGGGGGGGAATGTGTTTTTCAAAAAATATCTATATACACTGTTAAAAATTGAAGGCAGGTGCCCTAGCTGGATTAGGAACCATATGTACAAAAGAGCACTATACACACACTTATGATCGAGATCATCTGTGCTGGATTTAATATCCCCCTGCTCCCTCCTTTCCCCGATCAGCTGATCAATGCTATCACCAACCATACAACATTCACCACCCTAGCTGCTGTCCATATGTAGTTGAAGTCCAGCAGAGAACTCTAAAGGATTAATCTGTGAAGCAAATGAGAAGAAATAGCATCTCCTCTGCATTTATTTTTGTAGACTATTTCAAGAATGTGGTTTATGAGTTTGCAGCTAGGTAAGGAAGGAAGTGTGAAAACCACACTGCTTAGTTACGAGACTGTTGCAAAAGAATCAGGCTTGGCAGCAAGACTTGTGGAAAATATTACTCATACCCCTGTCTCCTCCCTCCCACATGACCAGATTAAAGTGTTATACTTTAAATGTGTTCTCACTCATATGTCCAATTCAAATGGTAAGAATGGCAGATAGCCCACTAGAAAACAAAAAAAGAGTTAGACAAATCAGAGGACAAAACAAAGCCATAGTTCTAAAGACCACCTCTGAAAGATGGTGATATGAATGGTTTCTCTCCAATGACCTTTGTTTTTTGCTCTGCTTCATTCATTATTGAATTCCCCCCATTGAAGCTTCCCCCCTATAATTCCCAACCAATGTTGTTGAGTAGCTAAGTAGAGGATGGTTCATAGATAGTGATAGAAAAGAGACATAAAAGGAAATACACAAAACACTTTCACGGTGGATTGTAAAGGAGGATGGATCTGGTATTCTTGTCCTGAGTCATTTTAACTTGGTATTGACTCAATTAATTATTTCCTTTTCTTCATTAGGCACAAGTGCTTAACACTTACAATGTAAAATGGTGCCTTTGGCATCTATGAAGATAAGAGTTCTGTAGCATGGCATATCACCAGCTATAAGAAAGAAGACACTATGGCTGCAATCACACCCACTAAATAATCCACTTTCAGGCTGCGATCATACACACTAAATAATCCACTTTCAATTCACTTTCAGTGCACTTTCCAATTGGATATTTACTATGTGAACAGACAAAATTCAGTTAGAAAGTGGATTGAAAGTGGATTATTTAGTGTGTGTGACTGCAGCGTCAATCTACTCTCAATGTACTTTCCAACTGGATTTTGCCAGTTCACACGGTAAAATCCAGTTGGAAAGTGCATTGACAGTGGATTGAAAGTGGATTATTTAGTTTGTGTGATCACAGTCTAAGTTAATTTAACTCATCTACATATATTCTTTGTTCAAGAGACATTTCCAGGCCTAAGACTGTGAGGATAACTGTGTTGGAAAAGATGGAATGTAGGGAAGATGTCTATTAACCATCTGAATTAACTGTATTACTTGATTATATTAACTGTATTGCTAAAATACAGAGATACATCTGGCTACAAATACTCCTTCTGATCTACAAACTTATAATATTGAGTAAATTGAGTAAATTGTAAATAGACAAATTTTTACATATACCCAGAGTATTCTTTCAACTGCTTGTAGTTCTGGCAGTCAGGGCAGGAATTATCCTTAGTTCAGATTTATTTATTTTTCCCAAACTCCTTTTTGTTTCTGTAATTGTTGTGGTTTAAGACTGCCTGGATATTATGGTGGTTTCAACATGGGTACAGGCTTCTGTGATTAGTGTACCTGACAATACAGTTCAGCAGCAACAGAGCTTCCACATTTAAGGTTTCGCTACAATTTCCCTGCCCCAGGCCTCCATCAGCTATTTCCCCCTCCCTGTACCACTGTTTTTCATTTTTTTAAAGGATTGGCAATATATGTAAAAGTTTCTTTGAATTTCCAGCTTTATTTTTAAAGTCAGTCATTAGGCCCTTCAATTGTGGATTTCCCTTTCCCTTATATCTTATTTTGCCAATTAAAAACAAACAAACAAAACAAAAGGCCCCCCTTCCCCCATGGATACCACAGGGTCAGAGTTAACTCTTATGTGGGCAGAAAAATCCAAAATCTCCCACCCAGGCAGCAGCCTTCCAATGTTTGCTGTGATCTTTCTCAAAACTATGCAGCAAAGCTGGTTTGAGAAGGCTCTGAGAAAAGGTGGGAAAACCCTGGGAAGTAAACAGATATATCATGCTGCTGTGGGGAAGCAGGAAAAAAAATGCTTCCCAACAGCACAGACCTGGGGCAGATAACCCATATGGAAATGGCCTATGGCCCTTTCTGCACCTGCATTTTCCCTCATTTTCTGAGTGTATCCTATTCTTATGTTCTGCATTCCCTCCTGCTTTCACTTCTTGTGTCAGGGCTTTCTCTTGTTTCTGCATTTGTTTTACAAGAATCTGCATTCAGACCACTTCAAGCACACTGTTGTCCTGTGGCTACCAAAACTCCTTTTGTTACGATTCTTTGTTCTCATCCACTTTCGAATGGCTAATCCTTTCTGAAGAATTGTTTCTGCAGGTATTTAAGTGCTGCTCACTGCCCTCCCCCATTTCCACTTCTCTCTCTTTAGGTTGATGCTCACTCCCCACTCTGCTTTCTTTCCCTCCTTCTCCAAAGCTAAAAGATGACATGCCCCCCCTCCTGCTCAGGCAAACTTTTAAAAAGCCAGAGAGAGCATAAGAAGAAATCAGTAAATATAAAGGCCTATGGGCCTTTATGTGTGGGCCTGGTTTTCCCTCTCCCTTCCTTTCTTTTTGCAGAATCACAGAGGGAGGGAGGAGTTGGCAGCCAGTTACCTCAAAAAATGTAGGTTTTGCTTGTAGAGAGCCAGTTTGGTGTAGTGGTTAAGTGTGCGGACTCTAATCTGGGAGAACCGGGTTTGATTCCCCACTCCTCCACTTGCACCTGCTGATGTGACCTTGGGTCAGTCACAAGCTCCGGCACAGCTGCCAAGTGAAGGGCGGGGTATAAATCTAATCTCCTCTCCTCTCCTCCCTCCTCCTAGATGCAGAATGTGTACAGAATACACAAATAAATAAATTGGAGGGGGGAAACCCAATGCAGAGGGAGTGCATGTGACTGCAAAGTCAACCCTTAAGACTTCTCCTCAGATTTGCCAAAGCAAGCAGAGAAAGGGCTAGTGGGTTGTCAGTTGACCCATGGGAGTGTCATTCCATTCAGGAACCAATCCTAACCAAGTCTACTATAAAGTAAGTCCTATTTTGTCAGGTTCCACAGCAAGTAACTCTTCGCACATGTTTCCTAAGAAGCGTTATGCTTTATTAGTGTACAAGACTGGTACCATGCCCACAGGATTATTGTTAGGAATAACTAGAAGGCAGGAACATCCCAATACATATAGCTGGGCAAGGCAATTAGCTAAGCAAATGAACTTTGGGAAGACTCCCGGCGGGAGATTACATAATGAGCGGGAGAGTTGCAGGGTTTCCTGAGAGCAGAAAAATTCACACCAAATGTGGACTCCAAGCCCTCCCTACTTCACAAGGCCAGACTGATAATGGTGTCTAGTTCCCACAGCCTCCCTTGGCCTGTTTACGGCAAGCTGCTGAGCTGCAAGCAAGCGGGAACAGGGAAGGGTAAACAACACAGATATGGCAGCTACCTGACACATTTTTAAAAAATAGTTTATTTAGCTTTTTCCCATTATATACGATAACACACACAAAACCCCCATTCATTTACATCATATTTTTGAGTTTCTTTGTCCATTTTTTTCTAACCAACTATCTACTTTCTGCCATCTTTTTTAAAACACATTTTCATCCTTTCCCGACAAAATCATATTTACTTTGTCCATTTCTTTTATTTCTATAATTTTTGTTATTAATTCCTCTCTACTTGGTATTTTATCTGATTTCCAACATTTGGCTATAAGAATTCTAGCCACAGTAAGAATATATAATATCAAACATGATTCATTATACTTTATCCCTTCTGGTAACATATTCAACAGGTATATTTCTGGGTCTAACACGAGATTTATTCCCACCATCTCTACAATTAGTTGTTTTATGGTTTTCCAGAATTTAACCAACTTCTCACACCTCCACCATGTGTGATAATATGAGCCAATATTCCTTTTACACCTCCAGCAATTTCCTGATACATTTTTATAGCATTTTGCTAGTTTGTCTGGAGTCCAATGCCACTTGTAAAACATTTTAACTATGTTTTCTTTATATGATGTAGCTCTTAGTAATTTTATTGAATTCCACATTTTTGTCCATTTCTTTACACTAACGTTAGCTCCTAGATCTTTCATCCATGCCTCATACATGGTTTTATTGTTTCTGTGTACATCTCCTCATTTAATAAAAAATTATATACTTTTTGTATCATTTTATCTGCAGATGAGAGCCAAATTTTGTCTAAATCTGATTTTGTCTTTGCGAAATTTCTTGTTTTATCTTTGGCATATCTTGATTTTAATTGTATTCTCTCCCAACTTGTAAGATTAATGTTTAATGCTTGTAGTGTTTCAAAAGACTTCAATTCATTTTCTTTTGTTAATAAGGTTTCATAACTGACAATTTTGTTTTCAGTCATTAAGTTTGGCATTATGAAGGCCTCTAACGGAGATACCCACCTGGGTATTTTATCATAAAATTTTCCTTTTAATTTTCTCCATATTTTTATTAGCACATCTCTTATAATGTGTTTGTGGAAGATATGTTGTGTTTTATCTTTGTCATACCATACATAGGCGTGCCAGCCCATGTATAGGTCATGACTCTCTAATTTTAGAGTTCTTCTAGTACTTCTAGTACTAACCAGTCCCGTATCCATCCCATCGCCGCCACTGTGTAATATAATTGCCAATCTGGAATTCCCAAACCTCCTCTTTCTCTTTTATCACGAAGCAACTTCAAACTAATACGCGCCCTTTTAGCTTGCCATATAAATTTTCTTACGGCTTGATCTAGTTCTTTACATAATTTGTAGTTTTTCAACACTGGTATGGTTTGCGCTAAGAACAGAAACGTGACAATATATTCATTTTTACGGTAGCAATTCTACCCATAAACGAGATGTGGAGATCCTGCCATCTTTGTAGATCTTTCTTAACTTCTTCTAGTAACGTTTTATAGTTATTTTCATATAGTTGTACATTTTTGTTTGTAATCATGATACCTAGATATTTCACTTTGTTAGTCACTTCCATAGTTGTATTCAATTGTATATTCCTAATTTCTTCCTTGCTACAGTTTTTTGTTATGATCTTAGTCCTTAGTTTTTAAGTTGATCTTAAGTCCTGCTAAAACACCATATTCTTGAATTTGGTCCATTAAGTATATTATGGACCTTGTAGGTTCTTCCAGGATAAAAACTAAGTCATCCGCAAAGGCCTGCAACTTGTATTGTTCCCCTTTAACTTTAAGTCCTGTAATATTTGTATTATTTCTAACAATATCATTTAAAGTCTCTAAACCAAAAAGAAAGAGTATTGGTGAAAGGGGGCAACCTTGTCTTGTTCCCTTCTGGATGGGTATATTTTGTGTTAATTCCCCGTTGACAATTATTTTTGCCCACTGTTCTTTGTATATGGTCGAAAACATCCTCATGAAATTTCCTCCACATTCCCATACTTGTAGTTTATATTTTAAAAATTGCCAATTTACATTGTTGAAGGCTTTCTCTGCATTTGGAAATACTAGCACCAGTTGTTTTCCAGGATTATATTCATAGAATTCTAGAATGTTTATAATAGTCCTTACATTGTTTTTTATTTGTCTCTTAGGGAGAAAGCCTGACTGATAACGATGTATTACTTGGACCATCACTTTTTTGAATCTTGCAGCTAGTATTGATGAAAAAATCTTGTAATCCACGTTTAAGAGTGAAATAGGTCTATAATTTTTAATCTGATCTTGTTGTGTATTGGGTTTATGTATTAAAGTTATTATTGCTTCATTCCATGTGTTGGGTGTTTTTTCCGTACTCATGATGCTATCCAATAATTCTTTATATATGGGCACTATTTCTTCCTCCAGTAGTTGCAAGACCTCAGCCAGGATCCCGTCTGGGCCCGGTGATTTTCTTTTCTTTTGCTTTTTAAACGCTTCTGTTATTTCACACATAGTAATTTTCTCATTTAAGATCTTCCTCTGCTCTTCTGTAAACTTTTTCTTAATAAATTTCGAGAAAATTTTTTCTAAATCTTGTTGATTGCATGGTACTACTTTATAGAGTTCTCTGTAAAAAATTTCCACAATGTTCTTCAACTAGCTGACACATTTTATTCAATGAGACTTGTTCTTGTATAGCAGCCTCACTCTGCTTTAAGAGACTGTGTTGGACTCATACCCCAGGTTTTGTTTTCAAACAATCTGTTCTGCATTTCATTTGCAACTTTGCAGTACTTCAATGTATTTCAATGGGGCCAATGCAAATCAGTTGGCACATATGTAAATCCCCTTATATACAATGGATCTTCAGAGAGCTCCAGTTGTCATTTGTTTTAGTGTCTTTTAACCTCCATCATTAGTTGTTTCAAGTCTTTACCATTTTCTGCCAGCAATGTCATCTGCATATCCCAAACTGTTAACTTTCCTTCTACCAATTTTCATTCCACCTTCATCCAAATCTTCTCCAGCTATCCTAATGGCATTTTTCGCAACAGGGAGAAGCAACAGGGAGATAAAACACATCCTTGTTGTACAACTTTGTCAATAAATTGGAAACCATTCTGTTTCTCCATATTCTGTCTTGTCCAGAGTATAGGTTACACATCAGAACAACCAGATGTTATGTAACACACATTTCCTTTAAAATAATTTCAGAATATCTCATTTAGTACATCTCATGATTTACTATGGACAGCATGGTACTTTTTCCCCATAGGAAACAATGGAGACAAGGTTGTCAAGGGCACCTTCTTCAGGGGTCCCTAAAATTGGAGCACTGTCCAATTCCTTTCAAAACATGGGGGAGTCTTCAGTCTAGAGGGAGGACTATCACCTGTGCAAGTTTGGTGCCATTAGATTAAGAAATAGCTGTCCCAGACCCCCAGGTTGATTCCCCCCTAAAAATAATAGTCCCCAAATTGCAGAATTGAATGCCCCAAGAAGGAGTCCCAGAATAGTAACAAGATACCTAGAAATCTGAGATAATGAAAAATCTCCCCTACCCCAGATCTGGAATTAAAACCATTTCCCCCCAGCACCTCCCTTCCAAGATTGCACTCAGTTACCTACCATATTACTGGGTGAAACATTACTATTGCTAATTTATTTATTTATTTTATATCCCACCCTCCCCCACAACCTAATGAGGATGAATGCAAAAATTCTTTATTTAGATAATGCTATATTGAAGAGACAGAACGATTTCAGTCCAATTCCAAGGCAAAATATTCAACATCACAGTAATCCAAGTCTATGCCCCAACCACTGATGCAGAAGAGGCTGAAGTGGACCGGTTCTATGAAGACCTACAACACCTCCTAGAACTAACACCAAAAAATGATGTCCCCACTCTTCATATGGGACTGGAATACTAAAGTAGGAAGTCAAAAGGTAACCGGAATAACAGACAAGTTTGGCCTTGGAAAGCAAAATGAAGCAGAGCAAAGGTTAACAGAGTTTTGTCAAGAGAATACACTGGTCATAGCGAACACCCTTTTCCAACAACCTAAGAGGCGACTCTACACATGGACATCACCAGATGGGCAACACCGAAATCAGATTGACTATATAATTTGCAGTCAAAGATGGAGAAGCTCTATCCAGTCAGTAAAAACAAGACCTGGAGCTGACTGTGGTTCAGATCATGAGCTACTCATTGCAAAATTCAGACTTAAACTGAAGAAAATCGGGAAAACCACGAGGCCATTCAGGTTTGACCTAGATCGCATCCCTGATGAATATACAGTAGAGGTGAAGAATAGATTCAAGGGTCTGGATTTGATAGATAGAGTGCCTGAAGAACTATGGACAGAGGTTCGTGACATCGTACAGGAGGCAGCAATCACCACCATACCAAAGAAAAAGAAATGCAAGAAAGCAAAATGGCTTTCTGATGAGGCTTTACAAATAGCAGAGGAAAGAAGGAAAGCGAAAGGCAAAGGCGAAAAGGAAAGATTTACCCAACTGAACGCAGATTTCCAGAGAACAGCAAGGAGAGATAAGGAGGCCTTCCTGAATGAACAGTGCAAAGTAATAGAAGAAAACAATAGAATGGGAAGGACTAGAGATCTCTTCAAGAAAATTGGAGAAATCAAGGGAGCGTTCCATGCAAAGCTGGCCATGATAAAGGACAAAAACGGTAGGGACCTAACAGAAGCAGAAGAGATTAGGAAAAGATGGCAAGAATACACAGAAGAACTATACAAGAAAGACCTCGATGTCCTTGACAACCACGACGGTATAATCACTGACCTCGAGCCAGACATCCTGGAATGTGAAGTTAAATGGGCCTTAGAAAGCATTACTAACAACAAAGCTAGTGGAGGTGATGGTATTCCAGCTGAGCTATTCAAAGTCTTAGAAGATGATGCTGTTAAAGTGCTGCACTCCATTTGCCAGCAAATTTGGAAAACGCAACAGTGGCCACAGGATTGGAAAAGATCAGTATACATTCCAATCCCAAAGAAGGGCAATGCCAAGGAATGTTCAAACTATCGCACAATTGCACTCATATCACACGCTAGCAAGGTCATGCTCAAGATCCTACAAGCTAGGCTTCAACAGTACGTGGATAGAGAACTACCAGAAGTACAAGCTGGGTTTCGAAGAGGTAGAGGAACGAGAGATCATATTGCCAACATTCGCTGGATTATGGAGAAAGCAAGAGAGTACCAGAAAAATATCTACTTCTGCTTCATTGACTATGCTAAAGCCTTTGACTGTGTGGATCACAACAAACTATGGCAGGTCCTTAAAGAGATGGGAGTACCAGACCACCTCACATGTCTCTTGAGAAACCTGTATAAGGGCCAAGAAGCGACAGTTAGAACCGGATACGGAACAACTGATTGGTTCAGCATAGGAAAAGGAGTACGACAAGGATGTATACTGTCACCTTGCTTATTTAATATATATGCAGAGTACATCATGCGAAATGCTGGCCTGGATGAATCACAAGCGGGAATTAAGATTGCTGGGGAAAAGATCAACAACCTCAGATATGCAGATGATACCACTCTAATGGCTGAAAGTGAAAAGGATCTAAAGAGCCTCTTGCTCAGAGTAAAAGAGGAGAGCGCAAAAGTGGGCTTGAAGCTCAACATCAAAAAAACTAAGATCATGGCATCCGGCCCCATCACTCCTTGGCAAATAGAAGGGGAAGTCGTGGAAGTAGTGACAGACTTCACGTTCCTGGGATCCCAGATCACCGCAGACTGTGACTGCAGCCATGAAATTAAAAGACGCCTGCTCCTTGGGAGGAAAGCGATGGCGAACCTAAACAGCGGGATCCCAGATCACCACAGACTGTGACAGCAGCCATGAAATTAAAAGATGCCTGCTCCTTGGGAGGAAAGCGATGGTGAACCTAAACAGCATGATAAAAAGTAGAGACATAACTCTGCCAACAAAAGTCCGCATGGTCAAAGCAATGGTATTCCCAGTAGTCATGTATGGCTGCGAGACTTGGACTATAAGGAAGGCCAAGTGCCGAAAGTACCCTAAGACCACAATTGTACCTTTAAAGATTGACTACCTCTTTCAATAGTCTTTCAGTAGTCATGTATGGCTGCGAGAGTTGGACTATAAGGAAGGCCGAGCGCCGAAGAATAGATTCTTTTGAACTATGGTGCTGGAGAAGACTCTTGAGAGTCCCTTGGACTGCAAGAAGATCAAATCAGTCAATCCTAAAAGAAATCAACCCTGACTGTTCCCTGGAAGGCCAGATAATGAAGCTGAAGCTCAAATACTTTGGCCACCAAATGAGAAGGGAGCACTCACTGGAGAAGACCCTGATGCTGGGAAAGATCGAAGGTCAAAGAAGACGGGGACGGCAAAGGATGAGATGGTTAGACAGTGTCAGAGATGCAACAAACATGAAATTGAGCCAACTTCAGAGGACAGCGGAAGACAGGAGGGCCTGGCGGGAGCTGGTCCATGGGGTCGCGAAGAGTCAGACTCGACTGTGCGACTGAACAACAACAACAAATATTGAAGAGATGCAACCTCACTACTGTGAATGGAATTATCTGTAAGTGGTTACTCTAATATTTGGGTACCTGGCACTCCCACATTCCATAAGATACTGACTTATACTAAGAACAAAAAGTGATTCCAGAGGCACCTTTAAGACCAACAATGTTTTATTCTGGGTAGAGGCTTTCATGTAGAAGTGTGCATACACACAAAATCTTATACCCAGAATAAAACTTGGTTGGTTTTAAAGGTTCCACTGGACTCAATCTTTGTTCTGCTCCTTGAGACCAACATGGCTACTTATCTGAATCTGATTTATACTATGAGTGTGTTCATATGGGCAGCTAATCCCGCCATTATGCCAGCTCAAATTTGATCCCGATCTTTTTAATCCGTCCTTGTGTTATCAGACATCTCCCCGGGGAATCGCCTTACCGCGCGCTCCTTCTGGTTTAGATGGTCTAGATTGTCTAGACGGCGGCCACTGAAGGAGTTGTGCGCGGAGGGTAAAAGTCCGCTGTTGTCCCGTCGGCTTGGAAATCTCTAGATTTAAAGTGCTATCTTTTAAGCCCGGATAGGAGGCGTGGCAAAACGGGATGTCCACTGAACAGGGACATTTCCCAGATGTCTGTGTCTGGTTGTGCCTTTTAAATCCACCAGGGAATCATGCATGTTGCGGACCTAAAGAGCTGTCTGATCGGACTCTGAATTACATATGCTGAATTCATTCAGTCCTTACATATGTATTCTCACCAAGAAGGGCTATTCGTCCTCTGTATTTTAGTGTCTTCTTTTTTTGGAATAGTATATTGGAATGGTGATTATAATGTAATACAATGAATACTGGAATGTATTTTTCTGACATAACACTGCACCCCACCAATAACAAAAGGATTCGGTTAGCTAACTCCATGCTTGTGAGAAGATGAATGGAGCATAACAACAGAGCCTCAGTTTATTACTCTTAACAATTAAGAATGTAATTAAGTATTAATATAATTTGGAATGGTAGATTTAAATGTATTTCTCTGATCTGGGGACAAGGAAGATAACTCTACACAGCCAATCGCCCCATTTCAAAGAAAAAGATGGTGTAAGGTCGCCTCCACCCTTGAGAGGAGACTGATGGAACCTAATTACAGACTCTCACTATTCCGCAAACCTTTTCTTGCTCACAGACAATCTTAAACAACTCCTCACCCACAATAATGCAACATCTAATTTGAACATGGACACATGGACCAGAGCTTGCAGTAAACCCAGATGCCAACTTTGCTGCCACATACAGCCGGACAACACAATCACTGGACCTTGAAACATCAACTACATCATCAGAGGCTCATTCACTTGCTCATCTTCTAACAATGTATATGCCATCAAATGTCAACAGTGCCCTTCGGTTCTCTACATAGGACAAACAGGACAAACCCTACGCCAGAGGATAAATGGACACAAATATGACATCAGGAATCACAAAATTGAGAAACCTGCAAGAGAACACTTCAACCTTCCAGATCATTCAATGGGTGACCTCAAAGTAGCTGTTTTATTACAAAGGAATTTCAGGAACAGAATGGAAATGGAAATTGCTGAATTACAAGTTATTACAACACTTGGAACAAAAATCTCCTGAGGACTCAACAGAGATATTGGTTTCTTATCTCATTACATATGTTAACTCATTCAGTCTTCACATATGTACTCTCAAAAAGGACTATAAATCCTCTGTATTTTAGTGTATTTCTTTTTCAGAATAGTATATTAGAATACTGATGCAAGGAATATAGGGATGTTTTACTGACATGACACTGCATCCACCTCATAAAGTGCTGTTAAGTGATCTCCATGCCTGGGACATTCTAGATTTGCTTCCCACAATTAGAAAAGACACCTTTAGACATTTATCTGCTATTTTGACATATTTATTGCTTTACAACTGTTGACCGTATAACCTTAGGTTGTTATTTAGCTCTGATTTAACATAGCTTAAACATCATCATGTTACATGTTAATTTGCTGTTAAGCCCTGTCTATAAGTTTGAACTTTACCTACAATTCCAATGTATTTGAAAAAGTGTGCCTTGCACATGAAAGCTCATACCTTGAATAAACCTTTGTTGGTCTTAAAGGTGCCACTGGACTCAAAATTTGTTCCACCATTCCATAATTAAGGATACATCAATCTCAAACTCTGACATATTTATTTCCTTACTATGCCCCCCAGTTGAACCCACAGATGATAGCCATATAAACTAGCTTGTTATTCTTTTAATCTGTTAAAAACGTCTTCATTATTCTGTATGCTAATTTACTCCCCACCCTCTATACATATGACTGTTATTTCTATTTACATTTCATCATATCTGAAGAAATGTGCATGCACACAATAGAGCCTACCTTGAATAAACCTTTGTTGGTCTTAAAGGTGCCACTGGACTCAAAATTTGTTCTTTGACTTATACTAAGTTAAACCATTGGTCTATTAAGGTTAGTCTTATGTACCCTGACTGGCTGCTGCTCTCTAGGGTATCAAGGGTTTTCCCCATTATCTACAGTCTACTTCAGTTTACACAAATATATAAAGTATCTTAAGTATATGAGACTTATATTTGAGGTTTTGCTATTTCAAATTATCCTGCCTACTGAAGTATAACTTTTGTTCCTTCATTGTAACATTTCTGATTATCAGCCTGCATCTGCTGTTCCTCCAGCAGGGGTCCCCAACCATTTTGAGCCCGAGGGCTCCTTTGGAATTCTGACACAAGGTGGTGGGCACAACTACGAAATGGCAGCAACAGCCAAGTTTTCCAAGTTCCATCACTTCCCAGGAAAGCCAACTCCCTGGCTGATGCTTTGTCCCGCTTCCCCCAGCACGCCAGCCAGAGGGAGGAGGTGGTGGATTCCATGGTCACGCCCTCACAACTGGGAGGAGCAGTAGTGATGTGGCGCCAAGCGAAAGGGGTGGTTGAGGGAAAGGAGGAGCTGTGGGTTGCCAAATTCCTGCAAGCGTTCTCAGGGGCTGACAAAGAAGAGGTGGCCCAAGATGCATCCATCCAGCCAGGGCCAGATGGATGTTGGTATCGAGGGGGCCGATTGTTTGTGCCACTATCCCTGCGTGGGGGGGGGGGAGAGACGTGTTACACCATGGGCACAAGTCCAAACTGACTGGGCATTATGGTTACTTAAAAACACTCTAGTTGCTGCAACGTCAATTTTGGTGGCCGCACATGAGGTTAATCAAATTGTTGAACAATTTTTGAGGTGTTTCACTAATTACCAGCAAGATGACTGGGTAGACTTGCTCCCCTATGCGGAATACAGTTATAATTCCACACATTCTTCCACTGGACTATCCCCTTTTAAGGCATTGCATGGGTATGAGGGGCACCCCTCTCTATGGTAAGGACACCTGTGCCTCCAGAGGGGGGCCTCCAGACTTGGTGGAAGGACTTACAGGACCACTGGGTAGCATTCAAAAGCCTCTAGACAAAGCCAAGGCCAGCTACAAAGCCCAAGCGGATAAAAGTTGGGCTTCTGAATGGGACCTACAACCAGGTGACTCTATTTATTTGTCTACAAAAAAATATCAAGGGGCTCCAGGTGTGCAGGAAGTTAGGCTGGAGATATGTTGGACCTTTTAAGGTGTTGCACAAAATAAATGAGGTCACTGTTGAACTGGGCTTACCTAAGTTTCTAAAGATAATACACCCTGTCTTTCAGTCTTTCATTTCAGCTTGCTCAAACACAACCCCAGATTGAACATGTGGAGACCCCGGTCTCTAGCCCCTCCTCCTCTGATTCTGGATGGTGAACCCATCAAGAGGTGGCTCAGATATTGGATTCAAGGATCCAAAGAAATAAACTGTTTTACTTGATTTGGTGGAAAGATTTTGACCCCTCACATGATGAGTGGGTGGAAGATTGTCATGTTAATGCTCCTAAATTATTATGGGCCTTCCACAACTTGTATCCTGACAAACCTGGGGGGAAGGGCTTTGGGGGGACAGACTATCAGCTATGCAGCTGCCATGGCTGAGATGGGGGGATGCTGACTGTTGGATAAATTGTCTCTGTCTCTGCCTGACTTGGAATGTTAAGTTTCGATTCTCCTTGCCTCCTTATCATCCTGTAGCTTAGGCCGGTGACCTTGGTACCTTGTTACTCTATTATCTGGGAATCTTCAGCCAGTAGCCTCGACGGGGTTTTGCAGTTATTCTGATTGGTTCTGACCCATCCCCCTGACCCTTTGAATCATGTATACTATTCAACTGTGTGTGCTTATCCCCATTTCTGACACCGAATGTATGTGGAGATGACTTGCCTTTACAGACTCCAATAAACTTTACTCCTTTAGAAAGAAAGTTGTGGGGAACTGATTGCTGCAGGACTCTGAGACCAACTACAAAATGATTGCTACAGAAGACTGAGCCAACCACACAATGTCAGGGAGTTGAGGTGATGTAATAGTAACTCTTCAATATTTCAGGCACAAGTGTTGTTTAACAGGATACCTTTCAAAATGAACATATTGTTTAATAATATTTTCTTGCATACACACACAGAAGTGTGGTGAGGATTCTTGTGCTGTGGTGGCAGTGGCTGCTGAAGCAACTTTTCGCAAATCTGCACACCCAGTCAGATCTCCAGTGGCCAATCAGAAGCCCTACTGGGCAAAAACCCACTTTGTCCCTGCCCACATTCTAAATACACTTGGCAGGCACTAGGAAAGATGTTGGTGGGTGCAATAGTGCCCACAGGCAGCACCCTGGGGACTCCTGTCTTATAGGATATGGGAGCAGTGTACAGCAACTGCTTGAGTGCAGCACTGAATCCAACACCTAATATAACCTACTGTGCAACAAATTTAGAGTCCAATGGCACCTTTAAGGCCAACAAAGGTTTATTCAAGGTATGAGCTTTTGTGTGCACACATACTTTATCAAATACGTTAGAATGGCATGCAAGATTCAAACTTATAGCCAGAGAATTAACAGCAAATGACTGGAAATCTAGTTAGAACACTGAATGTATGCAAGGGATAT
>NW_015161952.1:1520041-1602973 GCF_001447785.1 Gekko japonicus | reverse complement strand
CATGCGGCTACCCACTACATAACAAAGGGGAAATCCATAGAGACCTGGTGTTCATGTGGATGTTTTTTGGGCATATGCCCAAGACTCTTTGGACCACAGCCGATATACTTATACCTTGTTGGATCAGACTGAGGGTCCATCTCGTGTGCTTCCAGCTGCACTCTGCTGTCCTCCAACATGAAGGTTCTTTCCCTCCCCCTGACGCATTGTGAAGTGTATGTTTTAAAAGCTGACCTTAGGTGTGTTTGGGCAGAACTCTCAGCTGTGATTAAGCCCAGTTTCCTCTGTTCTGTCATGCTCCAGAGCTAACAGAGCCTTCGCTCAGAATGTGGTGCGCGCCACACTTCTCGCTCGTACATACGCCCACATTATCTTACATCCCGGGCAGCCCAGCTTGTCAGTAGGCAATTATGGGTTTTGCTTGGTTTATTTGGATTGGCCTCTGCTCAGCTTTCCAGAGAGGGACTCTGTTTGTAAAAACGGATCATTAATGATAACAACAGATGACATGTGTCTGAAATATTGGGCGGATAAGGGCGGCTTTTTTCGCACACGCCCCTTTTCTGAATGTCTGTGCTTTAGACAGCACGCTTGCCTGCCTGTCGCTACATAGAGAGATCCACAGGATTAAGACCTTCATTGTTTGAATGTTTTCATAGCAAGTGCTGCAATAAAGCAGATCCCGGTAAGCAAAGTAACTTGTCTGGGCTGCCTATGACGTTTTAGCCCTTGGTTTCGTTACCAAGAGATCATCGCTGGGTTTATCTCTAGAACAGCTCCCCAAATGTCTGCGAGCCGAGGCACCTTTCATGCAGAAATAAAATTGGAAGTACATTTCACTCATAGGGCCGAAAATAACTTTTAGAGTGTGTAAGGTATTCACTCTCTCCCTTCTCTGCATGACTGACGGTGCTTTCTGATTGTTTATGAGGTAAACCCAGAACACTGACTTGTGCAAACACACAGGGCCGGCTCATGCACTAGGCGAACTAGGCAATCGCCTAGAGCGGAATGGCCCTTAGGGGCACCAAACTGCACCTGGCCCCATACTCTGGGAGTTTCTTGATTATTTGTGTTTTTCATTATTCCTAAAAGGCATTTATTTTTGAAAGTGGGCGGGGCGGGGGGGGGGGGGGGGCAGAAGGGACCATCGCCTAGGGTGCAAAATAAGCTGGAGCCGGCCCTGCAAACACACAACAGGCAGCCTCCTTGGAGGGCAGGTAAGCTCGCTATGTCTCTGCATTATGTTGACTTAACCCTGTACAGTTCACGAACATGGGAAGTAGTGCTGGTGACTAGCTCCCATGGCTTTAAATATGGATTAGACACATTCAGATCGGGCCATCAGTGGCTATCAGCCGTGATGGCTAAGTGGAACTTCCATGTTCAGAAGCAGCTTATCTTGTTCAGTTGTGTATTCCACTTGCTGGGGAACAACATCAGTGGGAGTGTTTCGTCACCACGCGCTGCTTGTAAGCCTTACGGGAACAGCCATTTGGCCACTGTGGGAAGCAGGATGTTGGAGCAGATGGATCACTGGCTCGATCCAGCAGCCGTGATGTGACGAACGATCCCATCACACCTGAGGCAGGTACACAACAGAATGCTCTGCCACAGTAGAGGCTGACTGGCAGGACGGACAGAAGGTAGGACCTTCAGATGGTTCGCCACCTACAGCTGTCCCTCCAAATGTGATCTGGCCACAGTGATCCACGCTATGATCACATCCAAGTTAGATTACTCTAATGTCCTCCATGTGGGGCTGCCTTTGAAAATGTTTCTGGAACTTCAGTTGGTCCACAATGCAGCAGCCAGGCTATGTGTTGTGGTTCGGTTACAGGGATCATATCACTGCTATGTTGAAAGATCTGCACTGACCATCCATCTCTTTCCAGGCACAATCCAAAGTGCTGGTTCTTATCCTTAAGGCCCTAAATGGCCTAGGGTCAGGGTACCCAAAAGGCCATCTCCTCCCATACTGTCTAGCCATCAACCCCTGCTTTCTGTGTCCCCGCCTTCAGAGGTGATGCAGGTGGCAATTAGAAACAGGGCATTCTCTGTGGTGGCACCCTGCTTTATGGAATGCTCTCCCCCTGGAGGTGTCTCTGGAGCCTGCTTTCCTTTCTTTTAGGTACCAGGTAAAACACATTGCTTAACCCTGGCTTTTTAATTAGCGATTTTAAGCTTTTTAACGATCTGCTCTGTTTTATGGATAGCTTCTGTGCTAGTTATGTCTTATGGCGTGTGTGTGTTTTAATGGCTTGTGTTTTGTACTGCGGTTTCTGATTGTAAGCTACCTTGATCAGGATTCTGAAGAGGTGGCATTGAAATACTCTAAATAAATAAATAAAATAAATAAATAAGGAAGGAGTGACGTTGTGAAGCATCGGGCCGTTTACCTCGAGATGGGATTGCCAGCTTCCAGGTGGTGCTGGAGATCTCCTGGGATCACTAGTGATCTCCAGGTGGCAGAGAATCAGTTCACCTGGAGAAAATGGCTCCTTCGGAAGGCAGACTCTATGGCATTATGCCCCATCGAAGCCCCTCCCTCTCCAAATCCCACCCTCTTCAGGCTCCACCCCTCCAAATCTCAAGGCATGTCTCAACCTGGAGTTGGCAACCCTACCTCAAGAAGAGACTGATATAGAGTTGCCAGATCCAGATTGAGAAACTCCTGCAGATGTGTGGATGGAGCCTGAGGAAGGACAGGGACCTCAGTGGGGTACAGTGCCCACGGAGTCCACCCTCCAAAGCATCCATTGTCTCCAGGGGGACTGACCTCTGTAGTCTGGCGATGAGCTGTAATTCTGGGAAATCCCCAAGCCCAACCTGGAGGCTGGCATCCCTATATATCAAGTTCACTGAATCCTGAGGATTTGGGTGTGTGGGTGTGTGTGCGGGTATGCTTTCCAGGCTTTCTGAATTGAGTCTGTGGATCCCAGGCTGAGAAGACTGAAAATATCATACTGGTGGTAAGGAACCTTTTCTGGAAACCCTAGAGAATTTGACTGCATGAGTCTGCAAAAGTGCTGGGATGGACATGAAAAGCCCAAGAGGATTTGACTGCATAGGCTGGCTAATTTATTTATTTATTTATTTGATTTCTATCCCGCCCTCCCAAAGGCTCAGGGCGGCTCACATACGGTAAAGCCGGGTACAAATATCATAACATATATAATAAAATACAATATTTAAGACCACTATAAAACCCTCCTAAAACATGGTGCTACAATCTATAATAATATTAATCTTCCAAGATGGAAACAATCACTCAGATTCAGATTTGGTGGCCAGCCTTTCCAGTAACGCGGTCTCCCACTACGATGTCTGTAATTTCTGCAAGGGCATACCTGCCCCACTTTCGTAGGGCAGCCGATGGCATACTACCTCGGTGGTAGGATAGTGGCGGCGGCGGCGGCTCCTACTCGAACGCCTGGTGGAAGAGCTCTGTCTTACAGGCCCTGCGGAACTGCACAAGGTCCCGCAGGGCCCGGATCTCCCCTGGGAGCTCATTCCACCAGGTAGGAGCCACCACCGAAAATGCCCTGGCCCTAGTAGAGGCCAACTTAATCTCTTGGGGGCCTGGAACTTCCAGGAGATGAGAGTTCCCCGATCGTAGCTAAGGAATCTTACCAAACACCCTCACTGTGTTGAACGTGTTCCAGTGTTTGGAAGATAAGGAAAAAGACTGTGCTGAAATGGGTTCAGAAAACACAATGACCATATATAATTGTTTTCACAAATAAATTGTTTTGCAAGGTTTTAGTAAAGACTTTAAGAGACTGATGAAAAGACATTATTGGGTGTATTATTATTTTGACCATTTTTATATTGCATATGTTAATAGATACATTGCACAGATTGGCTTAGGTGTGAGAGTGCTTTTTCAGTTGTTGTTTTTTTTTAATGAGGCAAGGCCTGTGCAGTAAATCACACAGAGACCTAGCAGGGAGCCTCCTCTGGATGGGTATGTCAGGCTCACAGCAGATTTTGATTGTTTAATTAATGTATTTCTCATGGCTAACCAGCAGTTCCCTCGCGGCACGCTAGTATGCAAACAGTTTGGGAATTGTTACCAGCCCCTTCTAGCATGTAATTAATCAGCGGGAAGAAAGAACCCATATGGAGTGCCTGCCCCATTAGACTGGTGTAACACGGGGGCAATTTTCAGAAATAGGGGGAAGAAAAATTAAAATACAGAGTGAGCAGATATCCAAGATGGGCAAACTCTCAAATTAGATGCAGGTGGGCAGTCGTGTTGGTCTGAAGCAGCAGAACAAAGTTCGAGTCCAGTGGCACCTTTAAGACCAACAAAGTTTTATTCAAGGTATGGGCTTTCGTGCACACTTCATCAGATACATTGAAATGGAAATAGTGGTGGCGGCTACAAGCATGGACGGCTTCAAAAGGGAATTAGATAAGCATATGGAGCAGAGGTCCATCAGTGGCTATTAGCCACAAGGTATAGATAGGGGCTCTGGGGCAAGTGATGCTCTGTCATCTTGGTGCTTGGGGGGTCAACAGTGGGAGGGCTTCTAATGTCCTGGCCCCACTGGTGGACCTCCTGATGGCACTGGTATTTCTGGCCACTGTGTGACACAGAGTGTTGGACTGGATGGGCCTTTGGCCTGATCCAACATTGGCATCTCTTATGTTCTTATGGAAGATACCAGTCCATACATATAGGTAGAGGGTGAGCAAGGAAGAACAGACACAGGGCTGCAGTTTTCAGTGGTAATCATGCATCAGCTGTTACATGCATCTCTGGCTTTTCAAGTTGACATTGGGAAACATAAACATTCTGTCTGTAATACTTTAATCCGTGATTGCTTTTCTTGTTTTCAAGACTTCTTTTGAATGTTATCATCAACGGAGGATGAATAGACATGTCTAAAACAGCCAGGGCTGTTTTTGGAGTTGGACACTTGTAGACGTCCACAGTCCAACAGATGGCCTGTCGCTCATCTGCTCCCACCAGAAGACCACACACTACTGCAGGAGTCACAGAGGTGGTTTCCACATTTCCTGGATGGAGAGATGCTGGCTGGAGCAGTGAAGCAATTCTCTCTGACTCCCTTTACCCTGCCAGCAGTGACTCCAGAGGAGTATGAAGACAGGGTTTGTGCATATGTGTATGAGAGATGTGGAAAGATGGATGAGACGATGAAGAGGTGGTGGCGGCGGCATTATGGTGGATAGCCACTGGACTGTATCGTGTTCAGGGCCCTTCAAACCCACAATTTTCTTTGGCCTCCCCCTGAATCAGTGCATCACATATCAGCACGCTCACTCAACCAGCACAGAGAGATGTCCTCTCTTATCCACACTAGAGAAAACTGCAATGATGTAGTGTAGGAAAGCACTGAAATTGGCACCCTTCGTCCATGACTGTAGCCAGCACAATCTCTCGGGGATTGTTTACAATGATTATTCCTGCATTATGATGTTATTGCCTAGGATAGGGGTGGTAGCTAGACGGAAAATAATCTTTTTCTCTTTTCCTCTCCAAAACTCTTGGCCGCGTTGACAAAAGCACACCAGAAACAACGGCTACAAAAAGGTCAGCTAGTTACAGTGCTTTAGTGTTCAACGGGTAAATATTTCTTTTTTAAAAAAGAAGTATTTCTAATATTTTATCCTTTGGAAGGTTTTCAATGCATTTCGGGTCCAGAGTGACTCAATCAATGTAAGTTGCCCCGGTCCCCTCTGGGAATCTTTTACAATGGCTGCATTATATAAGCCGTTGCTGTTTCTACCCCCTAATTGGACCGAACATGTTTCAATAATACAATACTGCCTGTTGTACAAAAATCTATTTTGGTGGGGGGGAAACATTTTGCATCTCTCCATATGTAAATACAGATGTTTAGCTAAAGATAACAAGTCTCTTAAATGGCCTTGAAAACTACTCTTGGCATTATAGCGGCTTCTGAGAAGACCGTGAATTCAAGGGAAAATTTCTCAAGGGGATTCTCCTGACATTTTTTTTTAATATACTGCAAATCAAAAGAAGGGAGAGGGGAGAGGTTGGGGGGTCCATAACAAGCTACTGTCAGACAAATATAAAATACACTGAAGTTGGTGAAAGTTTCCCTGGGTAAACTATGGAGCCAGCGGCAAAGTGAAAACATCTTAAAAAGCAAGCATAGCTGTTTTAAAAAGTAACACATTGCCTGACATGAAGCCAAATCCGATTGATTTAAAACAGGGCGCAGAATTTGATCACAACCTAATCTAGTAGGGGAACCCTGGTAAGCAGAGCTTTGGACCATATGTTCTTGTTTATGAAGGACCGGGAAGGCCAATAAACAAAGCATTATAGTAATCAAAACAGGAAGGCCCAGGTAGGCGCGTGAACACAGCTGCGTAAAAGGAAAGGGCAAAATGGCCGCCTTTCAGAATTTGGTGGGGTTCCCCCCCCCCGAGAAACGTGATCTTTCTTTATATCACACATTTTTGATATCGGATTTGTAGGTTACCTTTATGCAGATTTGTAGCTTTCAGAGATATGGGTAGGGTTGTGAACACTGGATTGGGAAATTCCTGGAGATTTGGGGGTGGAGCCTGGGGATGGGAGGGGAGGGTCCTCAGTGGGGTACAATGCTGTGGGGTCCACTCTCCAAAGCAGCCATTTTCTCCAGTCAACTGATCACGCTGGAGATCAGTTCAGCCCCGTGGTCAGGATTTTTTTTTGAGAGGGGACGCTAATTAAAGTAAATTATTAAGCCCTCCTTTTTTTCTTGTGGGGAGGGTGGGATGCGTTGCAATCAACGGAGCCCTCCCCAATGGTTGGGTACTGTGCTTTTACATTTTTGTGACCCACTCTGTGGCTGGAAAGTGGCACTGGAGGCTGTCGCTGCATGGCGGGTCCTTGGGCCAGCTGCACGCCTTGCCCTTGCCCTCGCTGGCTGCGCACACCAGGCAGCAGTTGCAGCCATCGGGCACATATCTGCTGGGGCAGCCAGGTCTCAGGCAGTGGGACACATCTCAGCATGCAGGGCGCTGCCTGCCACCGCCCTATGTGGCCAGCAGCAGCACCAGCACAACTGAGGGAAGAGAAAGGGAAGTTTCGGTGGGGGTGCCGCAGATGAAAAATGGGGTGGAGCCTCATGTGTCCCACCGCTGGCTACAGCCCTAGATCAGTTGTAATTCTGGGAGATCCAGGCCCTACGGAGGCTGGAAAACCTAGTTTAGGTGGGTAGCCATGTTTGTCTGCAGCAAAAGAACTGGATTTGAGTCCAGTAGCACCTTAGTGACTAACAAGATTTCCAGGGTGTGAGTTTTTGAGAGTCAGATTATCTGGCAAAGGGAGCTTCGCCTCTTGGTAGTGTAAGCCCTGGAAATCTTGTCGGTTTTTAAGGTGCTACTGGAGTAAAATCTAAAGATATAGGATGTGATGATTGCTAGTAGCCAATAGGGTAACTTAGGCCAGAGAAGGACTAAGACAGTCCCTTAAAAAAAAATCCGCTGGATTATGGAGAAAGCAAGAGAGTACCAGAAAAACATCTACTTCTGCTTCATTGACTATGCTAAAGCCTTTGACTGTGTGGATCACAACAAACTATGGCAGGTCCTTAAAGAGATGGGAGTACCAGACCACCTCACATGTCTCTTGAGAAACCTGTATAACGGCCAAGAAGCGACAGTTAGAACCGGATATGGAGCAACTGATTGGTTTAGCATAGGAAAAGGAGTACAACAAGGATGTATATTGTCACCTTGCTTATTTAATATATATGCAGAGTACATCATGCGAAATGCTGGCCTAGATGAATCACAACCGGGAATTAAGATTGCTGGGGAAAAGATCAACAACCTCAGATATGCAGACGATACCACTCTGATGGCAGAAAGTGAAGAGGACCTCAAGAGCCTCTTGTTCAGGGTAAAAGAGGAGAGCGCAAAAGTGGGCTTGAAGCTCAACATCAAAAAAACTAAGATCATGGCATCCGGCCCCATCACTCCTTGGCAAATAGAAGGGGAAGTCGTGGAAGTAGTGACAGACTTCACGTTCCTGGGATCCCAGATCACCGCAGACTGTGACAGCAGCCATGAAATTAAAAGACGCCTGCTCCTTGAGAGGAAAGCGATGGCGAACCTAAACAGCATGATAAAAAGTAGAGACATCACCCTGCCAACAAAAGTCCGCATGGTCAAAGCAATGGTATTCCCAGTAGTCATGTATGGCTGCGAGAGTTGGACTATAAGGAAGGCCGAGCGCAGAAGAATAGATTCTTTTGAACTATGGTGCTGGAGGAGACTCTTGAGAGTCCCTTGGACTGCAAGAAGAACAAATCAGTCAATCCTCAAAGAAATCAACCCTGACTGTTCCCTGGAAGGCCAGATAATGAAACTGAAGCTCAAATACTTTGGCCAGCAAATGAGAAGGGAGCACTCACTGGAGAAGACCCTGATGCTGGGAAAGATTGAAGGTCAAAGAAGACGGGGACGGCAAAGGATGAGATGGTTAGACAGTGTCATCGATGCAACGAACATGAAGTTGAGCAAACTTCAGAGGACGGCGGAAGACCGGAGGGCCTGGAGGGAGCTGGTCCATGGGGTCGCAAAGAGTCGGACTCGACTGTGCGACTGAACAACAACAACAAAAGCTTTTAGGAGCCACAGCTCACGGAACCTTATATCCCGGAAAATGTATTGGTCTTTAAAGTGCCACTGGACTGGGATTTTGTTCTGTTATCAAACTAACGTGGCTACCTCCCACCAGCAAGGACTAGCTACCTGTTGCATCCAATGGAAGGGGGAAACTATATTTAAGAAGCGGCATGGTTCAGCTTTCTGAAGATGATAATGAACTGGATGGGGATCCATATCCTGACAGTCTTCAAAAACCAGATTTGCTATAGGTCAGTTCTGTACCAAAATCAGGGACTGAGGAGTCATCTTGCTCTAGAGGCAGTTGTGCTTCCCTTAAAAGAACAGATCAGGATGGGTAGTCGTGTTAGTCTGTCTGTTGTTGTTGTTCAGTCGCACAGTCGAGTCCGACTCTTCGCGACCCCATGGACCAGATCACGCCAGGCCTAGATGACCTAGGAGATCCCTATGATTCTATGAATTCCTTGTAAGCCTCCTTGACCATCTTTAGTGGAGATAGCAGGATAGCAATTCTTTACATAAATAAGACAAGTCAGCTCTCTCTCCCATTTTGGGACTCATTTCAGAATCTTGCGTGAAAGGCACCAGACCGCAAAACTGAACCCAAACAATTCAGCAAACCTGTTGGCCCCAATACAATCCAACGATGCCATCGGGAGCACACCTAGATGCCTCTCTCCACTCAGCAGCCTCCTGGTATGGATCGGGCTCCCCCCATTAAAAGCCAGAGCCCAATATAATTTCAGTGGTTCTAATACAAAGCTGTGCTGCCCTACACTACAGTCCTACTCAGTATGTACATAACTCATGAAAGAAACGCCTATTTTATTTCTGAAATGGCAGGAATGGAATATATTGTGCCAATGGACTGGCAGGCTGGGCCACCCACCCTTTGACCCCTGTACCCTGAAAAGTGTATCCCCCCCCTAAAATACTTGAGGACTGCCTCATGCTGTCTCCTGGTGGGTGGGTGGCAGAGTCGCATGCTTGTGGGAGGAGAGCTCCCTGTTTCACTGTCTTGGATGCCACCACTAGGCATTATGCATCACCAGTTATGGGAACTCCCTCTATCCCTTGAGGTACACCATATGCCCAGTAGCATCCACCGGCATCCTACATCCACCCCCCACTGCCCTTCCGCCTTATTTGCCTATAGGAAGTAGCACAAATCAGGGTGAAGGGGAACTTGAGCTTCAGCTCTCGGCTTGAAGGTAGCAGCTCAGAGTTGACAGGAAGATCTGTTTGCAGAGAAAGAGAAGGGGAGAGAGATGCTGTGCATTTAGAAGCCTTTTGTCCTCCCTTCTCCTATATTTCTGCTACTCTTGTATTCCCCCCCCCCCCTTTTATCTTCATATTGTTAAGTTATGTGACATTGCCATTGGGGGAGAAAGCGCGGGATATTAACGATCTCATAAATAAATAATCTGGAAAACCGGGATAACTTGCCAGATGTTGTTCAGACATCTAGTTGACTGGATTAATTATGAATTGGAGCTGCCTGCCAGCTAAGTGAGTTCTCTGTCGCAGTTGGTGGGAAGGATATGTTCTGGATCTGAAAGCCAGAAGTTCTAGTTCAGCTTCCCGTAAGTTGCACCACGCTGTCTTCAGCAAGCCAATCCCCGCCCCCCCCCTTCCGGGACAACCATACCATTGGCCCTTCTGGCAGATTCCTCAGCCCACCCTGCTAATAATGGTGTGTCTGCAGTAATGGGGAATGGCGTTTGATGGTGTAAGGTGGGGGGACAACTTCTCTGCAGATCCACCCGTGATTCCTAGTGCAAGTCTAAAATCCAAATAGCCTTGTACATGCAAATGAACAGCTCACAGAGATGTGATGTTTCCCCAGTCCCTGGAATGCAGGGAAAGAAAGCAATGCGCATTCTAGCCGTGGGTTTCCAAAAGCCTTCACTCAGCTTTGGCACAATACAGGCTCTGTGGAAGAAGACATTAGGAACAAAAAATAAAGCTTCAAGCTACAGGCACAGGCTGCCAGAATGATTAAGAAAAACATCAAAATGATGCCATTAAAAACAGATGGGGATTCTATAAAGTATTGAAAAAGAAAATGTTTAATTATGAGCCTTATGCAAAACCCATCAAAGTTGGATTAATATTACGGTGCCGTTGCTGCATAAGGCTTTAAGGAGTCCACGGTGAAACATCAATCTTTCACTCCTTTAAAAATAATGTTTTCCTTTACCAGATGACAAATTCCATCTCTTCACTGTTGAAATCATACACCCAGATTAATAGCGTTTAACATAATGAAATAAAAAAAGGGCCAGGTAACATGCATCAGCTGACAAAAATTTGCGCAGGCTAATTTTGTAAGCATTTGCCGTATTTTATCCTTCTAATCTTTTACAGTGATAGGTTAAATCTGCACTTAAAACATTTCATCCGATTACAGTTGTATTGAAGAGCCACAGTTTTTACAATACTAAAAAAAAGATTGAAGAAATAAAACCTTCCTTTCATAATGGAAGTTGGTGAGGATTTTGTCCGGAGAGCCAGTTTAGTATAGTGGTTAAGAGTGCGGACTCTAATCTGGGAGAAACAGGTTTGATTCCTGACTCCTCCACGTGCAGCTGCTGGTGTGATCTTGGGTCATTTAGAAGTTTTCTCAGAGCTGTTTTCTCAAGAGCAGTTCTCGAGAGACCTCTCTCAGCTCCACCTACTTCATAGGGTGTCTGTTGTGGGGAGGGGAAGGAGAAGGAGATTGTAAGCAGCTCTGAGACTTTTTAGGGTACTAAAAGGTGGGGTATACATCCAATCGATTCTCTCTTCAGTGTTGCATTTACTTAGGATTTCCTATTACTTTGTAAGCTAACACGGATATTTCTCTCTCTCTCTCTCTCTCTCTCTCTCTCTCTCTCTCTCTCTCTCTCTCTCCAGGGGCATCTCATTTTTCTCTTCCTCACAATTTCCTCTTTTACTTCCCTGAAAGCCCCCATAGCCTATCCCAGGGCTATTTTTGGGCAGGAACGCACAGGAACGGAGGTCCGACTGGCTTCTGAGTTGGCCATGCCCACTACAGCCAAAGCCTCTCTGTGTGCGTGGCTACAGAGGGAAGGCCTGGAGAGCAACCCCCCCGGAAACTCTGAGGTGGGTGGGCCAGGGCCCCCCTGGAAGGATCAGGGAGGCATTTAAATGCCTCCCCATGCCTTCCCTGGCCTGTCCAAGGGCCGGCTTGCCCGGGCTTCCTGCAGCCACGGGGTGCCCGGACAAGCCAAGGGAAGGCATTTTAAACTGCCTTCCCTTCCCTTCAGGGGGGGGCTTTCCCGGGGCCCCCACAGCCGCGGGGCACCCGGGCAAGCCAACGGAAGGCATGGGTTGTGGCCTAGTAGGCTAATGAGCTGACTGTAAGGGGCGTGGCCTAATATGCTAGTAGGTTTCTGCTGTTGGGTGTGGCCTATTATGCTAATGAGTTCCTGCTGGGCTTTTTCTACAAAAAAAGCCCTGCCTATCCCCTTTTCCTGCTTTCTTCTCTCCTTCCCATCTACCAGCCAGTCTATTTTATTGGACTCCCTCCTTCCCTCCCCCAACAGCCTCTCCCTGGGAAAACTCTGGTCACGCTGCAGAAGGCCAAATGGGCAGGGCCTGGTAATGTGGGTGGGGATCCTGCAAGGACTTGTGGCGTACCTCAGTTTCCTCTGAATATCCTCCATACACATTTTCCTCTTTTCCTCCTGCTGGCAGTCCCAGTGGCACCTTTACAGGCTTTTTTTCCTGCTTCTTCCCACTAACCAACCCACCTTTTACCTGCCCCCCCCATCTTCAGCTATATTTATTACTTATGTACTTCATTTATATCTCACCTTTCTCCATAATGGGGACCCAAAGCACCTTACCCACTCCTCCTCTCCTCTATTTTATCTTCACAACAACCCTGTGAGGTAGGTTAGGCTGAGAGTGTGTCACTGCCGCAAAGTGGTCTCTCAGATCATAGTTTGAAACATACCACACTGACTTCCGTGGGGTGACTCCCGTTTGAACATTCGTAAACAGCAGGTCCTGGGTAAGTCATACACATCGCGTGGTAGCAAGTTGCCAAGTGACTGCTGCTGGGCCTGGCCCCATTCAGTCCTCCTTCAAAGGCCCAAACAGCCCTGGAAAGGGCTCTGCCTCCTCCCCATGACTTACAGACAGAAGCCAAGGCTGGAAGCCTGGCAGTACTGGTGTGGCTGCCTAGAAATGGCTACTGAGGGCATCAGTTTCTTAAAGCTATAAGCTGTTCTTTTTATCAGTTGGAGGGTTATTACCCTGCCTAGTTAGTTAGTTAGTTAGTTTAGTTCAGATTTTTCTGCAAAGGTCTGTCTTGTCTGTCCATGGACCCACCCTCTGGATTTTAGTATCCACTGATGCGGCAACATTGAGAATCAGATGTATTGATGCTACTGCTGCTGTTTTGATAACTTGAAAGCTTGTTCTGTTCGCTTGCTGGGGGGGGGGGTCCATAGCTCAGCATTGGAGCATCGTTTTGAATGCAGAAGGTTCCAAGTTCAATCCCTGGTGTCTCCAATTAAAAGGATCAGGTCATGTGAAAGACCTTGACTTGAGAACTGCTGCCAGTCAGAGTAGACAATCTGACTCCATATAAGGCAGCTTCATGTGTTTGTGTGAGTAAATAAAAAAGATTCTGTCTGAAGGAAACGGTGGGTATTTTGAACCAGTGTTGCGTCTAACAGTGTTTGGTGTTTGCACTGAGAGTGTTTGGACCAAATATATGTGATGATGAACATGGATCTCCACCAGTCTGGACAAGGTAAATTGCATGTCCGTGCACCTGTGATTTAGACTGGGCTCATACAGTACATACTTGGTTTTGCTAGCTGGACCTTGGCTCCCCATTGTTAGGTCCTGGGTCCGCAGGGTGCCGGCTTGGTGCAGCAGAGTCCTCCAGGGCATGGGTCTGGGACCTTCACCAATGGACACCCATGCTTTTTATTATCTCTCTTGCAGCTGCTGTTTCATGCCATACCACCAGAGAGCTTTTTGGACAAAAAAAAGAAGAAGCAAAACAACAATTGATATAATGCTGTAGCATTATAATACTACTCCCTCTGATTTCCTAGCTTTCATTTTGAAAAAAAGAAGTATGGCTCTAGCTCTTTTCATTGCAGGGAGATGCTTTCCTCCTTGTATCTCCACAAGGAAAGGGGCTAGAGATTTACTCTTTTTAAAAACAAAAACTGAGAATTCAGAGGACTAGCAGAAAGATTGCTGTTATAACACTCTTTTCTGTTAGGTCCTCTGAATGGCCAGTTTTTGTTTTCAAAAAGAGTAAATCTCTATCCCCTTTCCTTGTGGAGTCTGCAAGACTCTCTGGTGGTGTGTGAGAAGTTGAACGGTGGCCACAGGGGGTTGAAGCTAGGAAATTGCCAGGGTAACTGCTGTGCGGAAGATCTGTTGCCACTGCAAACTACGCAGAGCATCATCACCAGATGGAAGCAGCCTGAGTGGGAGATGAAGGGTTAATTTCCCTCTTTTCTCCCCTTCCCCCATGTGAATCTCCAGTCTGAATCAGACTTGTACCTCTATGCAGTTTACCCTTTGTTGTTGTTCAGTCGCACAGTCGAGTCCGACTCTTCGCGACCCCATGGACAATCTCCCGCCAGGCTCTCCTGTCTTCCGCCGTCCTCCGAAGTTGGCTCAATTTCATGTTCGTTGCATCGCTGACACTGTCTAACCATCTCATCCTTTGCCGTCCCCGTCTTCTTTGACCTTCAATCTTTCCCAGCATCAGGGTCTTTTCCAGTGAGTGCTCCCTTCTCATTTGGTGGCCAAAGTATTTGAGCTTCAGTTTCATTATCTGGCCTTCCAGGGAACAGTCAGGGTTGATTTCTTTGAGGATTGACTGATTTGTTCTGCTTGCAGTCCAAGGGACTCTCAAGAGTCTTCTCCAGCACCATAGTTCAAAAGAATCTATCCTTCGGCGCTCGGCCTTCCTTATAGTCCAACTCTCACAGCCATACATGACTACTGGGAATACCATTGCTTTGACCATGCGGACTTTTGTTGGCAGGGTGATGTCTCTACTTTTTATCATGCTGTTTAGGTTCGCCATCGCTTTCCTCCCAAGGAGCAGGCGTCTTTTAATTTCATGGCTGCAGTCACAGTCTGTGGTGATCTGGGATCACTGAGGTACGCCACAAGTCCTTGCAGGATCCCCACCCACATTACCAGGCCCTTTACAGAAAGACAAAACTCTGATGACCACATCTCCTTGGACCTCATACAACTTGATTTCCTTCAAGTGAGTGAGATGCCAGTCACCATCTCGGTACCACTACCATGACAACTGTCAATCAATCAAACAGCTTTTGAATGTGAGCTGCGACTGAGCAGTATTTACTACTGCTCAGATCCTTAGGCGCTTCAGTAGATCCAGCAGTTCAGACCAAGACCAATGTCATGTTGCTCAAAGCAATGGTGACTCAGTTTTCATTCATTCTGACTCATGGTTAGAATGCTTGAGGAGCATTGAGACATTTGGAGGAAGTGCCTTGAGGTGGGCATATGACCTGCACTTTCACTTTTCATGTTTCTTGGAGAATGCCCAAAATGGTGACACGGGCATCTTTCCCTTCCCCCAATATGCTTTTACTTCATACATTCAACTATAGAAAGGATTGATGAGTCATCAGAGGATGCATTGGAAACATGAAGAGAGGATATGAAAGTCACTCCCGTATCCACACCGGCTTCAGAGGTCATTTCGGGGGGGAACGTGGGGGAACGCAGTTCCCCCGGGTGAGGTGCAGGGGGGTGGGGCACATGACGAAGCCCCGCCCCTGCTTCCGGCCGCCCCGCTTCCAGCCCTCATTCAGCCAGGAGGAGGCAGGAGAAGAGGGCGGGTAAGTTGCTTCCTCCCTGCCTCTCCCCACCCCTGCCTGCCTAGGGCCAGGGAGGGCCTTGGCGGGGCTTCCTCGCACTCCCGCCGGCCTTGCAGGTCCACCGCTGGGCCCCTGATGTCAGGGGGCGTGGCATATGCTAATGAGTTATGCTAATGAGGTCCCCTAGCTCTTTTTCTACGAAATGACCCCTGACCGGCTGCTTCTTCATCATGTCCGAAAGAGTCACACCCTCCATTCCTGGAAACAGATGAGTTGTGATGGAGAAGGGTCTAATGAGGAAGGCCGATGTTACTGGCTGCAGAAAGAATGGAACTCCTATGAGTTGCGCATCCATTTATTTCTGGCTATTTGCTTTTGGGGAAGAAGCAAATGGGCACCGGGGAACCCAGTTGTGCTCCAGGCCACCACGCAGCTTCTGGAACCTTGCGATTTATATGCCTGTTAGTGTTGCTACCCTCCAGGAGGGACCTGGAGATCTCCCAGAATTACAACCGATCTCCAGGTGACAAAGGTCAGTCCCCTTGGAGGAAATGGCTGCCTTGGAGAGTGGACTATGGCATTGTATCCTGCTGAGGTCCCCCCCTTCTCAAACCCTGCCCCCCGAGCGCTACCCCTCCAAATCTCCAGGAGTTTCCCAAGCTGGAATTGGCAACCCTAAGGAATGAGCCAGGGGTATTGCTAATTCTTGTAGGACACTTGCAGTTGTAGGAATGACTTGGGAGACAATGTGTTGTTTCCTCAAGAAAAGTTCTCCTCCATGGAACTGCATTCCTTTAGCGGGGAGGGCAGGGGTAGAAATTAAATAAATAAATAATGCTCTGAAGCCAACTCCCTCTCCTCCATCCTTTAATTATGAGGGGGCACTGCCCTTCATTGTTTAAGGAATCATATTTCCGACCTCCTGAATCATCATCTCTGTTTCCAGGATATTGGTGTAGTTCCAATTAGGACTATAATCAAGGACCTTTGCAGGGCAGCAAGCCCAGGTGTGTGACCAAGGGTAAGCTCAACAGGGAGCAGCAGCCAGTCTCTGAATGCAATACGTGTGTGATTCATTGAAGCCCTCCTAGGGGTACAACTAAAAAAACAAGAGGTGCAGTGTTCCCTCTAAGCTGAGTTAGTGTGAGCTAGCTCACAGTTTTTTAGCCTCCAGCTCACACATTTTTGTCTTATAGCTCAGGAAGGATGGCTCCAGAGCAAACTGATTCATGCAGTAGCTAAATTGCTTGCTCAGAACTTTAATGCCCGTAGCTCACAAAGTGGAATTTTTGCTCACGGGACTCCACAGCTTGGAGGGAACATTAGTGTGAAGTGGCCCAGAGCTTCTTACGGTCTTGTGCCACCATCCCTAAGACTATATGCACAGGATCTGTCTGTACTTGAGATCTCATTGGAGACAGTCACTCCAGGGTTGTTTTCAGAAACAGTACACTCCTGATTCTTATCTCATGACAGCCCATTCAAACATTCGGCAGGGCACCTGGCACAGTCTGTACCATCTTGGGTAGGCATAGGTACCTATGCACATTGCACTTAAATTCTCTCTGTACCTGCAAGCTGGTAGGCCAAGGAAGGGGCTAGCCCAGATAGTGAACACTCAGTGAGACTCAACCCATGAGGCTGCCTTATACTAGAACAGACCATTGTTCTTGGAAGCTCAGAATTGCACTGCATACTCTGACCAGCTCTTTCCAAGCAGAGAAGTATTATTCTCAGCACTTGCTACCCAAGGTTCTTTTTAACTGAAGATGCTTAGGGATTGAATCCGTAAAGCATGTGCTCTGGCATTTACATAAGAACATAAGAGAAGCCAATGTGGGATCAGGCCAATGACCCATCCAGTCCAACAGTCTGTCACACAGTAGTAGGCTTACCAAGGTCTGGCGGGGGAATCGTATTTCTTTGCAGGAGCCTTGCCGTGGGGACGGCTCCACGCGCTGCACCCGCCGTCGCCAGGATGTGACGCTCCGCATCACTCTGGCAACGGGACTCCAAACAGCCCCGTTGTCAGAGCAACGTGGAGCGTCACATCCTGGCGACAGCGGGTGCAGCGTGTGGAGCCGTCCCCGCAGCAAGGCTCCTGCCAAGAAATACGATTTCCCCGCCGGACCTTGGTAAGCCTACACAGTAGCCAAAAATACCAGGTGCCATCAAGAGGTCCAGCAGTGGGGCCAGGACACTAGAAGCCCTCCCACTGTTGCCCCCCCAAGCACCAAGAATACAGAGCATCACTTGCCCCAGACCGAGAGTTCCTATTTCTCCACATCCACTTTCTAAGAGATAACAGCACCTAACCTAGGCCTATTTATCATGGCCCACCATGCTAAAAGAAACCCAAGAGACACATGATATGACTTAGCAGTTGCTCCATAATACATTCACCCAGTTTTTGTAGCCCCAAGGAAACAGCAGAAATTGGGAGCTTGTTAGGGGAGCGCTGATAGGTGGATTACAGGGACTGCCAGTCTAAACTCCTTTGGAATATCAGGCTTGGAGCAGGGATGGGGGTGCCAGCCTTTGGGTGGGACCTGGGGAATTCCCAGAATTACAGGTCATCTCCAGACTACAGCAATCCATTCCGCTGGAGAAAATGGGATGCCACTGAGGTCCCTGTCCTCCCCAGGCTCCACCTCCAACCTGGATGTGTCAACCCTACACCCACCTCCCCTACTGGTGGCGGGGGGGGGACTGGCAACCCTAGCAGAGGGCTGCTGTGGCTTAGTAATAAAACACCTCCTTTACATTTCAGAAGGTCCCAGGCTCAATCCCTGGTATCTGTAGTAGAAAGATTTCAGGTAGCAAGTGCCTGAGTTCGGCGGATCCTTGCAAGCAGGGAGCTCTGTGTACCCCGCCACAGCCCTCAGACCCTTCCTTTACCCTTGTTCTCCACCTCTCTCCTGACCCCGCTCCTTTCAGTCTGAGGAGCAAGAACCAATGCTCCCGCTAAGCTGTGGAGTCTTGTGAGCAAAAAATCGACTTTGTGAGCTACTGGCATTAAAGTTGTGAGCGAGCGATTTGGCTACTGCTCTGGAGCCATCCTTCCTGAGCTAGGACAAAAATGTATGAGCTGGAAGCTAAAAAATTGTGAGCTAGCTCACACTAACTCAGCTTAGAAGGAACACTGGCCAGAACCAGCCTAGCCTCCTTGGCCGATTCCCCTTGGCCTCATGAAGGGTGTAGCCCACCCTGAGGGCGAGCTCCTTTGGCGGATTCCACCCCTCTGTATCCCATGAGAGCTAAGCAATCCCCATGGGAAGCTGCTGCTGCTGCTACCCCTGCTCAGCTGTGACTCATCCCCCTGTTTCCACACACCTGGTTCCAGGCTGCCTCCCAGCTGATTGGCGATGCACTGTTAAAGGGCCAGTCCCCGTCAAGCAGCAGAACAGCAGGCGTTGCCTTAAGGGCTCCCCGTGTGTTGTCATTTTGGTGAGTGGATTCTGAGGATGGCTCACTGGGTCTCACTGGAGTTGGGAAACCCAGAATTTGCTTGGGTTCCCTACAGAAAAGACTTTCTTTTACCTGTGTCCTTAGAAAGCTGCTGTCATCGGAACAGACAAATCAGCTTGATGGTACAGCGGTGTGTTGAGCAGAAACAAATATGTACATCAAGCAGCTTCACATATGCGAACATTAGTGCAATAGCTGCAGTCACATGTAACACAATATAATTTTTAACAAAATAGCCATGTGCATATGGAGCAATGGAATGTACAACAGATGCGTCGCATGACTTCAGTCTTGAAATAGTATCAGAAAAAAATGCCTTGTGCTACATTCTGCACATGCAGAACAGATAGTGGGAGATGCAATTGTTTTCACTCCATGCAAGCAGATGGTGAGGAGCCATTTCAGCCCTTCTGCTTGAGCAAGGATTGTTTTGCACATGGCAGCTTTCCACGGGATCCTACCCATAAGGCACCTGTTCTGGTATTGCACATGAAATATGTCCAGTATTGCACACGAAATGCCTTGCCCTGCAGTTCTAAACAGGTTATTATTATTTTCTTGCGGTCAAACCACAGCTGACTTATGGCGACCCCATGGGGTTTTCAAGGCAAGAGACATTCAGAGACGGGTTGCCACTGCCTGCCCTGCATAGAGACCCTGGACTTCCTTGGTGGTCTCCCATCCAAATACTAACCAGGGTTAACCCTGCTTAGCTTCTGAGAGCTGATGAGATGGGGCTAACCTGGGCTATCCAGGTCAGTGTTATGCTGCTCTAAGTCCAATGAAGTGCTAAAGACTTGTAAACAACAAATGCTACTGAAACTTTTACACCAGAAGTAGTTTTCATGACTCTACAAGGGAACGTCCATAGCGGCCCTGAGCAAGAGGATTTTTCAGCATTGTCAATCAATTCATTTATCACAAAGCATCCAATCTTTACTTGATCAGCAACCAGCTTCTTAGCGCTGCCAAGCCATATTCCATATTCAATTTATGCAATACCGGAGGATCAGTTTAATTACTTACCTGTTGCCTTAAAGAATGATTGCAAACTGGAATTCATGGGATGCCATGCACAGGCTCTTACTCTCAAGAAAATACCAACCCTGACATATCAGACAGATTGAAAGTATTCATTAAAAAAAAAATCGTCTTGGGCTTTAAGAATAATGCACTTCCAGACCAGAGAAATGGTTGTTCTGTACGTTGGCCGTTTTGGGGGGCTTTGTTATTTACAATATATTTCAAGATTTAGAATTGCCATGAAAGATTTACTTATATTGCAGTCCATGTAAAATTTAAAATCAATAAAGTAAATAAATTTAGCTTGTTGTCTCAAATCGATTTCATACTAGGGCAGCGTGCAATCTTGTATTTTCTGTTCTTGCTTATCTCCCATGTCATCAGCCAGTGATAATTTCCAGGGCTGCTTTTCTACTATATTATCATCTTCTCTCGGCAGCCTACTGTACCTCTGAGCCAAGTATGGCTTTCATAATTCAAGCTGGGGCTCGTGAATGCAATCTTCTCTCCGAATGTATAACTAGCCAGTGGTTTCAAAGCAGAGCTTCACTATGCTTTGTTTTTGCCTGAGAATAGTGTCTTATGCGATGGCGATGCGCCATCTGCTTGATGAATCTTTTTTTCCTTTGGACCAAACTAGTGATGATATTGTGTAGCGGCAACACAAAAGGGATGTTTCTAGTGAAAACAAGAGAACTGGGATGGATTGAACAGAAGATGGTCATGGATCTTGATTAAAGACAATGCTGGTTTCATGGAATATACTGTCTATTGAATCAGCACACCTTGTTAGTGATGAAAAACATGTCAAATAGATCAGCCCTGAAGCTGGGATGTGAGCATATTTGTGTATGTGGGTTGTTGTTGTTGTTTTTGTGGCCGTCCAGTAACAGTGGACTTGTGGCAACCCTGTGGGGTTTTCAAGGCAAAAGCTGTTCAAAAATTTGTCTTCCATTATCCAAAGGATGGCATATATGGGTGGGGTTTGGGATGGTGAGTAGTGTGTTCGTAATTTGCACGAGGCCCAGAGAAATGACGCGCTTGGGTTTGCAAGTTACTTATATTTTAAGGGAAAACGTAATGTAATACCTTCTCTGCAGAAGTAAAAATAAAGCCAGGCCACCATGTAATTATGCAAATTTACTTCATTGTTAACAACACATCTCATCTATCCCATTTTTATCCAGTGCTTCTTTCAAGGACCTCAGGGAGGCACACATGGGTCTATCCTCCTCTGTTTTATCCTGAAACCAACCCTATAAGGTAGGTAGGTTAGGGGGAGAGAGAGGGGGGGAGGGGGAGAGAGAGAGAGAGAGAGAGAGAGAGAGAGAGAGAGAGAGACTGCCCCAAGGTTACCCAGTGAGCTTAATGGCTAAGTATGCCTTAACAAGTTGTGCAGTGCAATCCTATGCTTACTTTTTCAGAAGGAAGCCTCACTAAGTTCAAGGTGGTTTACTGTGTGGATGATTGCACCTTTAATCCCTGTTCTGTTCTATCCAAGCCTACTTTGGTTATAGATTTAAACTAACTTAACAGTCATTTGTTCAACTCGGACAGGGGTCCCCAAAGTGATGTACACGGGGGCCATGACACCTGCCAACACCTTTCCTGGTACCTGCCAAGTATTTTTAGGATGTGGGTGGGGCTTTTGCCCAGGAAGGCTTCTGATTGGCCATTAGAGTTTTGATTGGCTGTGCAGAATTTTTAAAATGTTGTTTTGGCAGCAGCTGCCACCGCAGTACAAGGATCTTCACTATGCGAGTGAAGGTAAGCTGCAGTAGCCATTTTGTGACTGGCTCTGCCTCTTTTTAATTTTTTTAATTAGTTTATATACAGTAAGGGGGGAAGGGGAAAGGAAGGAAGAAAAGAAAAATAAAGAAATATTTAAAGATTCCAGTTTAGCATTCTGCATGCATATCTTCTCATTACAATTTCACAATTACTTCATCCATCATTCTTATTATTCTTCACTTGATCTCATTTTCCTAATACTTAAGTTGTAACCAGTCATAGAACACCCTCCAGGGTCCCATAAATTCTTCTTTCATTTTTCCTTTTAATATCTTTGTCAACTTGTCCATTTCAGCACATTCCATAATCTTCAATATCAACTCATGTAGCGTTGGAATCTTCAGTGTCCTCCATGCCATTGCAAATAAAATTCTGGCAGCTGTTATAACATGTAAAATAAAATATCTATGATTCTTATCTAACTCATCTGGTAAACAGTTTAACAAAAATATCTCTGGCTTAAAAGGTATTGTGCTATTCAAGACTGACTGTAAGAAGGTATTCACTTCAATCCACCTCTTGTGGAAGTCAGTTGGTGGCAGCCATTTTGTGGTTGTGCCCACTGTGCTGTGTCAGAATGGCAAAGGTGCCCATGGGCTCAGAAAGGTTGGGGATCACTGGACTAGGCGGTTTTATGTAAGTTGGAGTCGTAGCTTTCCACAAAGAACACTAAGGTTCCTCAGCACAGATGTCTCAGCACATCTACACTGAACTACAGATCCCAGGATAGTTTGGAGGCAAACATGAGAATTAAACTGGTATAAAACCTCCTAGGGAGATTTTTCCAGATTCCTACGTTGAAGATACTTTTTTGGCGTGGGGGGTGGTAGGGGATTTTGGTTTTACATTTCTGGCGGGTTACTGTGAGCTGCGGTGGCTCAAGTGGTTAAGACGCTGAACTGCAGGCTGTGGAAGGTCAGTAGTTCAGCAGTTCGAGACCCGGGTGCCGCATGACGGAGTGAGCTCTCCCATCTCTAGTTCCAGCTCCTGCCAACCTAGCAGTTCGAAAACAAGAAATTGCAAGTAGATAAATAGGTACCACTTCGGTGGGAAGGTAACAGCGTTCCGTGCACCTTGGTGTTTAGTCATGCCGGCCACATGACCACGGAAACGTCTTCAGACAGCGCTGGCTCTTCGGCTTTGAAACGGAGATGAGCACCACAACCCTAGTCGGATTCGACTGGCTTTCGAGCAAGGGAACCTTTACCTTTACCTTTACTGTGACAAAAAGCAAGACTTACCAGTCTCCATCTTTCCAAAAAGGGAACCTTTTCTGATCTTTAGGAAAAATGTGTATGCCAAAAGAAAAACAAGTAGTTACTCCGTGCATATGTACTACTAAGTTCAAGGTAGAACTCCAAGATATTATTGCGTAAACCAAATGTAATAATCCATAGGTATTCAATTTTGATATGTAATCAGGCCAGAATTTTAAATCGGCCATGTTCAAAAGCTCTGTCTGTAGAGTTAAAACTTTTTGTGAGGTTCTGCTTAGACTGTACTCTGATTTTTCACGTTGTGGAAGTATTCTAGAGTTTTGTGGAACTTGAAAGACTAACAAGTTTGTACTCCGGCATGGACTTTTGTGGGCTAGAGCCAATTTAATCAAATGTGTGCTTATGCTGGGATAAAAGCCTGTTAGTCTTTGAGGTGCCCCAAGACTCCTGTTCATTTTTGCTACAGCAGACTAACACAGTCACCCCTCTGGAATTACTCCACTTTTATTAGTTGTGAAAAACGGGAGGGGTGAGAATTGTGCCTGTTCTTTCCTTGTGTAGTGTCATGTATTAGATGAAGCACCCTTCCTGTTTGCTGCTAGGAGGATGTCTATAAAATGTAAGGCATGCTGGAAAAAAAGAAAAATGGAAAATAATAATAAAAAAAATTCTGGCTCTCAGTTATGCCTATCTATACATCTGGATTAAATCTGTTACATTCGACAAAATGCCTTCTGTGTTCGCCATTACATCAAAGCAGAATGGCTTTTGGCTCCTACGCTCCACCTTGTGATGCAAAAATATTTGCAACGGAATTTTTATTTGGCCCAATGCACACGGCACGTTTCCTATGGAGTGGCTGCCGTGTTTGATTTCCATTGCTGGGAAATATGTGCAGTCGTCATGCCTGTGACTGAAAAGATCACAAGTGTATTTTCATTGGTGCAGTCAGGGTAAGGCCAATCATATACCACTTTAGTAAAGTACTGTTCTTGAGTATTATTCTATGTTCCAATTCAATTCCAGTTCAGTTAATGGGTCTCCAATTGATCACAAGTATCTCTGAAGCAGGGGTTCTTAATCTGGAGTCCATGGAACCCCCAAGGTGTTCATGGATAAATTTTGGGGGTCCATGAACTTGGATGCAAAAAATAAATAAATTACACCTTTATTTTCATTAACCTCTAACTGAAATTTAGCTTTTCCTTCAATTATGAATATAGGCAACAAACCGCAGTAGTGTTAGCAGTATCTGTGACTTTGTCACCAATAGAAATCACAGATATTTTCATATCATATTACCATTGTTGCGGATATCTCAAATCATTTATGCACATCACTACTTTGAAATTATGGTAGTTATTAGACCCACCAGTAGATTGCACATGATTGCAGTCTTCCTTTTTATAGACGCTTGTGCAATGGAGCTGGCCAGCTGTCAGGCAACCCTGCGCTTACCAGTCGTTCAGCCACCAAATGGTGAAGTCGCATGTTCTCACACTGGCAACCCGCACATCTATGTTGCTTTCCAGTATTCCCTATCTACAATTGTTCATTGATCCATACATGGAAGGAAGTGAGCTGTTTTCATTGTTAAAGTTCTGCAAAACTGGACAGTTCAAATGAGAATTCTGAACCCTCCGTAAGGCAGGACGGCGTTTTGTAACTCGCATAGGTGTTCAGGCTACGAGTGTAGCCCAGGCAAGTTCAAACAAATTCAAATTGTTATTTAATGCGTTAATAAAGAAGCCCATATATTACTATCACAAATCTGGTTTTTAAATATTTTCATAACTGTATTTCAATATAGTTGGTTTCCTCTGTATTCCGGTGTATTTTATTTTATGCACTTAAAAACATTATTCTCTGAGAAGGGAGTCCATGGCACAAAAAGGGTTAAGAACCCCTCCTCTAAGGGATGAGCACTTAGGACATCTTCTGTCAAGGTTAGTAGGATGGAGAAAAGCTCGAAGTACATATGCAGTCAAACACATACGTAGGGGTAGGCTGTCTGAGAGCCCTAGTTGTGCTTCCAGGACGAGTAGCTTAGGCAAAGGAGCCAGGCTAGAATCAGCAGCTTCATAAGACTTGAGGGAATCCTACTGGTCATATAAGTGATTTCACACCTAGTGAGATAGCAGCTGCAATAGCACCTGTTGTCCATCTGTAGTGCTGGTGTTCAAGAGCAGAACGAAAACTGCTACTTCTTCCAGTAAACTACCACGACGGTGCCAAGAAAAAGATGGCCTCTCAGTCCCATAATCAGAGCTGAAACTTCAGATGTCTTACACAGCCTGAGCATCCACACTACATTTTGGCAAGCACCACTGCCCTTCAGTGCTAAGAACCATAATTAAGACCGATTTACACATTACATGTTTATTGGGGTGTGTGTGTGTGTCTTGGACAGAATAATCTAGGCCTTGATCCAATGAAATATGGCATGTGTTTTTATTTAAAGTTTTGGCCACCTTTTCAAGCTAATGCTTAATGTGATGTACAAAACAAATGATCCATATATCCTTAAGATAAACAACAAGAGTTCAATTCACATGTGAATGTGCATACATCCTGCACATACATGTGTATATCTGTTTATAAGAACCTATAAAACAAATGAAATAAATAAATACATTCATTTTACAAATGAAACTGGGGACCAGTACCTGGATAATTGAGGGGTTTCAATGATACATTCGACCATACATATATTGAATGTAACACAAGAATTACTCAACGTACATATAAAGAAGAATCAAGTGTAGACTAGACATGAATTGGTATGTGCATTCACTGTAACTTGTGAACTGGGCTTAGAATTTATGTGTATTCAATATAACGCGTGTATAGGGCTGGGGATAATAGACATTAGAAAGAGGGAAAAGGCAAGGACAGAAATGAGTGAATGGGAGAAATAAAGTAACAGTGTGATGTAATGGTTAGAGTACTGAACTATTTATTTATTTATCTATCTATTTATTTATTTGGATTTATATCCCGCCCTCCCCTTATCGGGCTCAGGGCAGGTTCCAACAGTATACAATACAATACAATTAAAACCACATTAAAACACAATATAAATTAACATAACACATTCCAATTGGAATTTGGAACTTGTGTGTAAACCGCTCAGAGACCCTTCGGGGTTGGAGTGGTATATAAATCGAATGTATAAATAAATAAATAAAATATGTGCCATACAACTCTAATAAAAAACCAGATACCTCAGTGGTTGATGGTACTAGAATTTAAATGTATTGGAGATCTATAAGATTTAGGATCTCAGACCCAGGCTACATGAATAGTTCAAATGTCTCCATAGAGTTGCCAACTTTGGGTTGGGCATTGGGAATTTCCTGGAGATTTGGGGATGATGTTTTGAGGATGGCAGGGAGGGGAGGGGAGAGGGTCGCCAGCAGGGCATCCTGCAAAGAGTCCATCCTCCAAAGCAGCCATTTCCTCCAGGGGAAGTGATCTGTGTAGCCTGGAGGCCATTTGTAATTCCAGGAGTTCTCCAGGCCCCACTTTGAGGCTGCCAACCCTAGCTTTAAGCTTACTGGATGACTTTGGGCCAGTCACTCCCTCTCAGCCTCACTTACTTTACAGGGTTGTTGTGAGGATAAAATGGAAGAGGAGACAACTATGTGTTACCCCCCAGTTTCCCTGAAGGAAGAGTAAGGTAAAAAAAAAAAAGTAATATCTAGGCTTTTTTTCTTATTGGGAACAAGAATGAATGAAGGCAGAACCTTTCTAAAACTCTGAGAGGCCCTAGGGGCTGAATGTGCAGTTCAGCCTTCTCTTTTTATTGAACGCTGTGTCAATGTCATTTTCCTCACAGCTGGGAAGAAAAAAACAGATATATGCACATGATCTTTCCAAAAGCTACGTGTGCTTGACATCAGCATTTAATATAACAGTGTGTTAAGATATTATATCTTTAAAAAACTGGAAAAAGAAATATTCTGTTTTGGACTCGCTTGTAAAAAAAAGCCACCACTCCTTCAGTAAATGGGATCCTCCCATTGTACAGAGGTTTTTGGATCCAGAGTTAATGGGACTCAGGGGGCCGGGGTCTGCAGAGTTTGAAACACTCCCTATCAGGAGCTGGAGCTGAGCCAATAAGTATTCCATTCTGTCATTGGCTGCAGTGAAGGCTCCGGACAGCCAGGCTATGAGATATTGGTGTGCCTCAGCTTTTGGGGGGAGGCGAAGGAGGTAATCAGCAATGCGTGGATTAAATTTGTAGACCAAACAGGACATGAAGTCTTGATCCCTCCACTGGAGTCTGTAGGCTAGTAGATGGAGGGGCAGGGCAAATGCCGTGTTCCAAAATGGCTCCCAATACTGGGCGTAAACTTCCACAGACACAAGTAGCCCCTTTTAGATGTTACGATTACATGTACCTGGAACCTGGCATGGCAACCATACTTATATCAGAAGTATGCACTACCTGCAGTCCTCTCAGTATGTGCCGTTGCCTTCCTGAACATCACTTGGCAGCTGGTTGCCAACCTCCAGATGGGGCCTAGAGATCATCTGGAATTGCAACCGATCTCCAAATGACAGAGATTGTTTCCCTTAGAGAAAATGGCTGGTTTGGAGAGTGGACTCTATGGCATTGTACCCTGCTGAGGTACCTCCCCTTCCCGAACCCCGCCTTCTCCAGGGTCCACCCCCAAATCTCCAGGAATTTCCCCACCTGTAGCTGGTAACTGTAGCTGGTAAAGTTTGTCTCCTCGTGATCAGTGAATCATTCCCATGTAGAAGCAACCTCAGTCTACTTGGCAGATAATGAATCTTCCGCACTGCTTCTCCTTTCCTTCTCTCCTCATCTTCTGAAAACCTTGCCCTGTGCCCTTAGCTATGTTTAAACAGCGTGCACCTATTCAAATGAACTTTTGGGTCCACATTTTTAATCTTTAAAATCAATTTGCTCTAATTTATTTTCCTGTAGATTGTCTTATTTGTCGTGAATTTTTAAAAAATCCATACAAATTATTGGTTCAGAGAAAAGTTCAGTGGGACTATATCAGATTAAGTAGTTGAATTACTCCAAAAATGAGGACTGAGAGAGTTAAAATGTCAGATTCCATTTCAACTGTTACACATTTGCTGGCCTCAGCAATGAAAACAACATAGGTACTGGCAAATTCCAAGCAAGAGAGTGGCCACAGTTTCTCTTTTTTCAGCTTTCAATCTTCCCCCTTTTTAAAATTGGATTTTCTTGTTTGGGTTAGTTAAGTGTGGAGCCACAGACTTGGTGTAGAACTGTTGTGAAATATTAGTTTTATGTATCTAGAGTCTTCGGCCATTTGGAGTAACCTGTTTCAGATTGGCGAGTGAGTGGAAGTGATGATTGATAACACTTGTGAAGGGAATAAGCAATAACCCTGTTTCATGGGTTTTATTGTTTTCTTTTCTTTTGATTTCTAAAAGTAGAGACCTTTTCTCACTTAATAGCTAATTCTGACATTTCTGTCTGCCAATGAGTTTGTAGCATAGTATCTAGACTTCATCCTCACATGTCTGTGAGGTAGGTTAGTCAGAGGGACAAGGACTTGTCCAGGGGGACTTTTATGGTTATGGCTGAAGCATTTGAAGACAGGGCTATTTTTGGGCAGGAACGCACAGGAAGGAGTTCCGGCTGGCTCCCAAGTTGGCCACGCCCAGCAGGAACTCATTAGTATAATAGGCCACACCCAACAGCAGAAATCCATTAGGATTGGCTTCATTAGGGGTGTGTGGCCTAACATGCAAAGGAGTTCCTGCTACAAAAAAGCCCTGGGTTTTGACAACAAACAAGGTAAACAGAATAAGAAGGGAAAGGTGGGTGTGGCTGGATGACCACACTTCTGGTAACATGGGGGTGCGTCCAAATGTGCTAATGAGCTGTGCTGGCAGGGGTGTGGCCTAATATGCTAATAGGTTTCTGGTGTTGGGTGTGGCCTATTATGCTAATGAGTTCCTGCTGGGCTTTTTCTACAAAAAGAGCCCTGTTTGAAGACATGTCTCCCTTGTCCAATTAGATTCCCAGATTGTAGCTGGCAGATGCAGACGTCTGGGCTGGGGGACATGAGGAACACCATCAATGTGATGGTGTTACATCACTTATAGGGAAAACCTGGAAGTGATGTCAAGCCACTCTGGGAATCACTGAAAAAACACACAGAGTTTCTGGTGATTCCTAGACAGGCATGACACCACTTCCAGGTTTTCCCAAGAATTGATGTAATGCTGTCACACTGATGGCAATTTTTTAGTTTATGTTTTCCAGCTGGCCAACAACATGGCAACAGGCAGTAGGTCTCCCGGGCGATTTTATGCCCAACACTAACTATGTAATTACCTGATCTCTGCTTAATAATTGAGAAAATAGTGGGCAAAATGAAAAAGCCCAGTTTTCAGAAACAAAACTCAAAACAATCCTCTCCTAAGATGGCTGCCACCCAAACATAAACATACAGTGGTTCAATTTCTTGGGATCCTGTTTTAATCAGATTCTGTTTTATTGTATTTATTGGTTTTATTATCTATTTTAAGTTTTAATGCTCTGTATGCTGTGAGCCGCCCCAAGTCCTCTGCTGAGGAGAAGGTGTGGGTTATAAATAGAACAAACAAACAAATAAATAAATATTTTTATTTATTTATTTATTAAGATTTATATCCCGCCCTACCCTGAATTTATATTCTCCAGTGGCTGTGCATGATCATGGGGGAGGAGATATGGGCAGTATTTTTTTGCCTCTCTGTTGACTTTAAAGGACCTCCTTAGAGATCTCAATAGGCAGAGAAGAACATATGATTTTGCCTACAGTCCATAGCTGCAGCTAATGTGATGCAATGGTCAGATGTCTTAGAATGGGATCTGGGAGACCTGGGTTCTGTGTGCTAGGTAGTCTCTGCCACGGAGCATATTTGCTCTTGTGCTAGCACTTCCACTCAGGCCAGGGCTCATCGAAAGCCGTTGATCTTGTGCGTTGACCTGTTGCAAGCAGAGGCATGCACAGAACTTGTTCATATGATCCAATCCTTTGTCACGAAGCTCAGTGAGTCACCTTGGAGTCATACTGTCTCAGCATAACCTGCCTCATGGGGTTGTTGTGAGGATAAACTGAGAACTATATATGCTGCTCTGAATTTATGCTTACCAGCTTCCAGGTGGTCAAACTAACTATCCGCACCATGAAAAATAATGAAAATTGCAATTTATATAAACAACTACATGTATGTAATGCAATAGGTATCTCAATGTCTATGTATCAAAAATTCAACAATTCTTTTAGTGTCCCTTATAAACCACGGGCACAGTCACATCCATTCATTCAACAAGTGAACTCCATATATTTCAGCCATCGAGTGTTCTTGCGGTCACTTGACCTTGTTGAAAACTGGAAGCGACGGAGGTTGTCAGCCAACTTATCTTCCATCCTGTGCTTCCACAAGGCTCACAGACGTGACTCCAACAGGCCAGCTATAAGGTGGTGGCTGGAGATCTCCCATTATTACAACTGATCTCCAGGCGACAGAGATCGGCTCACCTGGAGAAAATGGCCACTTTGGAAGGTGGACTCTATGGAATTATACCCCACTGAAGTCCCCCCCCCTCCCCCTCCCCCAACCCCGCCCTTCTCAGGCTCCACCCCCAAAATCTCCAGGTATTTCTCAACCTGGAGCTGGGAAATATGAGCTCCTTGGAGGAAAGGTGGGATAAAAATGTACAAGACTAATACGTCTTCCTGTTTTCGCCGTTGTTGGAGAACAGGAATCCCTTCCAACACATTCCAGAAGATTAAACCTAAAATTACAGTGTACAGCCGCCGTCGACAAATGTGAAAAAAGCTAGTGAAGAGAGCTGCCTTCAGACATTCCCATGCTTTGAGGGTTGGGTTTTTTTTGTGTGGCCTGCCCGAGTTATCACCCCAAATCATCTCTGATCTTCCTCCTCCTCCTCCTTTATCAGTAGGAGCACACAGACAGATAACATCCTTGTGAGGTGACCCTGACCTTTGTCAACCTTTGTTAAGGCTTCATCTGAAGTCAGGCCTTAATGTTTGTAAACAGGATGTAATTAAGGCTGGGAACTGACTGCGCCTGACAGTAAGACAATGCCGAGCTGGCAGAGAATGGTCTGTCAGATGTCAGCTCTCATTGTGTTCTAAGTGCCTTCATAATAATTAGGGCCCTCAGCATTAAGGAAGTTCACTCAACTTGGATTAATCTGTCACAGTGTGGAGGCCATCCTTCGGAGTGCAAGTGTTTCCTCTGATAAACCGTCAAGCGAGTCTGAGAGGGGGAAAGAAAGAAAAACAACCAAAAAAAAAAAAAAACACAAACCCCCAAAGGGAACCCAAGAGAAGTCTGTAAAAGTCAGGACTCTCTCTGGTGACAGGTGCTGAAAACTGGTAACCAGAGAAAGCGGGCGGGGAGGCAGGCGGGCAGGGTGTGGGGGGAAGAGGGAAATTCTTCACAGGCTGCGTTATCACAAAGGGAACATGAGAGGTCACAGAGTTATCATGTTTGGGCGCAGTCTGAGCCGGCCGACAGGCTGGCATGAATGAATGCAGGAAAACGAATGTGCAGAAAAGTCTGCCGATAAAACGTATTGTTACGAGCTGGCGTTATCTTGTGGTATGCGGGCGTAGGAGGATGCCGATTCAGATGGGAACGCTGAATGGGATTTTATCAGGCCAGATTAAGTTTCCCAGTGGCGAGGATGGCAAGTCTGAAGAAAGTGCCAGAACTCTGAGTGAATTTATAAGGGTGTGTGTGTATAAAATGCACTGAAAGCCATGATTCCGTTTTTTAAAAATAAGCAGTGCCTAAAAGAATACACACAGTCTTCATGAAGTGAGGCCCTTTTCCCTTTCCTGCCTCTTCGGCCTGAACGTGCCTCTCACAACCTCCTCTCTTGCTTCCTTTAGACCCCTTTTCCTTCTTTTCCATAAGGTGTTTCATGCAACCCCCAAGTCCTTAACAGGGCCAATTAATATGTTACAAAGTCCTTGTATCCCACACCTGGCCTATGAACAGATGTGTTCTGGGAGTTCTGGGAACTTAATTTGCTGGCACACATGGGCCAATTCAGACGGGGGACCACACAGGGCTGCCCACCTTCAGGTGGGGCCTGGAGATCTCCCAGTATTACAATCGATCTCCAGACTGCGGAGATCAGTTCCCCTGGAGAAAATGGCTGCTTTGGAGGATGGACTCTATGGCGTTGCACCCTGCTGAGGTCCACCCCCCCCCCCAACCCTACTCTCCCCAGTTCCACCTCAAAAATCTGGTATTTCTCAACCCAGAGCTGGCAACCCTAGGATCACAGCATGTGAGAAAAGGGGCTTAAGCCTTCACCTGTGCTATTTTCCTGACTTGAAATGTCCCCGAGAAGCCGCTATTTGACCCACTGGGGAAACCACATGTCCTGTGGACTACTAGCCCATTCTTATCAGATCTCAGAAGCTAAGTAGGATCTGCCCCGGTTTGTACTTTATGGGGAGACCACCAAGGAAGCAGAAGCAGGCAATGGCAAACCACCTCTGTTCCTCTCGTGCTTTGAAAACCCTCCAGGGTCTCCAGCAAGCGGCTGCAATTTGATGGCACTTCCCACCACCAAACATGTTTCACCAATGGAGGGAAAAGGATCATTTCACAACAGAATTTTCTCTACCTTAAAGGAGTCACAAAGTGGCTTACAATCACCTTCCCTTCCTCTTCGCACAACAGGCACCTCATGAGGCAGGTGTAGCTGAGAGAGTTCTGAGAGAACTGAGACTGGCCCAAGGTCACCCAGCAGGCTTCAGGTGGAGGAGTGGGGACTCAGACCTGGTTCTCCAGATTAGAGTCTTCTGCTCTTAACTACTACACCATGCTGGCTTATCAGGAAAAGCCACCTCTCCCTACCTTCATGCCATGGTCCTGATCTGCATCAGACATATCTGCATCTAGGAATAACATTCCAAGCATGCTGCAGCTCCCAGAATCGGTGTGATCAACTGGGTGGGGGGTACGGCTCAAACGAGACTCAACCTCCCTTCCCTGCCTTTGTTGCCTTCCTTATCTAAGGGTTTAGATTTTTTGCAAGCTCAAGGGGGGGGGGCGGTCCTATCCTTTTGGCACTCTGTAAAAGCCTTGTGCATACTGTTAATGCTAAATAAAAAGCCATTGCCTATAAAATGATCTTGCTTCATTAGGGAATTGTCATTGAACAATGCATATGCAGAGGAAATTCACAGTTCTTGGCCAGGGCTTTTTTTGTAGAAAAAGCCCAGCGGGAACTCATTAGCATAACAGGCCTCACCCAACAGCAGAAACTCATCAGCATATTAGGCCACACCCCTGACAGCACATCTCATTAGTATATTAGGCCACACCCCATGCCTTCCCTTGACTTGAAGGGTCCCCCGCAGGTGCGGTGAGCCCAGGCAAGCCCCCCCTTGAAGAGGTTCCCTTGGTTTGCCCGGGGGCCCCGTGGCTGCAGCAAGCCCGGGCAAGCCGGCTTTTGGACAGGCCAGCCCCCCCCCTGAACAGCCCACCTTGCAGTCACCGGGGGAGGGGTTTGTCACTCTCCAGGACATCCCTCTGTAGCTATACACGCAGAGGTTTTGGCTGTATTTATTGATTTTTTAATTAATTATTTTAATGTATAGCCCGCCCTCCATGGAAGTGGGCTCAGGCGCCTCACAAATGGGGCACATGCCAATACATAAAACAGGTTAAAACAGCATAAATACAGCGTGACTTAGCTGTGGCTGTAGTGGGCGTGGCCAACTCTGAAGCCAGCCGGAATTCCGTTCCTGTGTGTTCCTGCCCAAAAATAGCCCTGGTTCTTGCTCAGTGAATCTCCATGTGCTTTTTCATGTACGCCAGAACCATTAGATGACCTGAGATGTTACCATTCATATTAGGGTTGCCAGGTCTGATGTCTGCACTGGCGGGAAGTGGGAGGGAACTTTCCGGGAGTGGGGTGGAGTGACACAATGTGCTGACGTTATACAGAAGTGATGTCATTATGTTCGGGACGTCACGCAGTGACGCTCTCATTTTTGGGCAAAACTCTATGGTAAAACCGGCATCAAACCATAGAGTTTTGCCCCCAAACCAGAGCGTTGCTGTGCGACGCCCCCAGCATGATGATGCCACTTCCATGGGACATCAGCGCATTGGGGACATTGCTGTTTGGGGGCAGGGTTTCCCCTGCCAGACAGCTGGCTGGCAGCAGGTAGAAGCCCCCAAATTGGAGGATCCCCACTCGGAACTGGGGAACAGCAACCCTAAATCATATAGTAGTCAAGTCAGAGTTGATTTCAGGAAAGCCGTTTACATGATCAGTTTCCTTGTATGGAAAACTTATTGTTGGAAGATGAGCAATTATGAGCTTAGGCAGTGCTAATCCTCACTCCTTAGTACCTTAAAACTTCTGGGAGCCAACTTCTGAACTGGCAACTTTTCCAATGCATCATTGCCACTGCCGCTAAAGGAAAGCAGAAGACTATAAACACTGTGCATGCAAAATATAATAACACTCATAGTTAACTGTAATATATGGAATAAATGAACAAAACATTAACAGATTCAGTGTGTCTAAAAAGAGTTATAAAAGTAATAGTCAAAAATGTTGTACAACAACAGAGACGTACCACATACACACCAAACTGGGGAAAAAAATCACAATAATCCACACCAAGTCAGAAAGATAAATACACAACTCTTAAGGAGTCCAAGTAAGACCACAGACACCGGATGCAGCAGTGCAAGAAGATTGTGGGAGACTTGACAGCCATTCCATTCCTTCTCCAGAAGTCCTAATTAGAGTTCCAAATGCATAGACCTGCAAACCTTACATCTAAATGATATAATCTCCTTGCTTGTTTGCTGCTGCTAAAGGAGCAAGGTGGGCTACAGAGATGATTAATATTAACATCACTGAACACTTTAACTTTGATAAAATGGTTGTTTTTATGTGTTTTAATGTTCTATACTTGACACAGGGTGCCCTTGTTTGTTAGCTGCCCTGAGCCCGTTCGTGGGGAAGGCGGGATAAAAATATAATAAATAAAAATGCTTCTTCTACACCAGAGGTGGCCAAACTGTGGCTCGGGAGCCACATGCAACTCTTTCATACATATTGTGCAGTTCCCAGAAGGGCAGCTGGGGAAGCAAAGGTGAGGCATTCTTTTTCTCCCTCCCTCCCATCTATTTGCTCTCTCTCTCTTTCTCTCTCTCTCTTTCGACCTCTTTCATTCTTTCTTTCCACCTCTCTCTCTCTCTCTCTCTCTCTCTCTCTCACTCTTTCTTTCCCCCTCTCTCTCTCTCTCTCTCTCTCTCTCTCTCTCTCTCTCTCTCTTAGACAAATAAAGATCATTAGCAAACAAATAAATATCATTGGACAAATAAATATCATTATCAATATCTGTTTTCATCCCTTTTGTTTTTATTTTTGGCAGTATCATTTAATGTTAATAAAAAGCATATTTGCATATTTTAAAAAATAAAAACAAGCATGTAATATTTGTTCATGTCTTGCGGCTCTCAAACATCTGACGTTTATTCTGTGTGGCTCTTATGCTGAACAAGTTTGGCCACCCCTGTTCTACACCTTTGCCTTGGGCCTCACCCTGATGGCAGGAGAGGACATGGGTGCTCTCTGCCATGGGGCTGCATTCCACTCGGGATCCATTCAGGGCAGAGTGCAGCCCACCTTGGATGGATTCTGGGCAGCACAAGAGAAGATGCCCACCTACTCTACTAGGGTTGCCAAATTTAAAAATCCTACTGGCGGGGGAGTGTCCTGCTGCTCCGGGAGCCAGTCGGGAACATGTGCGCGCACGTGCAAAGCGCGCGCGCGCCACTGGAGCATCACCGGAAGTGACGTCACACGCTGGGCGGGGCCACGCCATTTGAGGGGAAAACTCTTTGTTTTCCCCTCAAATGGTGTGGCCCTGCCCCAAGCGTGTGACGTCACTTCCGGTGACGCGCACGCCGGGGAGGGGTTTTCCCCGGGCCCCGATTCCCCGGCGTCGGGGAACGGAGCTTCCGGGGCGGGGCATTTCTGCCCTACCGGGGGAGTTGGGAGCCCTACCTCTACGGCCCCTGCCCAGGATCCAACCATGATGGGTTGCAGAAGAGCTTGCCTTGTGCCCTGCCTTGGAGTCTGCCAGGGCAGCAGGGAGGAGAGCACTTGGAGTGCTCAAGAGACGGAGCTCACCAGGCCTGACTTCATATGGCCAGTTGGAGAGGGCAGAGTTCTCTCCTAAAATTAAGCAGGCGAGGTTTCTCACAATGTGGAACAGTTAAGAGGAATTCAGACATAACAAAAGGGCTTGGTGTGTTGTAATGTGACGCAGCCTGGGTGCCTTTGGGCTCACATACTTCATTTCCCATCTTCCTGTTCCCTTCCTTCCTCTACTCTGGTTTGGCGTGTCTTGTTTAGCAGCAAACCATAATCTGGTGTTACATTCAAATAAAAAATTATGGGTGGTTCTACTCCCTCCAGTTCAGGATTCCAACCTGTCATTTAATCCTGTTTTGGGATTCTGATTTCAAGGGCCAAAAACAAGCCATAAGATAAGAACATAAGAAGAGCCTTGCTGAATCAGACCAGTGGTCCATCTCGTCTGGCATCCTGGCTCACACAGTTAACTCTGGAGGACCAACAACAGGACATAGAGGCTGAGACCTTCCCCTGGTGTTTTCTCCTGGCACTGGTATTCAAAGGTTTAGTGCCTCTGAATGTGGAGATTCCCTTTAGTCTCCATGGCCACTGATAGACCTATCCTCCATTAATCTATTTAATCCCTACGGCCATTACTATATCCTCTGGCAATGAATTCTACATTTTTATCACTCATAGTCTGGATGGATGTAATGCCAAACTAGGGTTTGCTGAAAACCTAAGATCCCCCTAGTTTGCTCTCATAACACCCAACCACAGTATGAAACATGCCATTGTGGATTTACTTGTGTGACAATTGGTAATCAGCTTAATCAGTAGATTATTTAACTAAAGCACTGTGATCACATGTTAAGGGCAAATTTTAATTGAAGGGATATTGCAATTTCGGTAGAATGCATATTTATGTAAATTTAACACATTAATTTAATTGGATAACCACTGAAATGTTAGATGGTTAATCAATTAAATTAACGTATTAATGGTTATGTATGGTTAATCTCCAGGTATTTCCCAACCCTGAGCTGGCAACCAGGGCCGGCTCTATCACTAGGCCAGCTAGTGTCTGGCCTAGGGCGCAGGGCCCGTCCAGGGCGCCAACTGCCCTGCCGCCGCCTGCCCCCCCAAAAGCCCCCACGAGCGCGGGAGTAGAAGCAGGGGCGACCGCGGCTGCTCTCCCCACGCCTTTCCTTCCCGCAGGGTCTGGGCGCCGCCCCGGGCTCCCCCGAAGGCCCAGCGAGGCCCGGCCCTGGGTGGCTGTGCAGCCCCCCCAAGCCCTGCTGGGGGCCCGGAGAGCAGCTGCGGCGCTCGCCGAAGGCCGCTTGCAGAGGGCGGCTGTGGCCAGGTGACCACTCCAGCGCCCAGCACCCTTCCCACCGCCCAGCTATGCTCCTCCATCCTCGCAAAAGGGTCGCAAGGGACCCAAGGCCCACCTTCCTCTTTGCCTCCGGGTGCCTGCTGGCTGCGGCCCTTCCCCAGCTCGGAGGGCGTCTCGGCTGCGGCTGCCGGCTCCAGGTACATCTGGGAACTCCCCCCTCCCACTCCAAGCGTTCTCGCTTGGCATCGAGTCTGTGGCGACGTTTGCAAACTCCTCCGTTAATAGTTCACTCGGCGCTCCTCGTTGGTTGCGACAGACGAACGAGGCCAATTCCAGCAGCGGGCTGGAGCCAAGGGGTCTGCCCGGCGGCGAGGGGACGCGGGAAGGCCTGAACTCGCTCGCCGTGTGGGAATGTGGCCCGACGGGGACCGCCCTGGAGGAGGGAGCCGGGCGGCGGCGCATAGTTTGGGGGAGCCGCACCCAGATTCTCGCCAACAGGGACTTTCCGGAGCAACCTGCTTGGACTTTTGGGAAGAATCTTGTCGCTTCTTTGAAACAGGCTGAGCAGATTTGGGGGGACTGGAAGGATCTCCAGGATCAGATGTCCAAAGGCCGGTTTTTGTTCTTCCCAGAAAGTGAGGATGGAATCATTAGGACGTCTCCGTCCAATCTCGCTAAAATATAAGTTTTGGCCTGCGGAACCCGTGATGTGCGGGTGGGGATTTCCGTCTTCCTTTGTTTTATGGAGAAAAGCGATCTTTGGGTGAAGTGTTCAGGTTCTCCCATCTCCAGGCCCCGCTCGGAGGTTGGCATCTGCACTCGCCTAGAGCGCAGGACAACCTCGGGCTGGCCCTGCTGGCAACCCTCGAAGCCAGGCATCCATATAAACTCACCCACATTCCAACATAAGACAGCAGGGAAACCCAAGCCCCCATCCAATATGAAATCGTGGTTTGAAGCCAAGTATAAACAACAGTTTGCCAGTGGATGGAATGATGGATGGAATGATATACGTGGATGGAATGATGAACCATCAGGGTTGGCCTATGGATTTTTGGCACTGTAGGTGAACTATGACTTTGCCCCCCCCCCCCATTCAACCATACTGAAACATCAACTGGCTCATACCAAGGACTGCAATCCTTAGCATACTTACCTGAGATCAGATAATCTCACGGAACATAATGAGATGTACTTCTGAGTAGTCAAGGTAGACATGCACAGGAGAAATACTGGTTCAGCTCCCTGCACTTTAGAAGAAGAGGAAAAGCTGTTTTTATACCATGCTTTTTTCTACCCTAAGGTGTCTCAGAGTAGTTTACAATCGCCTTCCCTTCCTCTCCTCACACCAGGCACCTTGTGAGGTAGGCAGGGCTGGAAGAGTTGTGAGAGGACTGTGACTGGCCCAAGGTCACCCAGCAGGCTTCGCGTGGAGGAGGAGTGGGGAATCAAACTTGGTTCTCCAGATTAGAGTCCTCTGCTCATAACCACACCACCACACTGGCTTTCTGAGGTTGCCTGTGTCTTGCTGTTTTGGCACCCCCGCCCCCAAGCTCTGGAGCCTAGATTTGCCTAGTGGATGGACTGGCCCTGTGAAGCATCTGTAATGAGCTGCTATGAAGGCGGAACAGAGAGCATGTGAGAGCCACGTTTGTTCCCCCGGGTTTGCTCACCTAGTGGTAACCCATGTGATGCCATCAGAAACCCGGCATAGACTTGGGTGTCTTTAATTCCACAGAAAGAAAGAAGCCGAACCACATTTAATGTGCACTGGATTTGCGTCCAACAAAACTAGACAAGCTTTGCTAATTTCTGCTTTTATAGATATGTCTCTTGTCTGCTTTGTTCTCCAGTGTGAAACAGAAGCTTTCATGCAGCAGAAGCAAATAGGTACTAGAGAGCTGGTTTGGTGTAGTGGCTAAGAGTGTGAACTCTAATTTGGGAGGCCCAGGTTTGATTCCCCATTCCTCCACATGCAGCTGCTGGTGTGACCTTGGGTCAGACAGAGTTCTCTCAGAGCTGTTCTCTCAAGAGCAGTTTCTGTCAGAGCTCTCTCAGCCCCACCTACCTCACAGGGTGTCTGTTGTGGGGAGAGGAAGGGAAAAGAGACTCCAAGTGAAGGGCGGGGTAGCCAGTTTGGTGTAGTGGTTAAGTGTGTGGACTGTAATCTGGGAGAACCAGGTTTGATTCCTCACTCCTCCACTCCTCGACTTGTAGCTGCTGGATGACCTTGGTCAAGCCATAGTTCTGACAAGAGCTTTCCTTGAAAGGGCAGTTCTTAAAAGAGCTCTCTCAGCCCCACCTACCTCACAGGGTGTCTGTTGTGGGGAGGGGAAGGGAAAGGAGTTTGTAAGTCGCTCTGAGACTCTGAGTGAAGGCGAAGTATAAATCCAATCTCCTCCTCCTCATCTTCTTCCTCTTCCTCCTCCTCCTATTCCTCCTCTTCGTCTTCTTCAGCAGAGGGCCAAATACGATACCTTCAGGAGTCCTATGGGGAATCATATGGGGAATACCAGGCCCCAGGTGGGACGTTGGGATCCCCTGGAATTACAGCTCATCTCTGAACATAAGAACATAAGAAAATCCAATGTTGGATCAGGCCAATGGCCCATCCAGTCCAACACTCTGTCACACAGTGGCCAAAAATACCAGGTGTCATCAGGAGGTCCACCAGTGGGGCCAGACATCAGACTACAGACATCAGTTCCCCTGGAGAAAATGGCTGCATTGGAGGGTGGGCTGTATGGCATTGTACGCCACTGAGGTCCCTGTCCTCCCCAGGCCTCATCCCCAAATCTCCAGGAGCTTCCCAACCTGGATTGGACAACCCTACCCCCATCCGTGGCCAGGAGGGACCTGGCAACCTTAGGTATGAAGGAAAAGGTGTAGGAACTGAAACCATAAATGTTCAGTGCTGGAGGGAGATGATACAAACTGTGTGGGGAGGGGAACAGCCCCACGTAACTCAGATGCATCCTACTTCACTAAATGAACTGTTACCCTGAGAGGTACGGTTATTTTGCTTAAAGATAGCCGTCTCTTATGCATGTTGTAGATAAAAGACAGAAGCCTCTTAAAGTATTAACAGTGATGTTCTGAATACTTTCTACTCCCCCCCCACATGTAAATAGGATGGTAGAAAGGAGGGGGTGGATGGGGACAGAACGGCGCGATGCATATAAAGCTTCCTTAAAGATAGGTAAATCATTTTCTTCTTAAATGAAATTCCGTTTGACTGCATGAAATATGAACAGTAATTAAATGCAGTTTGTGGGCTTTCCATACTTTAAAGCGCTTTCTTTTTCTTTTCTTCTTTTTTTTTTCCCCTCCCCCCACTTTTTTTTCTAAAAAGTGCTCACCTCAGACAGGCCAATTACCCAAGAATGATGGAGTCAAGAGGAAAGTAGCTAAATTTCTTTCCTTGAGTGATCACAACCACGAGCGAGTGATTAGTCCCCGCAGCAGCAGCGGGGATGGAGCGGGGACACTGGCGTTTGGAAGGCTTCAAATAGTCCTTTTCCTCGGGTTTAAAATAAAATCTGACTGCACTAAATGGACAGTTTTTAATCTCCATTGGACATCTGAAGATTTCTCAAGCTGTTGTTGGCCGTGGCAGAAACGGATTTTTCTGCTTTGTTGATTAAACCAGTGGTCCCCGCCATTGCTTATCGGCCTGCGACGAGCTGTTCTTTTTAATTAAAAGTGAGCCACCACGAGAGAGCAATTAACAGCTAGTAATTACTATGCTCTTCAGAACGGCAACATTTTGCCTTTCATTCCAATTATATAATGGACAAGTGGCTTTTTGATCTTCAAATTAGTGAGCTCTTGTAAGTATTTGTTTTCAGGCAGATTTGGAAGGTTAATGATGGCCTGTGGTGGCACTCTTTCCACCGACTGATGTAAGAGAGGGGGAGAAAGGAACGGGAAGGGTCTATCAAGAAATGCTAATGTTGCCTTCGTGATAATGAACACGAGAGGCGTGTTGTTCTTAGTATGCAGGTTGTTTAATATGAGCGAAACAATCCCTAGTTCAACTCGCGCTCTGGAATGCTGGAGAAAAAAAAGTTTTAATTAAACGTTCTAATATAGATTGTTTAGAGAGTGACACATAACATTTAACCGCTTGATTCTTAATTGCGTTTGCCTTTGATTGTGGCACCTATAATTTAATGTTCGACCATGGTACAGAGACCCGGAAGCTTCCCTTAGGATGTACAGTGCATTGACTTAATTTTAAAGTCTTTTAAGTCATAAGTCTTAAAATTTATTTAACAGCTGCTCCATCCTTTGAGTACAAGGACCCTTTCCATCACAAACCCTTGTCTAATTTTAATTAATATTGATTTGCATTTCTTAAAGAGGAAGCGTGATTGCTCTGGTGGCTTAAGGCCTGGGAGTCCTCCAAGAGGATGGACTGGCAGGATGTGTCATTGGTGGGTTTTAAAGACAGGTCAGTAATATAATATTAGGGTCATCTCAGCACTTGGTGTAAATCAGCAGAGTATAAATTGCCTTAACTGGATTGCTGTCATATTATGCCCACGGAGTATGTAATCCTTTGAATTCCCTAGCATCTGTTGATATGAAAGAATAGAAACCGATCAGAATGTGGATGTATCAAAGTTGGTTTCCTGCAAGAAGACAGCATGCCATCAGAAAAGGTTCACATTATTTAACAAAATTTTCATTTGAACAAAGTTTGAGTCCAGTGGCACCTTTAAGACCAACAAAGTTTAATTAGACTCATAGACTCATAAAATCATCAAGTTAGAAGGACCTCCAGGGTCATCTTATCCAATCCCCTGCACAATGAAAGAAACTCACAACTATCTCCCCCCACACCTCTGTGACCCCTGCTCCATACCTAGAAGACAGCAACCTCCCCTTCAGATAATTGCTTCCTGACACCAAAATGGCGATCAACATTTCCCTGGGCATGTAAGGATTTTATTAAATTTTTCACATAACATACACAAACAATCATAACATATACATCTATATATCTAATTCCCAAGTTGCCCCCTGGTGTGCGGATGCTTAAATCCGCACATCGGGGGGACCAGGGGGGGAGGGAGAGGTTTGTGTGCACGTGGGGCGGTCCCCACGTGTGCACAAAAATCCCAAACCTGGAAAAAAAGATCGGGGGGATGTTGAAATCCCCCTGAAACTCACAGAGCGTCCCCTGTGCATGGAACGCTCTGTGACCGCCGCTGCCGCCGCCACTTCGGAAGGAAGCGGCAAGCGGCAAACCGGGAGGGGGGGCCAGAGCGGTGAAGGCCAAGTGACTTGCCGCTCGGCCCTCGCTTTGGGGGCGAGGGGGGGGAAGAACCAGCAGTGAGATCATAACATATACATACATACTAACGTACAAACAGATACATGGAGGTTATTTTCATTTTTACCAATATTTATACTGACGCCTGTTCCACCTTAATAACAATTTCTCATGAACTGTGTAAGCAACTTTTCTGTCTCTATCATCCTAACAGGTATATATTTCATTTAGTAAACTCTTAGTCTGTCTCTTCCAAGCTTGCCTACATATGTTTATCATACCAATTATAAAACCATGACCAAGTGTTCTGGAATGTCGAATCTGTTGCGCCTTTTATCAATAAAGTCCATTTATCCAATTCTGCTGCCTCCAAGATTTTGTTTACATGGTCTCATTTTGTTGGTATCTCCTGTAATTTCCAATATTTTGCATAGAGAATTCCTGCAGCAGTAGTTAAAAAACCAATCAAATAGAGATCATCTTTGTTAGAATTATCAGGTAGAATATTCAACAACAAAGCCTCTGGTGTAAATGGTACTACAGTATCTAGTACCTTTTGCAAGATTTCGTGTACCATTACCCAATATTTCTTAGATCTTTCGCAATGCCACCACATGTGGTAAAATGAGTCAACTTTATTCTCACATTTCCAACACTTATTAGAACATTTTGGGTCAATTTTAGCTAACCTTTCAGGTGTTACATACCATCTATAAAACATTTTATATACATTTTCTTTATACGGAATAGCTTTCGTAATCCTAATATTTTTCTTCCATATTTGATCCCACTGCTCTAATTTAATAGTATACCCAATATTCTGCCCCCATTGAATCATATTCCCTTTTACTATTTCATCCACCATTAAATCATCAAGTAACAACACACAAAGTCTTCGTAAAAGTTTCTGATCCATAGATGTGATAATCTTTTCAATCTCTATATGGTTTTTGTAAAATCCGATTCTCTTGTCTTTAGTAAATCTGGATTCTATTTGTGCTCTTTGCCACCATGGTAGGTTTTCTAATGAATTTATTTTCATTTGTGATGCATCCCATCAGAAAAGCTTCACATTATTTAACATTTATAAAAACAAATAAAATCTAAAATACAGTATGATGATAAAATAAACTACTCGTTGTGTCCTTGAGTTCACTACTGTTGAGTTACATTAGTTTTATCATTGTTTACATCACTTGGATTGGAAAGATGTTTGGGTTACCAAATTTTGGAGGTATCTCTGCAACAGGTAGAAACCTCAGGTAGCAGGTCTTAAGCAAGTCTAGAGGCAGTGAGTCCCATGTTATTCAATGGGGATTACTCATAGTAACATATCTTTAGGACTGCAACCTCAATTTTGTTAATTTGCAGTGCAGTTTTATTCAGAGTTACATCCTTCTGAGTCCATTGAAGCCAGTGGGCTTAGAAGGATTTATGTCTGTTTAGGCTTACACTATTAAGGTTGTTGAATGAAGGTTGTTAGTCCTAATATGATGGGTTATTAGAAAATTTTGATAGTTTTACTCTTGCCCATTCCTGTAATTCATGCAAACACAGTGGTGTAGGAGACACTTCTGTATGATATGGTCCCACACTGCTGGAGAATGTGTACAATTTAATCAGCCAGAGGGATTTGATTTATGGGGCTTTGGAGGCGATGAATGAGACCTGTAGGTATGAGGGTCACCAGGTAGGACAAGGTGTGAAGTTTGGATTTCCCAGCCTTTGGAAGGTATTTGAAGTTTTAAAGCATGAGATCTAGAAAATTGATGTGTGGAATAGGTTCTGTGATGGAGTCAACATCCTGTACTTTGTGGCGTGATCATGCCAATTAAAACCTTGCAAATACGCAATCTTCCAATAAGTTGTTTTCAGCCAAGTAAACATTCTGGTTTTCCTAAGGCAGAACTACACATTACAGTCAACATAGGACTGTTAGCAAAAATGGCCTAGCCATACCAAGCACTCCCTCTATTCCCCGTAACATGTAGGATCACTCTTGCCATGTTACAGTGTTATCAAAACTGTACATTTCCCCACCACACTCCACATTGTTGGCTGCTGCTGGTGGGAGCAGGAAATATGCAATATGATGACATCAGAACATAGAATGCATGATGATGCATGTTGCAGGAGAGATGAGGACAACAGCATAAAAATACTGTTTTCAGTGGCAATCCATGCTAAGTGTAATATGTTGTTCTCCCCTTATATTACTCTTCTCTACAAAGTTTCAGAGGTCTTCAAAGACTGTTTGACATGGGATGTAACTGATGGTGTGTAGGAATGGAAGCCAAGCATTGGAGAATACAAGGCTGGAACTCATGCTTCGGAGTTTAGGCAGAGCAGGATTCTGGGGAGTTAATGTAGCTAAGAAATGAATGCTGGGAAGAGCCTGTTTGGAACAATTTGGAAAAAGCGCACCATTGCAAGTACTGCCAGATTGTTCAATGTTTTTTTTTAAAATGATTTCATTATCCAGGCAGATGTTTAATTTTTAGTTACAGGTTTGTTAAAGACCTTGGAATATTTTGGTTCACCGTCTAGAATATTCTTCCTGTCTGGTTTCCAGTTCTGAGATAAATGTGTGTTCTTTGTGTCTGCACACAGTATGCGATCCATAGTAGTAATTCTTTCCACAGACTGAAACGTCATCAGGGCAGGATCCCATCGGCTTTGAAGTAACATGGCAAAGATGCTTGCTCTGAACTTTACAGTACAGGTGGCTTAATTGTCCACTGGAATGATTTATAATGTCATCGCTTGAATCGTCCATTTGAACTATTTATAATGTTAACTTCAGAGCAAGAGGACCTTGTTGTTCTGTCTCTTTGCCAGGAACCATAAACACTGTTTGAATGAGCCCCCTTAAAGTGAAAATAAAAACTGCTCGACCCTTTTCAAAGATCCATTGTTATGGGCATATCGAAACTTCAGCTTGTTGGACTTCCATGAAAATTCTTGCATTTCTGTTGTTATGGAAAATTGTGGTTCTAGCCAATGTTCAAAATGTATATTAAGTTCATCTAGCCACAAATGAGTTAGCGCCCCCAATACACAGATAGTTTGTTGTATGTTGTTGTTGAGTCGCACAGTCGGGTCAGACTCTTCGCAACCCCATGGACCACGTCACACCAGGCCCTCCTGTCTTCCATCGTGCTCTGGAGTTTGCTTAATTTCACATTCATTTTTTAACCATCCCATCCTTTGCTGTTCCCTTCATCTTTTACCTTCAGTCTTTCTCAGCATCAGGGTCCTCTCCAGTGAGTGCTCCCTTCTCATTTGGTGGCCAAAGTATTTGAGCTTCAGCTTCAGTATCTGGCCTTCCAGGGAACAGTCAGGATTGATTTCTTTTAGGATTGACTGATTTGATCTCCTTGCAGTCCAGGGGACGCTCAAGAGTAAAGGTGTATAGGGATGTGCATTTGAAAATATGCTTCACCGAAAGCAACACCACTGGTACAGATGGCACGAGTACTAGGATGTTCATTCAGATCTGCCCCAGATTAGGCCTCTGGTTGCTCAGTCAACAAGTGATCCACACAGGGAAATCTGCCTGGCTTGTGACAGCAATGTTACATCTCCAAACAGAAAGGGGTATGGCATGGTTACGGAAAAAACGAAGGGAAAGGCAGTTACAGAAGTGGGCATCAGAGGAGGTGCTGAGCATGATTTTTTGTAGAGGATGGGGCTTCCATGGGGTTAAGACCTATTTGCACCTCTTTCCCCAACCACTAGTAGTGGAATTAATTGTGCAAATATATATATAGGCAATGACCGTGTGATCCCAAACAGACCTGTGCCCTTCTAGCGTCATTGGATTAAGGCTTTAACTCTGTTCCAGGCTGTACTGTGAGTATCCCACACTTAAGACTAGATACAGAAGATGCGTTTGTTGCAAGATATGGGTTTCCTTGGCACATGGTTTATTTATTTATTTTGGCACAGCATGGCCCTGGACCTGGCAACAACACCCCCCCCCCTGTTGTTTTGCAGGTTCCTGCATTTATTGAGAAGGGCCTCTATGGTGACTGGATGACCGTTTTCTTTGTGCTCCGAGATGTCATGATGTTGGCCAACATTAGCTAAGCCCTCAGTGAGTGAGAAACTGCTCTTGGCTAGCCCACATTGAGCCGTCACATTTCTGCAGTAATTGAATCAGATTCTGCTACTTAAGGAACATATGGAGACAGAATAATGCAGCCATATGTGCAGGGAGTAGTCTTGTCAAAAAATGATTAGGAATTTGTTTCCACATGCTAATACACTGAGAAATATGTTTCTTGAACCAGGAAAAAAAAATAATGTCATTAAGGGTTGCGATCCTCCAAATCCGTTACTTTGGTGTAGTTGTATGGATTTTGGTGGGACTGCTCCTGTGGCAGCGTTAAAGGACACCAGCCAGTGTCTAGAAATAGCAATGTGTTTTCTGAAATGTTTAAATGAGTATTCCAGGACAAGATGAAAATTGGCCTCTGAGGGAATAGCATTCCCCCCCCCCCATTTCCATGCAAGCAGAGAATATAAAATTCCAAGTAGATCATTGGCATGTATAAGGAGCATAGATCACATTCTTGTGACATGCTTGGAAGATCCAGTAGCCATGTATTTTTCATTTCTGATTTTCTCCCCCTCCCTTTTAACTCACCCCCCATTTCCTTGGATTTTTCCCACAACAATGCAAAATATCCAGTCACCCTGGAAATGTGAAGTTTGTTTTTAATATTATACTTCGGCCAAGGTCCAAAGAATTCCTTTAGCCACGCCCAAGAGCTTGGGTGTGCCCCATGGGATTTTAAACCCATGCCATACTGAAAACAATTTCAAAGGAAGGTTTGCCATGCCACATGGGGGATCTGGTATGGTTCTCCCAAGCTCCCTTTGGTGCACAGAACAAGGCTGCATTTTCTTGAATTTCAACCAGAGAATCCTTCATATCGAAGCTACTAGATATTAATGTTCTTGGAGTCAGCCTAGTCAAATAGATCCAAGACAGATGTAAAATCGAAGGTGACTCAGTTCTAACTGGAAATGTAAAGAATGAGTGTTATGAGTCTACGTTTATTTTGGAACCTGGTGCTGAACCATTAGCAGTGCCAACGACACTGCTTCATGTGTTGAAAAGAATACATATATTTATATGAGGAAATGAAGTCAGGTTACCTTCAGCCATACAACCTATCCTGTGATTGTCAAACTGCAATAAGTCAAAAGGGTAAGGCACGAATGGAAGCATCCCAAAGGAGCCTGATATTCCTCAGTAATACTCAGAATCCTCCCATCCGTTCATGTCCTAGACTTGGGTCTAGGGTTGCCAAGCTCCAGGTGGGACCTGGAAACCTCCCATTATTACAACTGGACCTCAGAGGACAGTGATCAATTCCCCTGAAGGAAATGGCTGCTTTAGAGGGTGAACAGTATGGCATTATAGCCTGCTGATCAAATCTCCAGGAATTTCTCACTTTGGAGCTGGCAACCCTATGTGGCTCTGCAGTAGAGCATCTGCTTTGCATGCAGAAGATCCCAGTTCAATGCCTGGCATTTCTTGTTAAAAGAGTCAGCTTGTGGGGGGGGGGGGGTTGTGAAAAGACTTCTGCTTGAGACTCTGGAGAGCCTCTGCCAGTCATAAGAACCTAAGAGAAGCCACGTTGGATCAGGCCAATGGCCCATCCAGTCCAACACTCTGTGTCACACAGTGGCCAAAACCCAGGTGTCATCAGGAGGTCCACTAGTGTGGCCAGAACTCCAGAAGCCCTCCTACCATGGCCCCCCAAGTACCAAGGATACAGAGCATCACTGCCCCAGACTGAGAGTTCCTATCTATACCTTGAGGCTAATAGCCACTGATAGGCCTCCACTCCATATGTTTATCCAGTCCCCTCTTGAAGCTGTCTGTGCTTGTAGCTGCCACCACTTCCTGCGGCAGTGAATTCCATGTGTTAATTACTCTTTGGGTGAAGAAGTACTTCTTTATATCTGCTCTAAGCTTACTGCTCATCAATTTCATTGAGTGCCCACGAGTTCTTGTATTGTGAGAAAGGGAGAAAAGTACTTCGTTCTCTGCCTTCTCTATCCCATTCGTAATTTTGTAAACCTCTATCATGTCACCCCTCAGCCATCGTTTCTCCAAGCTAAAGAGCCCTAACCTCTTTAACCTTCTTCATAGGGAAAATGTTCCATCCCCTTTAGCATTTTAGTTGCCCTTTTTTGCACCTTTTCCAATGCTATAAAATCTTTTTTGAGATGTGGTGACCAGAACTATACACAATATTCCAAAAGAGGCCGCACCAGAGCCAGTCTGGTGTAGCGGGAGAGCCAGTTTGGTTAACTGCACAGACTCTAATCTGGGAGAACCGGGTTTGATTCCCCACTCCTCCACATGCAGCTGCTGGATGATCTTGGGCAAGTCATAGTTCTGTCAGAGCTGTTCTTGAAAGAGCTCTCTCAGCCCCACCTGCCTCACAGGGTGTCTGTTGTGGGGAGGGGAAGGGAAAGGAGTGTGTAAGCCACTCTGAGACTCCGAGTGAAGGGCAGGGTATAAATCCAATCTCTTCTTCTTCTTCTTGTACCATAAATTTATACAGGGGCATTATGAGACTGGCTGATTTGTTTTCAGTTCCCTTCCTAATAATTTCCAGCATAGCATTTGCCTTTTGTATTGCAGTCGCACAGAGAGTCAACATTTTCAGTGAGTTATCTACCATGTCTCCATATTTCTCTCCTGGTCAGTTACCACCAGTTCAGACCCCATCAATGTGTATTTATAGTTGGGATTTTTGGCTCCGATGTACATTACTTTGCACTTGACCACGTTAAACCTCATGTGCCGCATTGATGCCCACTCGTCCAGCCTCAACAGATCCCTCTGAAGGGCCTCATAATTCCTCCCTGGGTTTCACTGCCCTGAACAACTTAGTGTCATCTGCAAACTGAGCCACTTCACTGCTTACTCCCAATTCCAAATCATTAATGAACAAGTTAAAAAGCACCAGACCTAGTACCGAACCCTGCAGTACCCCACTCCTTACCACCTTTCACTGTGAAAACTGCCCATTTATATTCACTCACTGTTTCCTGTTAATTAACCAGTTTTTAATCCACAAGAGGACTTGTCCTCTTATCCCATAACTGCTGAGCCTTTGATGAGGAACTTTATCAAAAGCTTTTTGGAAGGTCTAGGTAAATATATATTGGGTTGTCCACATGTTTGTTCTCCACCTCAAAGAACTCTAACAGGTTAGTGAGACAAGATCTTCCCTTACAGAATCCATGCTGATTCTTATTTAATAGCTTTTGTTCATCAGAGTGCCTACTAATTCTATCTTTAATAACAGATTCTACTAATTTACCCTGTATTGACATTAGACTGACCGGCCTGTAATTTCCTGAATCTCCTCTGAAACTTTTTTTTTTAAGATGGGGGTTGCATTAGTTACCTTCCAGTCCTCAGGAATGGAGGCAGATTTTAGTGATAGATTGCATATTTTTGTCAGGAGCTCAACAAGTTCACATTTGAGTTCTTTCAGAACTCTTGGATGTGTGCCTTCTGGGCCTGGTGATTTGTCAGTTTTTAATTTGTCCATCAGTCATAGAACCTCCTCTCTCGTCACCTCTATCTGCCTCAGGTCTCTCAACATAGGTGGCTCTGGAAATATGGAAATATGGAAAAGTCTATTAATCCTGGTTGTATACCACCTCTGCCTCATTTGCTCTTCCTTTCTCCACCCCTCCCCTAGGGTTGCCAACTTCCAGGTGGAGCCTGGAAATCTGGAATTTCAACTGATCTCCAAACTACAGAGATCAATTCCTCTGGAGAAAATGGCTACCACAGAGGGTGGACTGTATGGCATTATATCCCATCAAGGTCCCTCTCCTTCTCAAACACCACCCACTCAAGGTTCTAGTACCCCAAATCTCCAGGAATTTCCCAACACACTTGGCAACTCTATCACCCCCCCATGTATATCTCCACTGAGTAATTTCCTGTAGCTGTTTCCTCACTCAAACAAACAAATACAAATACAATACCTTTATTGGCATAAAATATCAAATACACATGCAGCAGAGCCTCAAGATAGGCTGGAGGGGTATCACATTCCGAATTGCCTTAACATGAGCCTCTCCTCCTAGTTACCTCATAAAATTTTTTTGCTACAGGTTCCAGAATTTCTATATTATGCGAAGACAATAAAGAACTAATTTTATGCTCGTCAGATTGGCCCAAAAGGGGGTGCAACACAGGTTCAATATAAACAACATGGATGTCATAGTGTAATTTACAGTGCAATAGCACATGTCCAATGGATTCAATTTCCCCCATCCCACAGGGGCACAATCTATCTTTATAGGGAATTTTCTTGAACCTTCCCGATAGAACAGCTGAGGGAAGGACGTCGAACCGTGCTAGCATGAAAGCCCTACGAAGATGGGGCTGAATCAGTTTTGCCAGGTATCCTGAGGAAATGTGGCTAAAAGAAAGTCCCATACTCATGGGAGAGCAATGTCTGTGCGCCAGTCTTCTCAGATCTTGCACCTCTATATCAAGGAGTCTTTGTTTGAGTAAGGCAAAAGCCTTCTGCTCAGACAAAAGTACCAAGTCATCAAAACTAAAGCCGATTATAGAATTTTTTTTCTCTATATTAATCAACCAAGTCGATAGATGGGATTCAGTTAACATGTGCACCACAAGACTGTTTGGGCCACATCTAAAATGAAGGCGCAGCCAAAATTTGAAGGTTATGGTCCATGCCATCGTAATTAACCGTCTTTGGGTTGTCTCCAGGCACATAGCTGCATATGGTACGCAAGCTGGTAGCCCCAAGATTTTCTTTACTCTGTCTTCCCCTGTCCTTGAGTTACTCCCCCTTACTTTCCTGGATTGCTTACTCATCTCCACATACATTGATACATACCTCACAGGCCACAACACATAGCTGGTGGGCTGTGTTCAGATACATGAACCCCAAGTTCTGTGTGTCCTGGTCTGCAGAAAGAGAGTGACAGGGACTGAGATGGAGAGAGAGAGAGTCAAACAGTTATTCTTAAAAACAGAGATTGCTTCAAGTAATGCAATCTTTATTTGTCCCTGTTGTTCCCCTCCTTCTCTCCAAGGAGCCCTGGGTGGCTTACATGGGGTATCTCACTCTCATAATGATCCTATGGGGTAGGCCTGAGCCACCCAGACCTGGCCTGAGCCACCCAATACGGTTTATCACTGCACAAGGATTGGAGCTTTATTTTAGAAATCTAAGCACAATACGACACTCTAATCCCCATTGTATATTGGCTGCTATAAACTGGGAGAAAGGATGAACGTCTCTTAGAGAGACACCAAACGATGAAGTATGGCATGATTTTGTGTGGACAAGACTTTGTGTAGACGACTAGCCTTCCTCACACATTTGAGGAGTGTGGGCTTTGAAGTTGGTGGGTTATGTGAATAGGATCAGATGCAGGGGAAGACAAGCCAGGCTAACAAAATATACCAGGGAAGCTACGTTAGGGGCACTCTGTATGTTACCTGGTGTTGCATGGTTGATGACATGTATGTAATTCTCTGCTGCTCTGATTATTTATTTAGACTGTGAAGGCCATTCTAAGTGATGGGTAAAGGAGCTCTCTGCACTCTTAGGTTATGGTAGTCTGAAGACTGAGATGGAAGCACCTTTGAGACTAAATGTTTGTCATAGAGTGTGCGCTTTCATGGGATACAGCCTACTTTCTCGGATGCCAGGAGCTGGAAACACCTTTGCTCCACTTCTAGCCAATGAAGAAATGAACTGTAGCCCATGAAAGTTAACACGGTATTCAAATTACATAATCTAATCAAGTCATTAATTCATAGATAATCTAATTGAGTCATTAATTCATAGGGTCACCATAAGTCAAAAGCGACTTGATGGCACTTAGCATATGCAACTGAGAAGTACAAATAGTTGGAATGAGAGCCTGAATTCTCCCTAGAAGCTAAAATGATTAAACTGAGGCTATCATACTTTGGTTACATTATGAGAAGACAAGAGTCACTGGAAAAAACAATAATGCTAGGAAAAGCCGAAGGCAGCAGGAAAAGAGGAAACCCCACCAGGAGATAGATTGACTCTGTCAAGGATGCCACAGTCCAACATGAGACGGAATGATTCCATAAAGGAAGCCATGGTCCTCAGTTCACAGGGCCTGAGCATGACTGTTCATGATAGGACCTTTGGGAGGTCATTAATTCATAGGGTCGCCATAAGTCAGAAGTGACTTGACAGTACTTCACAGACTCACAGACACAGACAGACAGACAGACAGACAGACAGACAGACAGACAGACAGACACAGAGGTTTACCTACAGGTTGACGGGCAGCACAAAAGGACATTAGAAGAGGCTGGCTGCATCAGGCCAGTGGTCCATCTAGTCCAGCATCCTGTTTCACATAGCAACCAGCAAGTTGCTCTGGAGGGGCAAACAAACAGGACATGAAGGCCATGTCCTTCCCCTGATGTTGCCTCCTAGTTTTGGGTTTCAGATGGGCTTGCCAGACTTCAGGTGGGGCCGGAAGATCTCCCAGAATTACAACTGATCTCCAGATTACAGAGACTAATTCCCTTGGAAAGAATGGCTGCTTTGGAGGGTGGACTCTATGGCATTATACCCCACTGAGGTCTCTCCCATCCCCAAACGCTGCCTTTCCTAGGCGCCAACCCCAAATCTCCACAAATTTTTGGGACTGGCGGCCCTACATGGCTCAGCAGTAAAGCATCTATTTTGTATGTAGAAGGTCCCTCCCTTCCCCAAACTCTGCCCCCCCAGGCTCTACCCCCAAACCTTTAGGAATTTCCCAAACTGGAGTTGACAGCCCTAGTTTCAGACATTTACTGTCTCTGAATATGGAGGTTCCTTTACTCGCCATGGCTAGTAGCCATTGATGGACCTGTCCTCCATGAATCATGGGACAAGAGGCACTGTATTGTTACGTGAACACAATGCTGTGTTCTGCTGCAACACTTCCTTTAGAATCTCTCTTGACAGGGAATGTAGGATAGTAGCCAGGTAAGTACAAGACTTTCTTTTCCTCGCTGCGGAAGAAGAGCACAGAGAATCACAGAGGAATGGGGGCTCATTTATAATGGTGGACATTCCATTCCTGCACAATTTCAAACACAGGGCGATCTTTCAGCCTTGCATATTAATCAAAATCGTACCATAGATTCAGGACAGGGCTGGAGTATGGTGGTGGGGAGTTTTCTTTCCAGGGAGGGGCTTTTAGAATACTAAAAGAGCCGCTTTGTTTCGGAACCTGTGCTTTGGATAGCTGCTTGAGTTATTTGTATTAATTGTGTGCACAGTTTCAGCATTCTGTGCCAGGAGGTGACTGGAAGAATTAGGAAGGGACCATGCCGTGATTTATAAGTAAATAGGTTCATTGTACAGAAAAGTATGGTTTATTCATTGCAAGTCTGCAAAAGAATGAATGTAGCATTTTTTTCTTCCTTCCTCCTTTTCTTCTTTCCTTCCTTCTTTCCTTCCTCTGAATAATAATTCTGCTGTCATAATGCAGCAGTACACTTCTGTGTTGACATTCCTCAGGGCCACGGTGCCTTTTTGTCAGTATCTGCGTGCTGTACAAGAAGTCCTGTGCGTGGTTACTTAGGAGTGAGTCCCATTATGCTCTGTGGGACTTACGTCCAAGTAAGTAAACATGGATTGCAGCTATATAGCACAATCCTAAGGAAAGCCCTATGGGAGTAAGTCTCGTTGAATAAAATGACTTACTTCCAAGTAGATCTGCCTAGGATTGCTCCCATAGTGTATCTTTTCTTTTCTTTATGGCTGTTTTCACAAAACATTCGAAGGAGAATTAACCTGCATGTGTGTGTCGGGGGGAGCAAACGGCATCACACTGGCAAGGTCTGCTCCCCCCCCCCAATATAAATGCATCCACACGAAGGCATGTAAAGGTCCTTTGTGTGTTCATGTGTGAAAAGGTACTGGTTGCAAACTGGGGGGGGGGAGAGAACCTAGCACATGTACACTCATATGTACACTTTGGGAGGGGGCGTGGTTCAGTGGTAGGGCATCTGCTTGGCATGCAGAAGGTCCCAGGCTCAATTTCCAGCATCTCCAATTAAAGGATTTGGCAGAAGGTGATGTGGACCTCCACCTGAGACCCTGGAGAGCCACTGCCAGTCTGGGTAGGCAATACTGACTTTGATGGACCAAGGGTCTGATTCAGTAAAAAGCAGCTTCATGTGATCATGTGCATATGCACACAGGAAGTTCACACACCCTTGGGGGAGGCAGAGTTTGCCCTTACAGGGCATCTTCTCCCTCCATATACTTTCAGCCTCCCTGCAACATTATGTGAGAAAGTCCTTGGATTCTCATGTTCCATTTTGACAGGACAACTCATCAGAGTAGGACTTTCCTTTGTGGCTTTCATGCAGACAGAAGTTCTGTGGATTGCACCTCCTCCCCTCCCTACATGTTGTTGCCCTTTGGCCTTCAATTCAATCACTGTCAAAGGATGTGGAAAATCTCACCTATCACCATCTTGTGACAAGAAGAAACGCTTCCCGTGCGACAGTGTTGAATCATTCACATTTTGATGAGTTCACCGCATGGAAATGTGCAAATTGGAATTCACCTTTAAGCACATTGGCAGCATCGGGTCTGGATGGATTGCCAGGTAACTTCCTGCTGGTTGCCACCATTTTAACCATGTCTAGTCCACCAATACATATGACCAAACATGCCTGCATATAAAGCCAGCGGGGAAGCGGTACCAGCTCTTTAAGCTGTGCTATTTTTAACCAGTGTGCCTGACAGCAGAGGACTGCAGAGTTGCTCCTACAGCTTTTCTGGGTGGTGCAGAACTTTGCTCTTCTAATAATCAGTTAGGGAATTTGTTAGATGCAGAAAGGCAAGGAAGTGACATGGTTGTTGGATTTCCACTGTCTGCTGTAACAGCCTGTGGAACGGCCTCTTCACCTGCAACTTTTGGAACATATAGATCTCTCGATGGGTGAGATTCGTGAGTCCCACCCCAGATGAAATCCTGCTTCTACAGAGCATCAGAACTAACGCAGGGCTCTTTTTGTAGCAGGAACTCCTTTGCATATTAGGCGACACACCCCTAATGTGGCCAATCCTCTGAGAGTTTATGGAGCTCTACTTACAGGGGCTACTGTAAGCTCTTGGAGGATTGGCTACATTAGGGGTGTGTTGCCTAATATGCAAAGGAGTTCCTGCTTCAAAAAGAGCCCTAGAACCCACTCTACCTCGGGGGTTTTATGTGGTGACAGGCTTCAGGACCATAAAAGGCTGAAGAGTGTCAAGATCTAGTTTATGGGGGTATAATGTACCAGAAGATGCTCCTGTACAAGCCAGCTTCCTAGTGGTCTGCACCCTCATGTTACTGGCTGTCCTAAAGTAGAGTTACACCTCATGGATTTAGACAGATGTAATTCTTCTTAGGAGGGAGGTTAAGGCAGCATGGAATAGCCCAATCTCATCAGATATTGGGAGCTAAGTACTTGGTCTGTACTTGGATGGGGGACCAACCAAGAAAGACTCTGCAGAGGAAGACAATAGCAAACCATCTCTGCTTCTCACTTGCTTTGAAAGCTGCTTGGCTTGGATCACCATAAGTTGTTGCAACTTGACGGCACTTACCTACAAAACCCTGTTTAGGATTGCACTGTTCGTAGAAGGAAGACAGCCATTTATGATTTTTTTTCACCCAAGGTACCAAAATGTCTTGGGCCAACTTTGGATTTCCAGTCTAAACTCATTACCAGTTGGTAATTGGTGAATGAATTCATCTTTCAAGAGCACCTCCGCTGAAAAACACAAATTTCTCACATCCACTAACGAAATGGCACTGACATGACTGCATTTTGTTAGTGTCGTTTAGTGCTGTCGGTGTTCTGATTAATTTAGCTACATGTTGCTGTCATGTTGAGCCCATTCATCTTCTGTCGCAGAGCATGTACTCTTCAATCTCTCTCTATCATTCCACCCCTTCAGGCCTTATTTTCATCACATTTAAGGGGACTCTCCCCCTGCCTGTCTTTATCTTGTTAGGCTTTCAGCAGCTTAAGCTGAATCTTCATTCGTTCAGTCTCGCTGTCAACCTTCCTTCGCTTTAGCCTGTCTCATTTCCCTATTCATAAAACGACTAACTTGTTTGGCGTAATATAGGGACCTAATTACATCTTGCTGTTTGTGGACGCCACTCTGTACATCATATCTGCTGTGGACTCGATTATCACTATCATTTTAAATTAACAAGCCAGACTAAATTCAGTTCTGGAGCAAGGGGCTAGAAGTCTGGTTCAAAGCATTGGAAGGATGTTTGTGGCTCTCGGTTTGCTGTAGCCTTTCAGTTTTAAGGCTTGAATCTTAATTGTTATTGGAAAGTTAAATGGGAGGCAAAGCAGAAGGGGTGGTGGAATGGCATCTTTTTGTGTGCAGGTAGCTAGAGAGTAAGTTGAAGCTCTGGGTCAGGAGTGTCAATTGTTGCGGTGCTTGAATCGGGGGCTCTGCATCTTCGGGCACTGGATCCCATATGCCATTAAGGATCCTGGTCCAAGGAGGCAATGGCAGACTCTTCAAGTTAGGACACTATCCTCGCACACATTATTACACATGAAGACACAAAGCTACCTTATACTGAGCCAGACTATTGGTCTGTCAAGGTCAGTATTGTCAGACTGGCAGCACCTCTCCAAGATCTCAGACTTAGGTCTTTCACATCACCTACTCCTTGACCCTTTTGACTGGAGATGCCAGGAATTGAACCTGGGACCTTCTCTATGCAAAGCAGATGTTCTACCACTACACTATTGAATCTCTGACTCTTCCTCAGTGTGAACAATGTTTTGGCTATGATAGTGGCTAGTGACTGGTCTACCCTAGGTCTTTGCTGGACCATAATGCTTGTTGCAGCCTTGGGCAGGTTGGTTGTTCTAGGACTCTGGCTGGGTCACATCCTGATTTTGGGAGACACTAGGCAAGGTGTCATCCAGTATCCCCACATTAGCAGGCTACTCCACCTCCTTCACTTAATCTCCTACCCAAATGCATGCATGTGTACAGCCTATCTAGCTCTCAGGGATCAGGGCTGGTTGAGCTAAAGGAGGCCAGGGAGAGTTGTTGATCTGCTTCCCCCAAGCACATCTCTAATGGAAATGTAAGACAACCCCCCAGAGACCTTTGAAACATCATGGAGACTCTGAAACAGACTCCCATTTCCTGATGGCAGTGGATGGGCCAATTGTCTCTGTCAGTGGTAGGTATTCTTCTGGGCTGTGGCCCTGGCACATACCCAACCACGCTCACCTGTGACCCCAATCCTACTCGGGTACTTCTTCTGAGACCCTAAGTGAGAACTGAGAACTCTGTAAGCAGAAGCAGATAGAAAGTGTGAAGAAATACATTTTTTTCTGTGGAGGTTTGAAATGAGCACAACCTTCACTCTGAGTTTTAAAAGTTTTTTTTTTCTTCTGGGCAGAGAACAGACAGGAGACTGGAAGTCAGTTCAATTGATTTCCAGATGTACCTCAGCCCACCTTCATACAAATGCTAATAGATCTAGCAGGAGAGATAATGGGTGGGTCGAACTGTCTCCCTTCTTCAAGCAGAGAACAGAGGTTTGGAGGAATGAAATATTAGACAGTCTTTAGGAAGGAAATTTCTGGAAATTTCAAGAAGAACTTCCATGACCTGGCCTGACTGGATCAGTGGAAGGGGAAAGGGAGAAGATAAAAACTCCTTGCAGCAAGGAGGAGCTCTTTTTTGTGTTGGGTCCATCAGAGCAGACAAAACTTTTAGCTGAGGTCTGGAGCAGGCGGCCATTGACCATGTACTGGCCCAGACAGCTACAAAAAGCTTCAAGGTAATGGGGGAATGCTGTAGAGATTTGTAAATTCCTAAGCTTTAGGAACCTGTTGTATGTATTAAAAACTGATAGGGCACGTATAGAGAGAGGGACAGAAGATTTACATTTTACCCATTTCTTTTGAACCCCTTGCTCAATCTGGTGCTGTGCTAAAAGTATGCTTGTGAACATTTTCTTTTTAATAAATACTTTATAACTTTTGATTCTGGTAGTGTTTCTCTGTACCACATAGACCTCCACTGTCTTGGACACACTATTTTAAAAGGAGCGTCAGGGGAAAGGCAGGCAGTTGGCAAGTGGCTTTTTCTCCAGGGGCATACAAGGCAGTAAACGGTCCCTGCAGTGACCAGGTGCTGGACAGCGGAGGACACAGAGGCAAGGCCTCAGAACTTACAAGGGCTGAGAGCCATGGCCCTCCCAGTGAGCAATTCCTTGCAAAGGTGGCGGGTTACGAGAGAGAGAGTGAGAGAGAGAGAGAGAGAGAGAGAGAGAGAGAGAGAGAGAGAGAGAGAGAGAGAGAGAAGCCTCTCTCCAACCTTAGAAGACAGGGTAGAATAAGGTCTGCAGGCCAGAGCAGGCCCATTCCGCCACAGAAGAAAATGCTCATTTCATTTTCTTCAGGTCTCTCAGTCTTCTTCTCAGCTGTTTTCTTTCTACATACAAGGAGATGATAACGTGTGGGAGCTGCTTTAAAAGAAGGGATTGACATGTGTGTATTTTGAGGAGTATGGTTGTAGTATTGTGCAGCCATGTCTGAATCAGTTCTTGAGTTTCAGCAATCACAGCATGAAACATTCAGTGTCCCTTACCATGCACTGTATTATCCTTTGTTTTTTTATATGTGAGAGGAAGTTCTGTTGGTAATTGTACATCCAACTAGCAGTGCACTCTGGGATATATTTGGGGTTCTCTGTTATAGAAACAGAAAAGGACTTAATAATGATAGGTGTAAATGTAAATTAAATAATATCTTAGATTAACAAGTTAATATGTGCTCATTCAAACCAGTCTAATACTAGGAGAGCTTAAAAGTACTTGTAGCTATTAGGAAAAATCTACATTTATCCATAATATTCTGGAACACATGTACATTTTTGAGTGTGTTGACTTACAGCATCGTGCCTTGTGGCTTAGGAGCCATGAGCAATAAAATATGATTATTATTCATTTTTATTAAGCTTCACGTTGTGGCATGTTTATAATGTTTTCACTAGTAATAAGCGTTGGTGATTTTCATGGATGACCATATTTATTGTGGGGATCAGGTGCTTATAGATAAGAAACTTGGCTTATTTAGGTCCCATAAATTCTCAAAAGTTTGGGCATTTACCCAAATTGTCTAGGTGTGGTGAATTAAAAAAACCTAGGCCTCAGGGGTGGCATTAAAAAACGTGGGGCAAAGAAAGGGCAAAGTAGATTTCATGTTAGGCAAGGTTTTTTTTTCTTGTATAAGAGCTGGTACAGGGGAGAAATTTAAAATCTTTGCTGGCTTTTGGCTGTTTCCATATTGCCTTCCCACCAGCTGTGGTGAAAGGGGTCACTTGCTCATCCTTACCTCTCTAGCTCTCTATGGGCTTGGTTTACGGTTGTCAGCTCTGGTTTGGGAAACACCTGGAGATTTTGGGGTGCAGCCTGAGGAAGGCGGGGTTTGGGGAGGGACTTCAATGGGATATAATGCCATAGAGTCCATCTTCCAAAGCAGCCATATCACCTGAGTCTTAAACAGAAAGAATGGACTGTAGCACTTTGGACTGTGCATGGGGAATCACATTATTAAATTGCTCTATGTTAAACAAACAAACAAACCCATCTAAGCAGACTGGCCTGTAACTTCTTTTCCTAACATGATTCTGTCTTCTTCTTCTTCATCGAGGGTTGCCAGTTCCATATTGGGAAATACTATTTTCATCTTTTTGCTTTCAGGGATGTTTTTTAAAATGTAGAGGAGTTGTTTTTTTTAAGTAAAGTGGTACGATTCAGTCTAGCCATGTTGTATTCCACCCACTCATTCTGCTGTAACTATAAAGTATGGGGGTCATCTCTTCGGCTACCACCTGAACAGTCTTGTTGAGAATACTGTAATAATAGCCCGTACGAGGGTTGCCAGGTCCTACCTGGCTGCTGGCAGGGGGAATCCTGATTGTCCCGGTAGATCTTCTGGCATGTGCCATGATGACATCACCTTGAAGTGACGTCATTGTTTTCCCAACATTCAGGGTGACACCTTAGGTTTTGGGCAAAACTATGGTTTTTCAGGCCTCAAAACCATAGAGTTTTGCCCAAAACCTAGAGCATCACCCCCAATGTCGGAAATGTGATGACGTCATCGCGCTGGTGCCAGTAGCGCTGGGAGGGGGCTTCTAGGGGGTGGGGCTTCTCCTGCCAGCCAGCTGGGCTGCGGTGGCTTGGGGCTCCTGAAATCGGGGAATCCGCTGGCACCACCAGGGGAGTGGCAACCCTAGCCCATACCCACTCAGTTTGTAACCCACAAGCTATATATTCTGGCCTGCTAGATATTTGGAAACTACCCTTTCCCTTTGCTGCCATCCCAGGCATGAAGCAAGAATAGGAGGTCTACTGAGCTCATGGAGGGCTACCATACATGACTTGTGGCCTTGACTTGGTTGGACTCCTTGAGTCAAGAAGATTCTGAAGAGGCAAGATTCGAATGACCTTAATACACACACACACACACACACACACACACTCACACACACACACGGTTGTAATAGTTGCACCAAGTTCTTAATCTGTTTCTTTAAAAATGTTACTGTAAGACCTCAGCGAAGCCAGCAATAGCACTGGAATTCACCTCAGTGCTATAGAAGAAGCCTGCTGGTTAAAAACAAAGGTCCATTTTGTACATTGAAACTCAAGAACGCCATCCTACTGACAGAAGCCAGGTCTCCCTAAAGCACTGCCGTTTGATAGAGAAGGGATACCGAACCTGGCCTGAGAGATCAATGTAACAGTTTCTTGAGCAGTTTGCTTTGAAACGCGCTTGTTGCTGGGTGGTCATTTCAAAGTGTTAATTCTCGAACACTCATTTTTAATAGCAGCAGGAGACTTCTGTCATCGGCCATCTCTCAGTGTGGGTCCCCGCCACTCATCAAGGTCTCTCTTGGTCATTCAGGGAACAGGTGGGCTCTCTTGTCACTGCTGGTAGCTCTCCTTGCCGTCAGTGTTTCCATGACATTTGCTTGGGCTGGAGGAAAGTTTGGTTTCTACAGTATTCTCAGTCAGCTTGTTCATGGTGGCCTATGAGTCTGCATTGAGGGGCAGGTGATATAAGAGGCTAATTCCTTTTACTGAGAGGTGCATGTGCTTTGGGGGCTGGTTGGAGGTGGTCTGGGTTTTTAAAAGTGATTTATAATCTGAAAACATTTTGCAGGATTTAACTGGGATTCCTTGGTGGCTAACTGTTAAGCGTGTGTTCTGTTTGCTTCATTTCCCTCCCCGCATCCATGCTGATAATCCAGCTGAGTTCAAATGGCTTCTTATGTTTCTGGAAAACTGTTGGCGTTCTGTATTTTTGAATGCCTTTGTGTGCCTTAAGACATTTTGGTGAGGCCCCAAGCAAATGTAGGATCATTTGTTGAGTAGCGACATTTCCTTATTGCCTAAAATGACTCCGCACTTGTAGTTATGACCGTTTATTTATTTATTTATTTATTTATTTATTTATTTATCTAATGCAAAGCTGTTAAAAAAGGGGGACAAAGAACACCAGTAAAAGATGATCGTCCCTAAACAAAATTTAAAGTGCTGTTGACCGTGATTAAAAATAGTGCAGAGATACAAGCAATGCTCCCTCTAAGCTGTGGAGTCTTGTGAGCAAAAATTCTACTTTGTGAGCTACCGGCATTAAAGTTGTGAGTGAGCGATTTGGCTACTGCATAAATTAGTTTGCTCTGGAGCCATCCTTCCTGAGCTAAGGCAAAAATATCTGAGCTGGAGGCTAAAAAACTGTGAGCAAGCTCACACTAACTCAGCTTAGAGGGAACACTGGATACAAGCACCATGGTAGATTTGAACTTTAAAAAGAGGTCTATAAAATTGTATAGAACCCAACAACCACAGTCTCCAAAAAGCTGCAGTTTAAAATCTGTAATAAAAGATAAAAAGACCAATATATAATAATCAGTTGGATTCAAAAGCCTTCCTGAACAAATGGGCCTGTACATTTCTTTGGAAGGCAAGCTGGGAAAATCCTGAATGTAACACCACAAGGAGGGCATCTCACAGTTTGTTCCAAGTGAGTGTCCAGAGTAAAATGGCTGTGTGGTCCCGGATTGTGAGGTAATCTTGTCCCTGAATTTCGTGTCCCATGCACCTGTAAGCAGAGGTCATTTCGGGGGGGATTGCGGTGGAACGCGGTTCCCCCGGGTGAGGTGCGGGGGGGCAGGGCACACGACGAAGCCCCGCCCCCTGCTTCCAGCCGCCCCGCTTCCGGCCCTCATTCAGCCAGGAGGAGGCAGGAGAAGAGGGAGGGTAAGTTGCTTCCTCCCTGCCTCTCCCCACCCCTGCCTGTCTGGGGCCAGGGAGGGCCTTGGCGGGGCTTCCTCGCACTCCTGCTGGCCTTGCAGGTCCACCGCCGGGCCCCTGATGTCAGGGGGTGTGGCATATGCTAATGAGTTATGCTAATGAGTTCCCCTAGCTCTTTTTCTACGAAACGACCCCTGCCTGTAAGCCATTTCTAGGTCAATGTAAGGTCCTACTGAGTTCCATTGCTGTTATATGAGTTACAATTCTGCCCCTTTTTAAAATGGAGAAATGAGGGAGGATCAGCCCATGGTATAATTTTGTACCATTGTATCTCTTGATCACTTGGTTTTTCATTTTTCATGTGACCTCCGTGTTCTATCAGGTTACTCAGCTCCGTTTAATCAGAGGCATTTTTGATACCATCTTTCCAAAAGAACAGAATTATACCTGTTGTTCTTGTGTGCATCAGGTGAGCAGAACTTGGGTATTATATTGGGTGGATGGTACTTTAATGTTTAACCAACAGATCGTTATCCTTAGACAACTGAAATATTCTGCTTTTTGACTTCTGTGCAGTGCAGGCCTCTGACCTTGTAAGTAGCTTCCAAACACATACTTGAAAGTCTGGGACACTGGTATAAAATATGTAGATGAAACCAGTAATTAACTGAGGTCCCTTGTCATCACTCCCATTCTGTTGTTCTTATTTACCTTGTATAATCACTTTGCTTGGCACTTTACAAAGTAGATTCAGGTGGGTAGCTGTGTTGGTCTGAAGCAGCAGAACAAAGTTTGACTCCAGTGGCACCTTTAAGACCAATAAAGTTTTATTCAAGGTATAAGCTTTCGTGTGCACACAGACTTCTTCAGATGTAATGAAATGGAAATTGCCAGTCCATACATATAGGTAGAGGGTGAGCAGTAAATTAGCATACAGCATAATGAAGATGTTTAACAGATTCAAGGACCAAACAGGAATAACAAGCTTACTGGGAGGTGGATCCAGTCTTAAGGGAATCAAGAGAAAAACAACAAAGCTTGAGGGAGGAGAAAACTCATGGAGTGAAGTGTGCTGGGACGGTCCTGCTCCGGCCTACAGGTCCTGTTCCCCCCTGCTTTCCAAAGTTTCCCCAACACCCGGAGGGGATTTTCTCTCTCTCTGTTCAACCACTGCCACCACCTGACATTTGTAGGAATTGCCCACTGGGAGGGTCAGGAGGACTCCCAGCTTACCTACTAGGTTCTGAGGTGTTGCCTCTGTGTCTCCCGCTACCCAGCACCTGGTTACCACAGGGGCAGTGTTCTGCCTTGTGCACCACTGGGGGAATAGCCACTTGCCAACTGACTGCCCTCCACTTCCTCCTACAGCTCCTTTTAACATAGCTTGTCCAAGACAATGGAGGTCTATGTGGCACAGAGAACCACCACCAGGATCTAAAGTTATAAAGCATTTATTAAAAAGAAATTGTTCACAAGCATACTGTTGGAACAGCACCAAATTGAGCAAGGGGGTCAAAAGAAAAGGTAAAACACAGCTCCTCTGTCCCTCCTTCTATACATGCCCTATCAATTATGAAAGTTATATATTAAAGTTATATAAGGCAGGCTCCTTAACTTAGAAAGTTGCAGATTTTTATAGGAGTGCCATTACCTTCAAGCTGCCTTCAGGTGTGCAGGCCAGTACATGGCAATGGCCACCTCCTCCAGACCTCATTTAAGAATTCTGTCTGCTTCAAAGAGACCTTCCGCTTTCCTCCCAGGAGTTCTATAATCTCTCTTTCTCCACCCACTGACCAGGTCAGGCTGGGTCAAAGAAGCTTTTCCTGAATTCTCCAGGAGTGTCTTCCCGAAGTCCTTGTGATACTGAAGTAATTATCCCTTATCCCTAACATTACTGTTCTTCCTGTTTTTTCACAAAAAGAAAATGTTTTTCTTTTCTCATAACCATTAATAGGTCAAATATAAATCTATACTGTTAATTGTGGTGGCTGTCAACTTTTGTTTTAAAAAATAGTTGGTCCTTGGTCAGAGGTCAGACTCAGGGCAGAGGGAAGTCTGGGTAAAATGTGGGATGAAGTCAAACATCCCTATCCTGATGGGGTATTGCCTGGGAGCAATCTGCAGTGTCAGTACTGAATCTCCTCAGTCTTTAGTGTAGTCAAAGGGAAGCCTGGTGGAATGTGTGGAATGGTGCCTGCAGAATGCAGTGAGTCCTAGGGGGAGTGTGGCAAAATCACAAGTTTAATGGCTTTTCAGACACCAGTGCTGATCACCTGATAAAATGTAGCTTTTCTAGCTGGACCGTAAAAATACTGACTGGTTGGTATCAATATGCAGATGACACCCGGCTCTATATTGCATTATCCAAGCCTCTAGTCTAGATGTTTGCATCTTGATTCTTGGTTTGTGTCTGTGGTTCGCTGGCTAAGGCAGAACAAACTGAAGCTGAATCCAAATGATAGGAAAGGAAAGGAGAAGAAAACTTAACTCCCAAAAATAGGGTTGCCAAGTTGATTTTCACCAGGAGCGGGGGGCTCCCGGCTGGCATCAGTTGCGCCCGCGTGCCGCATGAATGTCACCCAGAAGTGACGTGATGACGCCAGGCACACTGGGGGCAGGGCCACGGCCATACAAGGGAAAACCATAGAGTTTTCCCTTGGATGGCCGTGGCCCCGCCCCCAGCGTGCCCGGCGTGGTTGCGTCACTTTTGGGTGATGTGCACGTTGGGGAGGAGTTCCCCCTGGGGCTCTATAAGGCGGTAGCGGGAAACGGGCCTCTAGGGCAGGGGTTTCCCCGCCCTCAGGGGGGACTTGGGAAGCCTACCCAAAAATGAATTAAGAACCTAAAAGGTTAAATGAATACAATTTTATGAACCAAGGCAGATCATGAGAGGGAGGGCAGGAAGGGTTGCCTCAGTGCCTCAGTGCTTAGTTACAAATGATCAAAAATTCATGTATTGATTACAAATTAGTTTAAAAACAATTCTGGGCCCAAATATAGCCACAAATTACAAATCATAAAATGTGCGCAATAGGGACCTTATGCAACCCTAAAACTGATGCATTTCAGCCTAATGGCCTTCTTCAGTGGTCAAGAATAAATGTTACACATGGGCTGAAGTACTGCAATACTAATATTAGCCCATATAAGACCAAGAGAAAAAGAATTTTTTAATCAATTTTCTTGTCATGTCGAATGGTACAATTATGAACACGGTGATATATTAAAAATTGTATAATGGGAGTGTGATACTGATAGGACAGGTTTCTTCTTCTCCTTTTTTTTTACCTCCACTGTGATTGCATCACCCATTCTGATTGCATCATCCTACAGCCTGATGTATAAGAGATAGCATACCTGTTTTTTGTTGTTCAGTCGCACAGTCGAGTCCGACTCTTCGCGACCCCATGGACAAGATCACGCCAGGCCCTCCTGTCTTCCGCCGTCCTCTGAAGTTTGCTCAACTTCATGTCCGTTGCATCTATGACACTGTCTAACCATCTCATCCTTTGCCGTCCCCATCTTCTTTGACCTTCAATCTTTCCCAGCATCAGGGTCTTCTCCAGTGAGTGCTCCCTTCTCATTTGGTGGCCAAAGTATTTGAGCTTCAGTTTCATTATCTGACCTGTTACTTTGCATTAAATACGAATTGTTACACTGGGCTCCCTGTTTGCTTGTGGGAATGAAATTTCTGGACCAAAACGGGAGGGTAACTACTACATTTTCAGTTCTTTGATAATTTAGTCCTTGTTCTCCTTTAAATATTTTACATTGCAAATATTGGCTAGTAGGTGAATTTATTTAATATTTTTTTCAGGTACACTATTGAAATACCATTTCGGTTATTTGTACCTGACTCGGACACAAGGCAATTCCACATGAGACTCATATATCACATCTTTGCCTTCTGTCATTGATAGTTATCAGACGTTATTTGTTGTTGTTGTTGTTCAGTCGCACAGTCGAGTCCGACTCTTCGCGACCCCATGGACCAGCTCCTCCCAGGCCCTCCTGTCCTCCGCCGTCCTCCGAAGTTGGCTCAATTTCATGTTCGTTGCATCTTTGACACTGTCTAACCATCTCATCCTTTGCCGTCCCCGTCTTCTTTGACCTTCAATCTTTCCAAGCATCAGGGTCTTCTCCAGTGAGTGCTCCCTTCTCATTTGGTGGCCAAAGTATTTGAGCTTCAGTTTCATTATCTGGCCTTCCTTATAGTCCAACTCTCGCAGCCATACATGACTACTGGGAATACCATTGCTTTGACCATGCGGACTTTTGTTGGCAGGGTGATGTCTCTACTTTTTATCATGCTGTTTAGGTTCGCCATCGCTTTCCTCCCAAGGAGCAGGCGTCTTTTAATTTCATGGCTGCAGTCACCATCTGCAGTGATCTGGGATCCCAGGAACGTGAAGTCTGTCACTACTTCCACGACTTCCCCTTCTATTTGCCAAGAAGTGATGGGGCCGGATGCCATGATCTTAGTTTTTTTGATATTGAGCTTCAAGCTTTATAAAACTTTATAAAACTTTTAATATACCCCCATGTTCATAATTGTACGATTAGATATTACATTAAAATTGATAACGAAAAATTTCTTTTGATGTTTCCCCCAAATTTTGATCTAAATTAAAACAGGCCAGTTCTGGCTGTTTCTCTGGCCCCAAATCTTCAGAAATTTTCCAGAGTTGGCAACTGTACATGGTTACACAATACTTTCCCCATTTCCCTGCACCATTTTAAAATTTCTCTTTCCTATGATAGTCAGGGGGTAGAGGAGGGTCAGCAAAACGACAAAGTGATTTAGGAGATGTATTTGACAGGTACATTATCCAACCAGAACCATTAAACCCATGTTCATGTTGAACAACATCATCCCTGACTCACATTTCTGTACACAGCATTTCTTCCAGTTACGTTGCTGGCTCACTGGCTTGTGAAAAGCTCTCATTCTCAACATTATTGCTTTTATATCCAGCATTTCTTCCTTCATGGCATCCAGTCTGGCTTACACAAGATTTCCAAGTCTCCCAGATAGATTTTGACCTGTTCCAGACCTGCTGAGCTTTTAGCAAGGCTGCCGTTTCATGTACCCTCTAGCCATACCCAGGTTACCTTGTCAGAGAGAAGGGTTCTGGTCATGCCATTTCCTGATGTCCTAGTTTTCTACTTACAGGGAATGTATTCATTGTTTGATTCAGTCACTTACATGCCATTTGTCATAGAGTTCAAGCTGACATGCGAAGAGTTCCTATGAAGTCTCCTATCAACATACTGACCAGAATCAGGCTGTAACGTGTGCAAACAAGGGTACTCCTTGTCTGAACAACATTAGCTATTGGGAGTTATCCTGATTGCAGGACTGGACCTATATTTTGCTTATACCCAGGAGGAGAATGTAGGGTCTGGGGGCAGAATAATTGAATGCCATATAAAGCAGCCTCTTAGAGTCTAGAGTTAAGTAGTGGTACTCTGGAGTAAGTGCCTGCCGATTGCATCACAATGGTCACCTCTCTGGGGCAGTCATGTTTTCAGCATCACAGCACTGTTGTATTTTATTGTTGTAACGGACAAAAAGCGACCTCTAATCAATAAAGGGACCTCTTTTTCAAAAATCTTAAGCATCCATCCTTCATAAATACAGAGATTCCAATGCTTTATTAATACTGGCCATGATTTTTCAAGGTATGGTAAAAAACTGGAATGAAGTAATTTCCCCCTCCATTTAAAAACCGTAAAACTGGCAGACATGTTATATTAATATCATAAGAATATATTATTGCTTGTGCCAGTTCCAAAGTTGCTGGAAATGCTATATTGGCAGCGTCAGAAAGGAAGGATCACTTTTTAATGCGGATGTCTTGCCTCTGGCGGTCTAATCTCAGCCTATGATTAAACGTGCTCTGTGCAACGTGCAACCAGGCATAGGTAAATCTACTGGGCATAACCCTGATGTAGCCAAGGATGCCTACTGCAGCTGGTGGAATGTCAGCATGCTCGTAAGCACTTAAATCCCATTGAGCTCAATGGAATGGAGGCCTGCCCTGCTTTCTTTGGATGGTGCCCATTTTTTCTTCCCCCAAATGCATACGTGATTTATTATAGGTGTTTTAGTAGAAATCTGGAAAACCAAGCCAACAGAAAACTCAGACAGGAGGACTTAAGCCAAGTGACCATTTCCCCCAGAAAAGGATATCTGGGTACGTTATGAGTTTTTAAAAATACCAGGGTTTTTTTCCCCTGGGGGAACGCGCCAGAACGAAGTTCTAGAACCTCTTCGACAGGATTCTTTTAAAAATGTTTAAAAGTTCACGAGTTTTCAGTATACAGATTGAAAACTTCATTTCTCTCCTGAGAGTTCCGGCACCTCTTTTTTTTCCTTTTTTTTTTAAAAAGCCCTGAAAAATACTATATTTTTTGAAAGGCTCTAACCCAAATGGCCCAGGCTAGCCTGATCTTGTCAGTTCTCAGAAGCTAAGCAGGGTCAGCTTTGGTTACTGCTTGGATGGGAGACTACCAAGGTTGCTGTGCAGAGGCAGGCAATGGCAAACCGCCTCTGAATGGCTCTTGCCTTGAAAACTCTATGGGGTGTCCACTAATCAGCTGCAACTCGATGGCACTGTCCACTGTTTTGACCTGGCCTGGATAGCCCAGACTAGCCCAATCTCGTCAGATATCAGAAGCTGGTTAGTACTTGGATGGGAGGACGTCTGGGGTTGCTACGCAGAGGTAGGCAATGGCAAACCAGCTCTGAATGTCTGTTGCCTTGAAAACCCTACGGGGGTCTCCATAAGTCAGCTGGGACTTGACCACACTTGCCTTCACCGTATTTTGAAAGAGATCAATAATGAATTATAGAAATCCTTATAATTTTGTAACAATGGGAAAAAACGACTACTCATTTTTCTCCTTCTTCTTATTAACACCCCTACAAAAAATTATTATTTATTATTTATTAATTTCATTCGATTTCTTGACCGCACTTCCCCACTTGCGCGGGGCTCAGGGCGGTTTACAAGAGAACAATAAAATGACCTCGGTTCAGAAAAATAAAATGACCGAAAACTAAAATGACAGAAAATGACAGAAAAATAAAATGACCCTCCGTTCAGACAGGCACCAAATATCTTTCTAGAGTAATTCACAAGAGACTTGTAGTAAGGATCTGATTCTTAAGATCCTAATCTGTTTAGTACACGTTTATTCCACCCTTTCTCCAAGGAGCTCAGATCGGTGTGCATGGTCCTCCACTCATTTTAGCCTCACAACAACACTGTAAGAGTGGTCAATCTGAGAGAGAGAGAGAGAGAGAGAGAGAGAGAGAGAGAGAGTAGCCAGCCCAGGTTCACCCAACACACATCATAGCAATGTGAGCATTTGAATACAGGTCTCCCACTGATAGACTGAAACATGTATATCATATCTTTCTTCACACATAGTCCACCTAAGGTGGATTCCGGTTCAGAACTATGATTGTTATACCACACCAACTCGCTAATCCCCCTCCATACTTTCATGCACTCAGGAGCAATCTGTTCTGAAGGCCTCCATCAGCAATCTAGTACTAGGGCTGCCAACCTCCAGTTGGCACCAGGAGATCTCCCACTATTACAATTGATCTCTAGACAACTAAGATCAGTTCCCCTGGAGAAAATGGCTGATTTGGAGGGTGGACTGTATGGAATTGCACCCTGATAAGGTTCCTTCCCTTCACAAACCCCACCCTCCCCAAGCTCTACCCCCCAAATCTCCAGGTAGTTCCCAATTCAGAGCTGGACATGATGTCACCCCAGTGGGGTGATGCTCTAGGATTCCCCCCAAAACTCTATGGTTTTACTCCTGTCCCGCCTTCCTCTTTGAGTAGCCAACCAATTGCTGGCAACGCTAACCTACCCATGCTCACTTTCCAGTGATCTTTCAAAGGCACGATCAGTCCACTCATTCCTCTCTATTTATGTTGTGTCATCGGAAGAAGACTACTGTGTGCTGCCAATGAAAACGTTTGGCACTGCCGACTCACCATCCGTGGATTGCTGTTGCATTACTGAAGTGCTCGTTCTGAACACCAGTTCACAGATCAAAACCTCAGGCAGTCTTGTATCTCACCTCAAATCCAATGCTTTTAAAATAGAATCAGTTCACACATTGAGCCACCAGCGATGTACGTCTGTGTTTGAACCAAAATCCCATTGTCTTACTGCTGTCCGCTCCTGCAGCAACCCGAGAAAATTCCCTGTACGGCACAAGTTCATGGGTGGTGAACCGGTCACTGGCCGATCACATATCTATTCATCGTCTCACGAACTGAATTCAAAGAAAGGCAGCCAATTCACTTAAAAACAAGAAGCCCAGAATCCTTTAATTGGTCACCCTTTTTACTGCTGTAAACAAAACGGGCGTTCTAAGCGGGTTGGCACAAGGCTCTCGTAGGCAGAAGCCAGAATGTAACAGCCTCGACTGCCGCATAAGTAAAGTTTCAGGCTGGCTGGATGTCTCTTCCTGTCAGATGCCACTGTGTCAGACTCAAAGCCATTTGTCATCCCTGAATTTCATTATCTGCTCCTTCCCTGTCTTTCAGTCTCACTTTGCTAGGACATTTGTTCACCGTTGACCTCCCTGACAAATAATACACCTTAATTATGTTGGCAAGAGGGGATATGTCATTCCTGGGCCACTTTAATTGTCTATCCGACAGGCGTCCTGCTGAGGCATGAAGCTTCTGTTGCGGTTTGGACCTCTCCAATCGCACGCCTAGCCCAGCTTTTCCTTTGTCTGAGGAGGTCGACGTAAAGCACAACTTTAGATAAATAACACGGGAAGCGTGACGAGCTCGGAATTCGTAAGGTGCTCTACTCTCTTTGTCATTAAAGACATGCATACATCCCGTATCCTGTCCCCGAAGCTTGATTGCTTCTGTTATTTGAAAAGGCAAGCAATAATCTGAAAATTAATATGTACTTATGTACACCTGTAATACTTAGCTCGGGATGATGAAAATTGGGTAATTCAAACCCATAAATATGTAAATAATAGTTTAACCCTAAAAAGGTGTCATGGTGGTTCTAGTGCTACTGTCATGGAGGCAACTATGGCGATTTATTCATTTATATTCTTCATTTGTAACCCGACTTTCTCCCCAACAGAGACCCAAAGGAGCTCACATCATTCCCATGTCCTCCATTGTAGCCTCATAACCAGGGCTATTTTTGGGCAGGAACGCACAGGAACGCAGTTCCGGCTGGCTTCAGAGTTGGCCACGCCCACTACAGCCAAAACCTCTGTGTGCGTGGCTACAGAGGGAAGGCCTGGAGAGTGACCCCCCCCAGTGACTCTGAGGTGGGTGGGCCAAGGGGGCCCCTGGAAGGATCGGGGAGGCATTTAAATGCCTCCCCATGCTTTCCCTGGCCTGTCCCCGCCCGAGCAAGCCAAGGGAAGGCATGTGGTGTGGCCTAATATGCTAATGAGCTGTGCTGTCAGGGGTGTGGCCTATTATGCTAATGAGTTCCTGCTGGGCTTTTTCTACAAAAAAAGCCCTGCTCATAACAATGTGAGGAGCACACATGAACACACATGAAACTGTCTTATATTGCATCAGGCCCTTGGGTCTATCAAGGTCAGCATTGTCTATTCAGACTAGCAGCAGCTCTCCAGGGTCTCAGGTAGAGGTCTTTCATATCACCTGTGACCTGATCCTTTCCACTGGAGATGCTGGGGATTGAACCTGGGACCTTCTGCAAGCCGAGGAGATGTTCTACAACTGAATCATTCATTGCTCTGGTTCATGCTTCTTTGGCAGTGTAAGGATTCAAACCTGGGTCTCCCAGATCCTAGTCCAACCCTCTAACCACTACCCCACACTGGCTCTCTGGAGAACCTCCAATGGAACACCATTTCTGTTTGCAGAAGAGGGGGTAGCAATTTCTGTTCATTCTCCTTTTGCAGATCCCCATTTTGTTTTGCCCCCTATGCTGTTCCTGAGGTTCCACTGTCCAGATGGGTTATAATTCACCATGCTGTATTTTAAAGTTTACTGCTTTGTATTTTATCTGCTTTGACTTTGCTCAAGACCTTCAGTCAGAGGATTATTGTAATAAAGGAAGGGTCCACTGTCCCCTAAGAACAAAATGTGTGTGTGTGTGGGGGGGGTCAGTGGACTGTGGATAGTTGGATACCTGGCACTACTTTTAAAGTTGCCAGGCTCCTCCTGGCCACTGGCGGGGGACAGGGTTGCCAGATCCAGGTTAGGAGACTCCTGGAGATTTGAGCCTGGGGAGGACAGGGACCTCAGTGGGGTAAGTAAAGGTAAAGGTAAAGGTTCCCTTGCTCGAAAGCCAGTCGAGTCCGACTCTAGCGTTGTGGTGCTCATCTCCGTTTCAAAGCCAAAGAGCCAGCGCTGTCCGAAGACGTTTCTGTGGTCATGTGGCCGGCATGACTAAACACCAAGGCGCACGGAACGCTGTTACCTTCCCACCGAAGTGGTGCCTATTTATCTCCTTGCAATTTCTTGCTTTTGAACTGCTAAGTTGGCAGGAGCTGGAATTAGAGACGGGAGCCCACCAGTGTTCCCTCTAAGCTGAGTCAGTGTGAGCTAGCTCACAGGTTTTTAGCCTCCGGCTCACACATTTTCATCTCAGCTCAGGAAGGAGGGCTCCAGAACAGACTAATTTATGCAGCAGCCAAATCACTCGCTCACAACTTTGAGGCCAGTGTTGGATCCCCAAGCATCGAGAATAAATCCACGTTTTCAAGAAAAGCAAAATTTATTTCAAAGCGTTGAAGACATACTCAAACACGTTCTTTGTTAGAACTGGGGATACACAGTTAGGTCAAGCATAATAAAGGAAATTCAAACAGATACAGATCCAATGAATGGCATTCCCGCTGGCGGGCTAATGAAACGGTTGCGCGCCCAGTCCATGGGAACCAGGCAGAACATCAGACAAAACACAGGTGCAGTACTCATGAGAAAAGCAATAGGCAAGCATTACAGCATCTTCTCCCCCACACAACCTCCAGCAGTTATCTTGTGCATTCCAACGCAGGAGCAGGATGATAGAAAACAAGCCGGGTGCAACAGGGAAAGGATATGTACACAGAGGTCACAGAAAACAGAATGGCAGCTTGCTGACAGCCAGTAGCTCACAAAGTGGAATTTTTGCTCACAGGACTCCGCAGCTTAGAGGGAACATTGGAGCCCACTCCGTCATGTGGCAACTCGGGTCTCGAACTGCTGAACTACTGACCTTCCACAGCCTGCAGTTCAGCATCTTAATCACTTGAGCCACCGCAGTGGGGTACAATGCCATAAAGTCCACCCTCCAAAGCATCTATTTTCACCAGGGGAACTGATTTCTGCAGATGAGATGGTATCTCTATTTCAAGCACTTTTAAACTGTGAATACCTTATGATATTATATGCCCTCTCAACAACTGTAGCCATGCGACTACAGATTTCCCGAGTAAACAATCTCGGCATCTGCCAAGAAAATACAAGATTAATTCTGAGTAGGAGATGTAGAGCATGAGCTCCAAGTATAAAGCGACCTGATGAAGCATTGAGGGAAACAGATTGTTTACCCGGGAAATCTGTAGTCGCATGGCAATTGTTGGAAGCAGCAGCAGCACTGCATGACGTAAAATAAAGAAACAAAAAAGAAGAAGCAAATTCGTGGACAAGGGTTTTTCCATTTTGACTGTTTAAGATTTGATTATTTAGTAGGTCTACCCTATAGAGAACTACTCCACTCTGAGCCCATTCATTTCATTGGGCTTAGACTGAAGTACCTGCCCATAGGATTGCACCTGAAAACTTGTAATGGTTGTCTGCATGCTTAATATATTTTGATTGACAGCCTTGACACATAATGGCTTCATTCAGACATGATGGCAAACCAACATTTGTCATTTCAGAAATGAGCCTCGGGAATCCCCAAGCTCATACACTTTCCCTCCTCCTCCCAGCTTGTATATTGAACACTTCCTGGCTTTCAACAAACTAGTTTGTTCTAAAGTCTGAACTGGATGATACATGTAACAAACCATGTCTTATTTCCTTACCTACAAACCTGGATTCCATGGCAATTTGGTTTGAAATATTGGTTTGTAGGCAGGGAAATAAACCACGGTTTGCCATTTTATCCAGTTTGGAGATCACAATGACCTATGGTTTGCTGTACCCGAGGAGGTCTTTAATAGCCAAGCCATGCACCAGTGGAGGAGGGAAGAGGTGGGAGTGAGCAAGCCCAAAGACTAGAAAGGCTTATTTTCTTGGGAAACTATAATTTGTTGTTAAGTACTAGTACAGCTTATGAGTCAGTGGCAAAGGTACAATTTTGAACCTGTGCCCTTGTTTATGCTAATTCTGAGTCAATAAAGGATGGGGGATGTTTTATGCTGGCATTACTCCTGAAATATTTACTTCATTTATACCCTGCCAGAGTGGCTTATGTAGTTCTCCTCTCCTCCATTTTAAATAGTATTAACCCAATTTTGGATGCTGATTCAGATTAACCATTCTTCTGATCTAGCCTGGCAATTATTATATTTGTGACCCTTAATGGTGAGGATGTGCAGAAGTGGTGTAGGAGCCTTTGACTAAGGATGCCATTTAGAGAAGGGGAGGGGAGGGGAGGGGACAAGGGAGAGCAGACTGGTCTCCAGCTTTCAGACAATGAGCTGTTTTTTCTCGGAGCTGTTATACCTCTAGTCCAGGGGTCGTTTCGTAGAAAAAGAGCTAGGTGAACTCATTAGCATAACTCATTAGCATATGCCACACCCCCTGACATCACCGGAAGTGTGTCATAAGGCCACACCCCCTGACATCACCGGAAGTGTGTCATAAGGCCACACACCCCGCCTCCAATGGTCCTGGCCGCCGCCACTGACCTTGCAGCTCCACTGCCGAGCCCCATGAGGGGCCCGGCGGTGGACCTGCAAGGCCGGCGGGAGTGCAAGGAAGCCCCGCGAAGGCCCTCCCTGGCCCCAGGCAGGCAGGGGTGGGGAGAGGCAGGGAGGAAGCAACTTACCCTCCCTCTTCTCCTGCCTCCTCCTGGCTGAATGAGGGCCGGAAGCGGGGCGGCCGGAAGCAGGGGGCGGGGCTTCGTCATGTGCCCCGCCCCCTGTACCTCACCCGGGGGGACTGCGATCCCCCGCGATCCCCCCCGAAATGACCTCTGCTCTAGTCAATTTACTGATTCTAGTTTCAGAGGGTACCCATGTTGGTCTGCAGTAGAAGAGCTAGGTTCGAGTCCAGTAGCACCTTAGAGACCCACAGGATTTTCAGTGTACGAGCTTTTGAGAGTCAAAGCTCCCTGGGGGGGAGCAGGGCATTCTCCCAGAATGCTTTGCTTTACTCCAGCCATGCTTTATTTTTTCAAAACTTTGACTCTTGAAAGCTTATACCGTGAAAATCTTATTGGTCTCTAAGGTGCTACTGGACTCGAATCTTACTCATTCTAGACACTGAGTGACTATTTGTTAGGAGCAATTAAAGAAATCTACAGCCTGGGAAGGAATACCAAAGACACAAATCCCTTAGCTTCAAAAAAGAGTGTCCTGTGTAAGTGATGTTGCTAGAGTCATGCTGAGGTATATGGCTCAAGTGGTTAAGACGCTGAACTGCAGGCTGTGGAAGGTCGGTAGTTCAGCGGTTCGAGACCCGGGTGCCGCAAGACAGGGTGAGCTCCTGTCTCTAGTTCCAGCTCCTGCCAACCTAGCAGTTCGAAAGCAAGAAATTGCAAGTAGATAAATAGGGACCACTTCGGTGGGAAGGTAACAGCATTCCGTGCGCCTTGGCGTTTAGTCATGCCGGCCACATGACCACGGAAACGTCTTCGGACAGCGCTGGCTCTTCGGCTTTGAAACGGAGATGAGCACCGCAACCCTAGAGTCGGATTTGACTGGCTTTCGAGCAAGGGAACCTTTACCTTTACCTTAATGCCAATATATTTATTCATTTACAATTTTAATCATAAATATATTTTAAATATAGAAGGAAATACTTTTACAGCCTGGAAAGGAATACCAAAGGCACAAATCCCTTAGCTTCAAAGAAGAGTGTCCTGTGTAGGTAATGTTACTAGGACTGATTTCACACAAGAGCTGTGCTGTGGTCGTGCCTCCCTTTGCCCCGCTTCTATTGGTCAATTTCCCACTCAAAGCCGCGCAGCCGCATTTTGACCCGCAGCTTCACCCGATTTTCCCCGTGGTTTCGTGAACCCGCTTTGCGGGGAGGGCGGGGTATAAATTTGATAATAAATAATTTTTTAAAAAATAAAAAAACCCAGGATCATGAAACCGCGGGGAAAATTGGGTGAAGCTGCGGGTCAAAATGCCGCCGCACGGCTCCGAGTGGGAAATTGACCAATAGAAGCAGGGCAAAGGGAGGCGTGACCGTGGTGCAGCTCTTGTGTGAAATCGGTCTATGAGTCATTCTGAGGTATAGAAAGGAAAATAATGACAATATATTGATTCTTTTAAAATTTAATCACAAATATATATTTTTAAATATGGAAGGAAATAATGCTTTACTTAGTGAGTGGAACTCATAGTTATAGCCATGGTCCTAGATGGCTTTAAAAGGAACTTGGCCAGATGCATTGCCAATAAGTCCACTGATGGCTATTGGCTATGGTGGGTAAAGGGAGCCTCCATATTCAGAGAAAGTAAACCTCTGAAACCCAGTGCTAGGAGGCAGTATCAGGGGTGGGCCTTGACATGTATGCCCTGTTAGTGGATACCATGTGAAAAAGGATGCTGGACTAGATGGATCATGGGTCTGATCCATCAGGTCTCTTCTTATTCTCTTCAGTTTTCCTCTCCCGATGAAATATTTTGAAATATTTTGAAATCTGCAACGATGACCAAACCTTCACAATTTGCTGAGCCACAACCCACATTTTATCCCAGTAAGGGATACATTTTATGTTTTATCCTCTTCCTTTCTCTTCCCTCTCTCTCCTTTTCATTTGTCTGTCACTATTAAGGCTCCTGGATAGGTCTAAGAACACTGCTGGACAGGTAGCTACCAACCACTTGAAGTCTGATGCATCAGGCCAGATGCCAGTGCAGACCTTTAACAAGTAGAAATGCATTCTGTGCTGCCAAACCCCGTCTGAACAAAAATGCCTTGTATCACTTTTGCAGGATGCCCAGCGGCCGTTCACTGGATCGAAACTTAACATTCAGTGAGCAGTGACTTCAAGGGAACTGAATTACAGTCAACCAGTGGGCAAAGTGGTAATCTGGTTGCTCCATTTACTTCCATGGAATGCCTTCCAGGAGGTAAATGAAATGACTCTTCATTGACTGTCAAATAACAATCTACGCAAAGGAGGCAGCCTTCCTCAAGCAACCACTTCTTCAACATTTTTTAAGCAATTGGCTTGGTTTTACTGAGGTCACAGAGCTTTGGGCAATGGAAATTCTAAATCAGAAGAGCGCTTGCCATGAAAAACGTTTGTATCTGGTGTTTGTATCTGATGCATGGAGGAAGTTCTTGATGTGATGGACCAGTTGAATTGAGGCCCTTCCCCGCTTCTTTGAAAGGGAGAGAGCTGGCTTGCACCCAGGATCTTCCTCCTCCCTGCTGGTCTCCTCCACCCGGTCTCTCCCCCGATGCCTGAAGAGGTGACCAAGGAGTACATGGGTTTAAATACCCAGCCATAGCTCTTGCAAATCCCACCCCATTCTCTTTGGTTTCACAAGGGTTCCTGGTCCTAATTGTGCTAGTGAGAGAGCTGGTGTTCAATGCCATCCTTGCTGCCACTCAGAAGCCTGGTACATCCTTGGGCCTCTCCTTTTCGGTAACCCAGCGTGTCTCCTGAAGTAGTTGCACCTATGTTGTGTGACAGTGGCTTCAGGCCAGCAAGTTGTGGCAATCCTCAGGCATACAAGACCTTAGAGATGGTATGGGGTCACAAAGGAGAAGATGGGCTCTTAGTCTTGTATACGGGCATGAACTCTTGCTGAGAGTAATTTTCCTCCCAATAATATTATTTTTTACCATGTCATAAAATATTCCGGTCACCGCACCTCAAAAAAGATATTATAGCATTGAAGAAAGTGCAGAAAGGGCAACTGAAATGATTAAAGGGATGGAACACTTTCCCTATGAAGAAGGTGGAAGAAGTTAGGGCTCTTTAGCTTGCAGAAACAACACCTAAGGGGTGACATGATAGAGGTTTACAAAATTATGCATAGGATAGAGAAGGCGGAGAAAGAAGTACTTTTCTCCTTTTCTCACAATACAAGAACTCCTGGGCACTCAGTGAAATTAATGAGCAGTAGGCGTAGAACAGATATAAGGAAGTACTTCTTCACCCAAAGAATAATTAACATGTGGAATTCACTGCCACAAGAAATGGTGGCAGCTTAGCATAGACAGCTTCAAGAGGCAACTGGATAAGTATATGGAGCAGATGTCCATCAGTGGCTGTTAGCTACATTGTATAGATGGAACACTATGTCTGAGGCAGTGATGGTCTGCATTCTTGGTGCTTGAGGGGCAACAGTGAGAGGGCTTCTGGAGTTCTGGCCCTGCTGGTGGACCTCCTGATGGCACCTGGGTTGGACTGGATGGGCCATTGGCCTGATCCAACATGGCTTCTCTTAAGTTCTTAATGGTAACTCCTTTGTCAGGTGATCTGCAAAAGTAGGGACAGGGGAAAGTGCAATAAACGTTGCATACGGAGATTTTAGAGCAGGAAAATGTTGACGCATATCTGAGAGTTTCACAAAGCACGCAAGCAAACAAACACCCCAAGCAGAAAGCTTTACCAGACTTTGGAAAGGGCCTCCAGTTTTAATTGACTAATCCTTCCCAAGCAACAAAAGAATGCTCTTGGCCAAAGATTAATCTTCCAGTACCACCCGTGCATAAATATCCCTCCAACTGAAGTAATCAGGTCTTTGAGGCTTCTCTTTGCTAGCAAGTATCTGAATCCTTCATGATCTTTACCGAGATAATGGCACCCATCAGGAGACAGCTTGTTTGTCTTTATTGTTCTCTGCTGTTTATATGAAGGGCCCAATTGAGGAACGTGTGGATACTCGTTTCCCTCCCCTTGATTTAGCGGAGTTTCGAAATGAAAGGACAACAACTTGAGTCAGCTTTCCTCTCTAGCCATTGGAAAGATATAGCAGACTTCTGTGATGCTAGGCCCAGTGCTGTAAGGTTGGAAATTCATCCCTACCTAAGGTTGCCAAACTGCAGGTGGGAGCTGAAATCCAAAAAAATAATAATCTGTGACAAACTGCAGTTGGGGGCTGGAGTTCTCCTGGGGTTATGGTCTACAGAGATTAATTCCCTTATAGAAAATGGCAATTTTGGAGGGTGGGCTATATGGGTTTAGACTCCACTTCCCTCCTCTTCTCAAACCCTGGCTCTACCCCCAGTTCTCCGGGAATGTCCCAACCGAGAACTGGCACCACATGCCCACCTCAGTTTGGACAGAATATCAAATGTAGGTGCAGGTCCAGGGCTATTTTTCGGCAGGAACGCACAGGAACGGAGTTCTGGCTGGCTCCTGAGGTGGCCATGCCCAGCAGGAACTCATTAGCATAACAGGCCACACCCAATAGCAGAAAATCATTAGGATTGGCTACATTAGGGGTGTGTGGCCTAACATGCAAAGGAGTTCCTGCTACAAAAAAAAGCCCTGGGTTTTGACAACAAACAAGGTAAACAGAATAAGAAGGGGAAAGTGGGTGTGGCTGGATGAGCACACTTTTGGCAACACGGGGCTGCGGCCTAATGTGCTAATGAGTGGTGGTGTCAGGGTGTGGCCTAATATGCTAATGAGTGTTGCTGTTGGGTGTGGCCTTTTATGCTAATGAGTTCCTGCTGGGCTTTTTCTACAAAAAGAGCCCTGTCAGATCTAGTGTCCAGTCAGTCAGCTCCCAAGGCCCCAGGACATCACTACTGACTCCTGACCAAAAGGTGTTAAAGGACTGCAAAAAGTGTGACATGCCCCACTGCTGAGCTGCACTCCGCACCCACAAGAGGTGGGAGACCACAGAAGAAGAAGAAGAAGAAGAAGAAGAGATTGGATTTATACCCTGCCCTTCACTCAGAGTCTTAGAGTGGCTTACAAACTCCTTTCCTTTCCCCTCCCCACACCCTGTAAAGTAGGTGGGGCTGAGAGAGCTCTTTCAAGGATTGTCCTTTCAAGCACAGCTCTGACAGAACTATGGCTTGCCCAAGGTCATCCAGCAGCTGCAAGTGGAGGCATGGGGAATCAAACCTACTACTACACTGAAGCCACTAGGTTATCCAAGGGGCAACCTCCCATTTTTTGCTGGAAATGCTAATTTTAAAAAGGGTGAGATTCATGGAGGAGAAGTCCATCCATGGCTATGGTGCATAGAAGGAACCTCCATATTCAGAGGCAGTAAACTTTTGAAACACAGTGCTAGGAGGCAATATCAGGGGAAGGCCTCGGCCTCTGTGCCCTGTTTGGGGGCCATCCAGGGTGACTGGCCATTGCATGGGACAGGATGCTGGACTAGATGGACTACTGGTCTCAAAGGGTACCCAGGATGAAGGAGCAGAGTAAATCTCTTCCAGGGTTTTTCAGCACTGATGAGGCTTGGAGGAGAATGACAGAAGTGTGCTTTGGTCCCTCCATCAAAAGGATGGTTATGTGTACGGATGGAGTGGAGGTCTTTTTCCCCAGATCCTTCAGTACCTGAAGCCAGCCCTATGCTGGTGCAAGATGAGACAACACTGGCATTGGTGCCAACTGAACTTCCAGCCACCAGCATGGCACAGTTATTCTGGGAGCAAAGTGACTTCTCGGTTAACAGTCCTCTTTCGTGACCTGTAAAGAGGAACTTGTCCTGGAGAAAGGCACAGGCTGCCGATTCAGATGGTAAGCTCTCCTCCAAATGTTACAAGAAGTGCCACCGGACAAATGCAGAAAGGATTGCGTACCCAACTGGCAGCACTTTTTAAGTAACATCCGATTGTGCCTGCTTTGTGGGTAGAGGGACCCTGTACTGTTTCAGCTGTCAGTGGCGGAAGGCCCACGGTAACTCGTTCCCAAGTTGAGAACGTGTGAAAGAGGCGTCATGACCTATCCTGTAAAAAACTCACTGCGATCTCCCACGTCTAACCAAGGGCATGCGCAGAAGTCAGAGAACTTTGCTTACAGCTGGAATTGGTGCTGTATTGTAGCATTCAGTTTCCAGAAAGACAGTCTCGTTCCTCAAAATGCTATGCCTGTTCAGCAGAGAGTGGCATGTGAGTTGGGCGCAGGCTCCATCTTTCAAGCCCCAAAGTGGGCCGCAACCCAAAGCCCGTGCAAGCCGTGCCTGCTCAAGCAGGACTCTTTTTGTAGCAGGTACTCATTTGCATATTAAGCGACACACCCCTAATGTAGCCAATCCTCCAAGAGCTTACAGTAGCTTTTGTAAGAAGAGCTCTGTAAGCTCTTGGAGGATTGGCTACACTAGGGGTGTGTGGCCTAATATGCAAAGGAGTTCCTGCTACAGAAAGAGCCTTCTCTTCCATGCTGTGGAACTGGTAGGGCTGCCAGCTCTGGGTGGGAAAATACCTGGAGATTTGGGGGGGGGTAGAGCCTGGGGAGGGGAAAATGTAGGGAGGGGAGAGACCTCAGCAGGGTGTAATGCTGTAGCATTTACCCTCCAAGGCAGGGGAACTGATCAGGGTCATCTGGAGGTCAGCTGTATAGCAGAAGATCTCTGGGTGCCACCTGGAGCCTGGCAAGTCTAGGAACTGGTTGATGTAAAATAGTCAAAAAGTGTTTAATACTCAGACTATCAATGGATCCTTGCTCTATTGGAAAGAAGAGATTTCTTTGCTTTTAAAAACCTTTATTTCTAAGGGTAAA
>NW_015161952.1:1512541-1515041 GCF_001447785.1 Gekko japonicus | reverse complement strand
AAAAATATATGATTTAATAAATTAACCAAAAGGAATGAAGACTGAAAATGCTCCAGAAAGGACAGAAGATAGGGAACAGGCAGGAAGAGTACTCAGCCTGTTCAAGCCCCTTCGAGCCTATACAATTTCGGAGTGGGAGATTTTAGGATAAGTTGGGGGGGGTCTCCAAATTGTCCCTGCCGTGATTTGCCAGAGATTGTGAGCTTCTCCTTTTCAAAAGCCACCTGAAGACCTAATAGAACAAGTCACTGGCTGATATGTGAAGGGATCTCCTACACATTTTGTACTGGTAAATAGTAGCAGTGGGAGTGTGTGTCTCCGGTGTGTGTTGGTGCTGAGGGAGGAGGGGTAAGATTGCCAGCCTCCATGTGGGGCCTGGAGATCTTCTGGAATTATTGCTGATCTCCAGATTACGGAGATCAGCTTCCCCAGAGAAAAGAGCAAGAGTCCAGTAGCACCTTAATGACTAACCAAATTGTTGGCAGGGTAGGCGCTTTCGTGAGCCACTGCTCGCCTCTTCAGTTTGACGCACAAAACTCATACCCGGCCACAGGGGTCATTTCCTAGAAAAAGAGCTAGGGGGACTCATTAGCATAACTCATTAGCATATGCCACACCCCCTCCAGCTCCTCCTGTGATTGAATGAGGGGGAAGCAGAGGGTGGCCGGAAGCAGGGGGCGGGGCTTCCTGTGCCCCGCCCCCCGCACCTCACCCGGGGGGATGGCGTCCCCTCGCGTCCCCCCCCCGAAATGACCCTTGCCCAGCCACAAGTTTTCTTAGTCTTTAAGGTGCTACTGGACTCTTGGTCTTTTCTGCTGCTTCAAACTGGCCCCGGTCACACGGGAGGTTTTGCCCCGCAAGAGGGACAGATCGGGGGCGCATCAAATGGGTGCGATCACACCGCAACATCTGGGAAGCGGAGCACACCCTTCCCCGATCCGTCCTTTCCGGGGGAAAACGGGCATAAAAAAACACACCAAGAAAAGAGTACTACCTACCTGAAGCTTCGCAGCAAGGGCAGCCGTGGGATCGCCGGCGCGCCCGTCTTCCGCAGCATTCGAGGCTCCCGGCCAAACTGCGCATGCACGCACATGCGCAGCCGGCTGCCTCGCTCTCCATCCTGTGGCTCCCCCCCTCGGCATCTGATCGTGCCGGGGAGCAACTGCGCGGCGGCTCGGGGGATCTGTTTGATCCTGTTGCCGCGCGTCTATTTTGCTGCAGCTCAGAAAAGCCGCGCTTTGGCCGTGCTCCTCCCCCGTGTGACCGGGGCCCTCCCTGGAGAAAAGGGCTGCTTTGAAGGATGGGCTTTGTAGCATTATAACCTGCTGGGGTCCCTCCCCTTCCCAAGCCCCACCCTTACCAGTCTGAGGGTTGCCAGCTTTAGGTTGAGAAATACCTGGAGATGTTGATGGTGGAGCCTGAGGAGGGTGGGGTTCAGGGAGGGGAGGGCCTTCAGCGGGTTAAAGTGTCATTAAGTTCACCTTCCAAAGCAGTTGTTTGCTCCAGGAGAACTGATCTCTGTCACCTGGAGATCAGTTGTAATAGTAGGAGATCTCCACCCACCACCTGGAGGTTGGCAACCCTGCCCAGGCTCCACTCTCAACTCTCCAGGAATGTCGCAAACTAGAATTGGAAACTCTAAGAAGGGGGTTTAACCCTTTACACTCTGAGTTGGTTCCAGGCTTAAAGAGGCTCCTGGAACTGCCTTGTTAGGGTAAAAACATAAGCAATATACAGGTTTCTCCAGAGGCCCTGCTCCGGGTTAATCCCCATATCTACTACTGACCAATTTAAAACTTCAAAAGAAGGGTTGATGAAGCTGGAGAATCTGGTGGTTATTTAGAAGTGATTCAAAAGCACTCTGTGCGTGTTCAGAGGCACACTATCCAACATGTACCATACTATACCATGTCCCAACATCCAACATATACCACAGTGAGCCAGTTTGGTGTAGTGGTTAGGTGTGCGGACTCTAATCTGGGAGAACCGGGTTTGATTCCCCACTCCTCCACTTGCACCTGGCTGGATGACCTTGGGCAAGCCGTAGTTCTGGTAAGAGCTGTTCTTGAAAAAGAGCAGTCCCTGTCAGAGCTCTCTCAGCCCCACCTACCTCACAGGGTGTCTGTTGTGGGGAGGGGAAGGGAAAGGAGTTTGTAAGCCGCTCTGAGACACCTTTGGGTAGTGAAGGGCGGGGTATTAATCCAATCTCTTCTTCTTCTTCTTCTACTAAGGCTTGGAAATGAAAACAGATTCTGGAGTTGAGCTGTAGACTAGGAGACTGGGGTTAAATTTGCACAGCAGACCTGAGTTTAGCTGATCAACAGTGGGTGTTCATATTTCTTGATTCTTTAGGCCACGTTTACAACTCTGTAGAATGTATTTGTCTCTGCTGTAATTGATTTCAACAATATAAGCATGAGTCAGTAGTCTTTTGGGGGCCAAATACATACTCTGATGAGTATCTGTATCACAATATGCGCTGTAAACTTTAGGCAAGGGG
>NW_015161952.1:1505472-1512488 GCF_001447785.1 Gekko japonicus | reverse complement strand
CTATTGTCTCTGGAAGGGAAAAAGACAGGCACCCATATTATACCTGTCTTTTTCCTTGCTGGAACTAATATCTGTTCTGAGACAATTTCTGTTGGGCAAATGCTATCAGGTGAAAGTATTAATTACCCATGTCACTAATCCAGATCCTCCACACTGCTGCTTTTTGCTATTAAAGTAAACCTGATCGCAGATCTCCCACATAATGTTTCATTTGGTCCTGATTTGGGCCTGTGATGATATGTTGCAGTGTAGCTTTATCTGGTCATTTTTTCCAAGGTCATAGGAAGTCTTTCAGAGGAGAAAACAAAACCCATGTCCATCGGTGTTGTTGACCAGCCTCATAAGTAAACCATCCTTCCTTCCTAAAGCTAATGTTACTCAAGTTATTAACATGCTCTAGATCACAGATTGTCACCTGACTCAGCATCAGGGGTCACATCAGGAGTGTATCACAAGTTTGAGGTCTGAGGCTAATTTGAATAGCTGCATTTAATTAAGGTAATGTGCATATCATTTCCCTGAACGCAGAGGATGCCAGAAGACAGTCGATGGACATTTCAGGCTTTTAGTGTACAATATGCATTTGAAATGTTAGTCTTCTAAACATAAAAGGCTTTAAAAATATTGATGTCCATATCACGAGTGTGAAATTTGAGGCATTTCAAAGTTATTTCTTACTTTGTTTTCCTATCCATCATCTTAGCATTGTGTTTGTAGCCGTTGGGTCTAAAAAGGTACTTCCTCTGTTCAAAAGGAAGAAACAAATGGAAGGAGTTTCTCAGGATTTTGTACAGTAAGCTGAAGGCTCAGGGATCATTATGGGAGGAGGGGGATAAATTGCCTCCCTTTGGGGCAGTGGCTGAACCCCATGATATGGAGGATGGGTGCACATCCCCCCCTCCCAATTTTCATCCTGAAGTTTCTATATACTGTTGGGGGGTTGCGCTTTGTCAGTTAAGAGCAGTGGACTCTAATCTGGAGAACCAGGCTTGATTCCTCACTCCTCCATATGCAGCCAGCTGGGTGACCTTGGGGCAGTCCCAGTTCTCCCACAGCTATTCTCTCAAAAGTAGTTCTCTCAAGAGCAGTTCTCTCACTCAGCCCCACCTATCTCACAGGGTGTTTGTTGTGGGGAGAGGAAGGGAAGGTGATTGTAAGCTGCTCTGAGAATCCGAGTGAAGGGCAGGGTATAAATCCAACTCTTCTTTTCCTTCCTTCCTTCCTTCCTTCCTTCCTTCCTTCCTTCCTTCCTTCCTTCCTCCTCCGCCTCCTCTTCCTCCTCCTTCTTGGTGATGGTGTTAAATTGTACTGTAGGAGTGCTCTTCCTTCCGACCCCAATTAACTGTCTCCAAAGGACACTTTATACTGTGAAGGAAGCAACCCCACTGAAAGGATCCCAGAGTATGTGCATTCCTTACTCTCAATTTCTCTACTCCCACTCAGTCTGTTCGGTTCATGCCAAGTAGCCACATGCACCCGTTGAATCAGTTTGCATCAGGTTTCTCCAAAACTGAGCATGCACAAAGATGCCGCTGATTCTGGGAGTGACCTAATTGTCTATTTAAAGAATTTCCTTCTCAGTGGAGCAGTGACAAAGCAAGGATAGGGGGCAGCAGAATTCAACCCGGGCTGTGTGACAATGTGCACGTGCAAAATGTGCATTTTCTTTTGCATCGTTAGTAAGGAATACAAGGAGACAACCTACCAAAGACCCATTAATAGATTGGTTCAATAGTTTGGCAATCGCCAAAAAAAAATCAAGTTTCTGTTTGCGACCAGCAAACAGGATGCAAGCAGAATAGGTGGATGTTTGAACATGGCTAGCCTTGTCTTTTTCTGATGAAATTTCTGATGAGATTGCCCTGAACACCACTGTCTTAAGGGACACACCAGATATTTGTAGACCCTGAATTTAGTAAAAGTCAGCTGCAATCATACGCACAATTAGACCCGACATAGGCACGAATGCAGGGCAGATTCAAAGGGCACAACCAGACAACAATATCTGGGAAGCACCCTGCAGCTGTCGGCAACCCGTTCTGCTCCACTGCAGAAGTGGAGTTAAAAGACACCAGAGAAAATCTGGTAGTAAATGGGTTGTGACGGGCCACGGATGGACTTTCCTGTGTCTGATTGCTCCAGCACACTCTCATGGCATTGGGATGGTCTGATCAGGCCATCCCGACTCCGTGCCTTTGTCCCCCCCACTTTGCAGTATGCACATCATTGCAAACTCCATAGGGAGCCCTTGGTGCGGAGGTGCGATTAATTGATCCCTTGGTTAAGCGCATGGGGAAAAAATGGCACAAAAAAAAGACTCACCCACAGTTGCGTCTGATCACACACTGATGGTCTGCGCCCACAGCTTCAAAGTGAGGTGTGATTGTGCAACTGTGGGGCAAATTCCTCCGGAGGAAATAGCCTCGCTTCCCCCCTCCCTTTTCTGGCACGTGTGATTGCAACCTTCGTAAATCTAAAACTGCAATGATCTAATGCACACTGAATAGCTAATATATTGTGCAAACAGTGGAATATCATGCAGGTGCAAAGTATTTTCGAATTAACAGAACAGTGCTTCTGTGCATAGAGCTCCATGTGTGTATTGAAACCTCAGTGTGCACTAGAACTGCTAGATGACATTGCCTGGAGAATGTGATTACTCTACAGGGCCCATGTGTTTGTTTGTGCCTCTTTTGAGGTAGCTGATTGGGTCCACAGAGTTAAAACTCAGGCTGAGGCAGATTAATGCAGGAATTAAGGATCCGAAGGAACCAGGCATCCTTTACAGGCTGCCCCAGTTCTCTCAGATCCTCTGCTCCTGCATACGTTTCCCACAATCCGGTTAACATTTCTTGCCTTGATTGACTGCCTTGGAACACTCCTGGAGATCAGCAGTGAAAGTAGGTAAAAGAAAGAAAGTAAACTTTCATTAGAGAGGGGCTGTGGCTCAGAGGTAGAACATCTGCTTTGCATTCAGAAGGTCCCAGGTTCAATCTTCGGCATCTCCAGTTAAAAGGATCCATTGGTAGGTGATGTGAGAGGCCTCTACTGGAGACGCTGAAGCAAGGCCAGTTCCAGGTTTTGAGGGGCCGAGGGCAGACAGTGCCTGGGCCCCCTCTGCCCACACCAGGTCCCCTCTCATGCCCTCCTTTACACCTCCACACATGCATGCCCCCCACAATTGTCCATGTGTCTTTCTCCTGCTTTCGTGCCCTCCCATCACCCTCTATGAACAGCGCTGGCCAGTACAGGCAGTGGGGAATGCCGCCGCCGTTGCCACTGGAGTTGCGATCACTCAATAATCCACTTTCAATCCACTTTCAGTGCACTTTCCAACTGGATTTTTACTGTGTGTACTTGCAAAATCCAGTTTGAAAGTGCATTGAAAGTGGATTGAAAGTGGATTATTTAGTGTGTGTGATCACAGTCAGGGAGTGGCACCTCATGACTCTGGGCAGCTGGGACCATGGGTACAGAGAAGTGGCATGGGAAGTATGTCTGTGTGTGGGGGGGTCAGAGGTAGTGTCCCCCACTAGAAAACCTGAGCCCTGGCAGCTGCCGCAATTTAGGGAAAGCTGATGCCAGCCCTGCCCTGGAGTAGACCATGCTGGCCTTTATAACGCCCATGTTCTAACTCAGGATAAGGCAGCTTCATATGTTCATGCACACAGGAGGAAGGACAGAGGCATGTTCTTCATCTCCCACTAGGCAATGGCCTCCCTTTGCCAGTAGTAAGAACCTGAGCAGCTCAGCCATAAGGAAAGTTAATCAATAGATACATTTCAGATTCTGTTTCTATTTTTCAAATAGCTTATTTGAAGCACTAACTGAAATATATGGACCAAAGTGGGGAGGGGAATTATATGTCCTAAAAATAAAATATGCTTCTAGTTAATCTAATATTTTACAGTGCTCTCAGTCTCACACATCCCTTTTGCGAGGTGGAACAGTCTTCCACAGGCTTTGATGAACAAAGGCTGCTTCTTTCCAGTCTTTATTTTAGTGATTCATTAGAAAAGAGGAGGGTTAAAACTGACTAATCAGAAAGAGGGAGGAGGTCTATATGAAAATAGTGTCTTCCCCCCCGCCATGGCCAATGACACTAAATATGTAGGATCAGGTGGGTTTTGCACTCCGTATCTCAGGGTAGTGTGCAAAGGCTTGGGAGGGTGTGAAAAATGGGGACATTTCCCCACTACGGACCATTAATTATTGATGTGCCATTTCCCCCAGTCTGGAGACAATCATCCGAGGGGCTGAAGGACCTTCTAGGTGCCAAATCTTATAAGATGATGTGACATGTCTGGGAAACTGCACCTTCTGACCTAGTGGCCGTCACAAAATGGCCTTTCTTACTGCAGTAGCAAAGGAGTGGGTGTGCTTTTTTGTTATTATAATGCTCTAAAATTGTGGATTAATATCAATATATCTAATTCTCAAAATGCCCCCATCTATGGCTACTTAAATCTGGAGAGTAAGGCTGTGAACAGAAAAGGCAGATCTTTCTACAAACCTGAAAAAAGCTCCAGGCTTACAGAAAAAATATAAAATTGTTTAAAAAATATATTGCAGGGGTTAAAAAAACCCAAATGATAGAAACACTGCCTGTAGCTTTAAGAAATGAATGCTCTCAGTGGCCATTGTAACCATAACAGTATTGCCAGCCTTCAAGCCCTGGTTTTTATTAGTAAAAGGCCACAGTGAGGAGCCCTTTAGGTTTTTGAGGGAGGACTCATCAGGATCAGGATCAACAGCAACTATCAGGCAACTTGACTTGCATGCCTTACCTGCAGGACTTGCATGAATTACCTAGGTCTGGCTGCTTGCTACTGTTGAATAGCAGCCATCCCACAAAAGCCAATGTTGTGTAACGATTAGAGTTTCAGACTAGGACTTGGGAGACCCAGATTCAAAAAGCCCCTCTGCCATGGAAGCTCACTGGATGCCCATGGGCCAGTCACACATTTCCACCCTAACCTAACTCACAGGGTTGTGAGGACAAAATGGGGGAGAGGAGAAAGATGTAAGCTGCTTTAGTTCGCCATTAGGTAGAAATGTGGGGTACAGATGAAGTAAATGAATAATAACTAGAGCTGAAGGGGCAGATAAAAGGTATCTTGGTTGTTGAGTGAGAAGTAGAAATGGAAACAGGGAAAGCTGAGGATATGGGACTACCACGAGGAGAGAAAGAGGAAATAGTATGGGGAGAGGAATGGGATGTGCACACGCACACACATAAATCGGTATTTTGGGGTTCTGGTATGTTGACCCCAAAAAACACTGGTATTCCTCGAGATTCCTGAATCACAATATTGGCATGGTATTGGGATCTGGGAAATAATCAGGATTGCTGAATTTTTCAGCTCGGCATTTAAAGCGACGGTCCCTTTAAATGCATTTTACAAGCTGCGTTGTGAGTGAACTACAAAGCAGCAAGTTCACCCTTCCGGGTACACTTGGTGTGCAGCTTGCATAAGAACATAAGAGAAGCCAATGTTGGATCAGGCCAATGGCCCATCTAGTCCAACACTCTGTCACACAGTGGCCAAAAATACCAGGTGCCACCAGGAGGTCCACCAGTGGGGCCAGGACACTAGAAGCCCTCCCACTGTTGTCCCCCCCAAGCACCAAGAAGACAGAGCATCACCTGCCCCAGCCTGAGAGTTCCTATCTATACCTTGTGGCTAATAGCCACTGATGGACCTCTGCTCCAGATGTTTATCTAATTCCCTTCCATGCTTGTAGACGCCACCACCTCCTGTGGCAGTGAATTCCATGTGTTGATCACTCTTTGGGTGAAGAAGTACTTCCTTTTATCCGTTCTAACCCGACTGCTCAGCAATTTCATTGAGTGCCCATGAGTTCTTGTATTGTGAGAAAGGGAGAAAAGTACTTCTTTCTCGACCTGCTCTGTCCCATGCATACTCTTATAAACCTCAGTCATGTCACCCCTCAGCCGTTGTTTCTCCAAGCTAAGAGCCCCAAGCATTTTAACCTTTCTTCATAGGGAAAGTGTTCCAACCCTTTGCAAAATGCATTTAAAGGGAAGGTCCCTCTAAATGGGATTTGCATGCCATGCTGTGAGTCAACCTGGAAGGGTGAATGCGCTGCTTTGGAGTTTACTTGCAGTGTGGCTTGCAAAGGATTTGCATGCGGTGGGGAGGTCTCTCCCCACCACATGCAGACCTGGCTGGAAGGCTTCTCCTGCCCCGCGGTTTAAACCCCGGCCAGGAGAAGCAGGCCCCAGGTTCTGTGTGCAGCAGGGAAGTGTCTACCTGCCACATGCGGACTTGGCTGGGAGGCTTCTCCTGCCCCGTGGTTTAAACTGCAAGCCAGTAGAAGCTGGACCCAGAATCTGCATGCAGAGGAGAGGTCTCTCCCTGCTGCATGTAGACCTGGCCGAATCAAATTGAATAAAAGCCAAATAATATCGGCTTTTATAGGGATTCTCTATATGGTAGCCAATTACAGATTAGAGAATCTGATTCTGCTCAGAAAATACCTACAAAATACCAATAAGGTAGTTTCCAAGTATTTATTTGGCTCAGTGAATATGGAATGCACACCTCTAGGATACAGGGGAAAGTGAGGTGCCCTCACAAGTCCTTACAGGTTCACAGCTGTGCAGCTGCATTCACAGCTGTGCAGCTGCACTATGTGACTTGGCCCAGCCCAATACCTAGCAACACACAACTGAGCCAGACTTTTCCCCTTGGAAAATCCTCTGAATCCCAGAGCCAGGAGGCCACATCAGGAGAAGGCCTTGGCTTCTATGCCCTGTTGTTGGCCCTCCAGAGGAACTTGTTGGCCACTGTGTAAGATAGGATGCTGAACTAGATGGACTATTGGTCTGATCCAGCAGGGCTCTTCTTATGTTCTCAAAGGCTACAAGGGGTATGGAAGGAGGGAAAGCTGAAGACAAGGCAGAGATAAAGGTAGGTTGGCTGGTGGGTGGGGATAAGAGAAGGAAGTAGGAAAAGGGGTGGGGCTGTGGGGTATTTCAGGGAAGGGAAAGT
>NW_015161952.1:1403654-1505453 GCF_001447785.1 Gekko japonicus | reverse complement strand
AAGAGGAAATCATAGGGGAAAGGGATCCCCCCATGCGAGTCCTCAGCCCTGCCTAGTTTAACACTGAAGTAGTCTTAAATGGTGATTAACTTGTGGCAGGTAGAAATCATTTATGGAGACACGGTACCCATTTGGAAACTGGAAAATTCCACAGAAGCCTGCCTTAATTGTGTGTTACCTCTTAATGAATAGGCACCCTTGTTACGGGGTAACTCGGGCTTGTTTGTGTTTTCCCTCTCTTTTGGCTTTATTGGGTGCCACCTCCCGTGGCAATCTGTAAAGCCAATTAGTCGAGAAAATAACAACCATATTAATCTCTTATAGCAGGGCAAGAAAAATAGTCATAATATAATAGGGAAATTGTTCTAAGTGTGAAAAATTACCCACTTTGTCTATTTCATATTTCTCAAACTCCAAAATTAATGACTTCCTGGAAAAAAACAGATTTATCTCTGTACAAAGTCAGAGGGCGTTTTGAATGCTGAAGGAAAACCAATAGATCTTTCAGAATGGGGGCGGGGAAGAAAACAGAAAACACCTCATAATCCTGCAAAAAATCTAGTGGCCTTAGTTGTTAGTATCATGGATTTCTGTCAAGCACTGTGCAGGGTACGTGGGAGATGACTAGCGGATCAGGACCAGGCCTGAGCATCTCCCCAGGTGTTACAGAACATTTGGCCTGATTGTCACTCTCTGTTCTTGGAGGGGTCCATGCACCTGTTCAGTGAAGCTGTCCTCCACCAGAGGAAAATCCCAGCTGGGATAGTCTCCCCAGTCACATGATACCTTCATGCATCTCAAACAGACACATCCTGTGGCCCACCACTCTCCAGATTTCTGGCATGCAGCAGGCTGGTGGCCTTTGTGGGAGTGGCCTGTGTAGGAGCAGGCCACATATAGGCATAAGATGTGAAAGGGTGTCCTGTAGCACAGTGGTTCCCAATCTTTTTGGTTTGGTGTCCCAGAAGTCTGAATTTACTTGATATGGTGACCCATCCAGGGCTGACCCAAGGCTTTGGTACCCTTGGCCCCTGTTTTCCAACCTATGGCTCACACCTCTCTCCCTCCTCCTCTTGCTTTTCCATGCATTGAATCGTTCCTACCAACTCTCCAGCCTTTCTCTCACTTCTTCCAGCTACTACTGTAAAGTTACTAGTACCAGACAGATATCCCCCCCCCCTTAATGATGAAAAGAGAGGTGGAAGGCAGAAATTTAAGAAGATGACAAGGAGGACAAGGAGAGAAAGAATCATGCAAAGGGTGTAAGTAGCCATTAGGTAGGGCTAGCCTGAGATCCACGTCCAGAAGCTTTGTGATTAGGGTTGCCACCAGAACACCTGATGGAGGCCCTTACCAACAGCCACCAATTGGCTGGCCAGTGGAGGGACTTACTAGGAAAGAGAGGAAGGCTCAGGCCATGTAGCTGGTGTCACACAGGAAGTGACATCATCATGCTAATGACATCTGGATGACACTCTGGTATTTGGGGAAAAACTCGATGGTAGAAGCTGTTTTTATGATAGAGTTATTGCCCAAATACCAGAGCATCACAGTGATGTCACAGCATGATGATGTCATTTCCTGTGCAACACTGAGAATGTAAACTGGGCTTTCCTTTTCTCCTGGTAAGTCCCCCCCATCCCCTGCTGGTTGCCAGGAGGGACCTGGCAATCCTATTCATGACCCACTTTTGGGTCCCGACACACAGGTTGGGAAACAGTGCTCTAACAAACTGGAAGGAAGAAAGGGGGGCTTTGAGCACAGCTAAACTGGTATGGGGATCGCTGCTGTACATACAGCACTGGGGCAGGGGAAGAATAGCAGCATTTTTTAGGGTAGGTCGAGCAAGAGAACCTTTACCTTTACCTTATTTTTAGTGGCTGTACTTTAGCAGAGGTTTCTTTCAGTGGTAAATTACTCTATAATATAATTCACTTCTGAAATGCTGCTATTTTTATGCTGTTGTTAGTATCAGTAGTTTGTTATAAATGGAGGGGAGAGTAGGATCGAAACTGGACAGAAATGCATTTTGCATTTATTTATAGAATAGGAGTAATGCCCGTTGTGGGAAGAAATACAACGAGATCTAGAAGGAAGCTCCAGATGAGTGTCCCAACTGTGGCTGGTGGGGCGGTAGAGGGAAGCAGAAAATAGAGGGAGGCAAGCCATGTTTCTTTCCTTCTGCTTAGCTATAAGGCAGAGCTGTCTCAAGTCATTCTGCTGCCCCAAGTGGGTAGAATGGGAGAACAGCCTCATGGTAACAGATATGGTTCTCTCCTCAGACATTTTTTGAGGGGGAGGGGGGTGTTATGCAGTGGTAGCTAAGGTAGAAAAGCACCTCCTCCTGTGCCATGTTTTCTGGGTTCCAAGGGTCTGGAAAGTAGTTCCATAGCCGATTACATGGTTGCCAACTCTGGGTTGGGAAATACCTGTAGATTTGAGGGGTAGAGCTTGGGGAGGGCAGGATTTTCGGTGGGGAGGGACCTCAGTAGGATATAATGCCATAGAATCCACTGCCCAAAGCAGCCATTGTCTCCAGGATAACTGATTTTAGGGCTCTTTAGCTTGGAGAAACGACGACTGAGGGGTGACATGATTGAGGTTTATAAGATTATGCATGGGATAGAGCAGGTAGAGAAAGAGGTACTTTTCTCCCTTTCTCACAATACAAAATTTATTTTACTTCAGAACATCAACAGCAAACTGTTTAGAATGTTAGAGGGAAAGGCCAGTGAGGCCGCATATGCAAACGACCTCTGTGTTCCAGGCAAATGCGAATCAGGCAACATATGCAAATGACCTCTGTGTTCTGACTGGCTGTGGGGGGGAGAGTAACAGCAAACTGTTTAGAATGTTGGAGGCAGGGCTGAGGCAAAGCAGCCAGTGGATAGGGAGACCCTCTGAATGACAGATCAGAGAGCGAACTGATTTTGGAGCGTGTTGGAATGTTCAGGGGAGTCCATGACCAAAATAGAATTATATATACTGGAGGATATCTGGCTTTTCTCCCTAGTTGGGACTCAGAGCAGCTGGGAACATTTATGGTATATGGCCATTGGTCTTCACAATTTTTTTTTTACACAATTTTAAGTGAAATTGGATCCCTAATATCTTAAAATACACAATTAGTTATGAAATTCAGTTAGAGTTAAATTCATTTGTACAATGTCTAAAATGTCTAAAATACCTCAAGTTAAAATTATATACAGCATTTACAAATTCCAATTCCAATTGTAACCATGTTAATGCCTTGCGTCTCAGTAGGCTGCGTTCTTAAGAACCACCTTTGCTCTAGCTTTCCTGGCTGCTAACGCAAAGAATGCTAACTTATAAGATACCAAAGGATTTGCGTCTGACAACAGAAAATTTAGCTTATCACTATCAGAAAAATTGTGCAGTTGGCTGAGTATCTGAGATTAAAAAAAATCTACTTCTAAGACATGAATATAGTGGACAAACCATTGCGTAATGAACTAGATCTTCAATAGAAGTTTCACATAGACAAATACGTTCTAGGGGAATTTTTAAGTATCTTCCAGTCAATACTTCTGATGGCATATTCTGAAACTGTAATGCTGTGAATGCCACTCTTAGACTATGTGCAGTGATTCTGTGGGTTGTGGGACTCATGTGAAAGAATAACCACATGGGTTGGGAGGCTGGAGTGCAGGTGGAAACAGCCCTGTTGCTACTTCTGCTGGTGCAGCTGCACTTCTGAAAGAGGGAGGGGGCAATTTTGCCCCCTCCCTCCCCGCTGCACCCTCCTGACCCACATGACTGGTAATCCGTACATTTCCTGCAACCCCAGGAGTAAAATTTCAGGATCAGGATCTGGAAGACACAGGCTCAGGCCTCCACTTTGTCAGGGAAGTTTGCTGGGTTACCTTGGGCCTGTCACACAACCTCAGCCTCATCTACCTCATGGGGCTGTTGTGAGGATAAAATGGAGGAAAGGAGACCGATGTAAGCCATTTTGTTTCTCCACTGGGGAGAAAGGTGGGTTATAAAATAAGTACACAAATAGGCAAAGTGTGTCACTGATGTTACAGCCTTGGGCCTCTGCAGAATTATCAAAAAATCACCCTTCTGTTTTAATCCAGCATGACAGGAAAGAAGTTTGAAAAAGATTAAAAGGGGAAGAAGAAGTGGGAAGGGCAAAATGCGGAATTAGTTGTGTATTAAAATGGCTGCGGTGTCTGATATTGTAACAAATCACAAAAACTGAGGTTTTGGAGCAAGATATCTTATGTATTATCAAAACACTCCAGAAAGGCATCCCATATGCCATTAAATTTATAGAATTGAGTTGTTTTTTTTAAAAAAAGCATCTTTTCTTACTTACTTTCCTTTTTAGAGCTCCTATGATCAGAAGATCTTGAGCAATGACTAAAAGAACTTCTTTTCAGTGTTGTTATGCGCACCTTCCGTGGATAGGTTGCATTGCAAATGAACATAAACTATAGTAGGGACACTTTTTTGTTAAGTTTAAGTGTGGTTCAGTGATGAGAAGCAGAAGGGCTGAGGAACTGTGCCTGAAGATAAGGCAAGGCAAGGTTCTGGATACCAAATCCAAAGCCTGCAGAGAAGTTCCTGAAAATGTGGCAAAAACTATTTTTCTGTTGGAGCAGAGACTAGTCAATACCTTACCAGAATCCATCTAACTTAGCCTGTATTCTAGCAGCCACTAAAGGGACTGAATAAGAAACGTTGCTTCGTAGTTCCAGCGTTTGTTACAATTTGTGTGTGTTAAGTGCCATCATGTCAGTTCCAATTTATGGTGACCCTATGAAGTAATGACCTCCAAGATGTCCTGTCATTAACAGCCTTGCTCAGGCCTTTCCAGCTGAAGGCCGTACCTTCCTTTGTTGAGATAATCCATCTCATGTTGGATCTTCCTCTTTTACAGCTATACAAATAACCAGGGCTTTTTTTGTACAAAAAGCCCAGCAGGAACTCATTAGCATATTAGGGCACACCCCTGACAGCACAACTTATTGGCATATTAGGCCACACCCCAGGCATTCCCTTGGCTTGCCCGGCCACCCCGTGGCTGTGGGGAGCCCAGGCAAGCCCATTTAAATGCCTCCCCGATCCTTCCAGGCCCCCCCGGCCCACTCACCTTGGAGTTGCCGGGGGGGTTGTCACTCTCCAGGCCTTCCCTCTGTAGCCACGCATGCAGAGGTTTTGGCTGTAGTGGGTGTGGCCAACTCTGAAGCCAGCCAGAACTCCGTTCCTATGCGTTCCTGCCCAAAAAGAGCCCTGCAAATAACTTTTTGAAATATTCTGAAAGCATGAACAGAAAGTTGCATTTTCAGCATTCTAAATCTAAACAACAGATGCAAAGTTTCTCTTCCCCTGCTCTTATTGGGATGGTATTGTATCTTGTTGGTAGAGCAACTCCGTTCGCGGGGAAAGCGGGGTATAAATGCAATAAAATAAATAAAATAAATGAATATTCAAGGTTCAGCCCCTATTATCTCCAATTAAATGGACTGGGTAACAGATGATGTGCAAGACCTTTTACTTGAGACCCTGCCCTCTCAGCCCCCCCTCCCCACAGGGTGTCTGTTTTTTTTTTTTTTTTGGTAAACAAATTTTATTTTTTCCGGAATACAACATATAAAACATTTCATTCTATCAATTGTCTACCCCATTCCCAGTTCCTCCCCTCCCTCCAATGGCTTCCCACAATGCTTCCACCCCTGCTCCAAATTACTTCATATCATCAACAATATCAGTTTTTCATCATTACAATCTAAAGATAACATCGTTTGACTTAATATTGATCTAAACATATTAAGTTTTGTTTCACATCCCAGTTCTTTTCCAGATAAATTTTAAAATCATTCCATTCTCCAAAAAACTCATCGTCTTCTTTGTTATTCAGTTTTTTTGTAATCTTATCCATTTGTGCCATGAACAGAACTTTTTGTATCCATTCTTCAACCTCTGGTACCTTTTCTGTCTTCCAAAACTGAGCATAAATCATTCTCGCTGTCACTATCAGGTACCAGAGTAAAGTTTTTTTAGTCGTATTGACTTCTTCCATTTTGAGTCCCAAAAGCAGAATTTCCGGTGCTTTTTTAAAAGAACATTTCAGTATTTTTTGCATTTCATTGTGGACTTTTGTCCAAAAGTCTACAGCTTTCTCACAAGTCCACCACATATGATAAAATGAGCCCTCATGCCTCTTACATTTCCAGCATTTGTTTGACATATTTTGATTCATATTTGCAATTTTCTTAGGTGTCATGTACCACCTATACATCATCTTATAACAATTTTCTTTAACATTAGTACATGTCGAGATCTTAATAGAGTTTTTCCACAAATATTCCCAAGTTTCCATATCTACTTCCTTATTCATATTAATAGCCCATTTTAACATTTGTTCTTTAACAGTTTCATCTTCAGTATACCATTTTAACAACACCTTATACATTTTAGAAATATTTTTTCCTCCTCCACTCTCCCATACCTTTTCAATTTCATTTTTTTCCTCTCTAAAACCATAGTTTTTTTTGTCAGATCTAAAAAGATCATAAATCTGCATATATTTCAACCACTCATATTCATATTCAATTTCATTCTGCTTTTTCATTACCCACTCTGTTCCCTCTTTTTTAATTAAATCTCTATATGGCAACCAGTCTCTACCTCGCTGTCTTGAGTAAGATATCAACACTTCTACTGGTACAATCCACAATGGTCTTAAGTCACTCTGGTACTTCTTATATCTTGTCCATACCATATACAAAGCTTTTCTCACCAAGTGAAGTTTAAAAAAACTGTCCATTTTTATCTTGTCATACCATAAATATGCATGCCAGCCAAATCTACAATCATGCCCTTCCAACCCCAACAATCTGTCATTTTCAAGCTTCACCCATTGATCCATCCATGTTAGACAAACCGCTTCATAATATAGTCTAAGATTTGGCATTTGTAGACCTCCTCTTTCTTTGGCATCACAAAGTATTTTCATTTTGATCCTTGGTTTCTTGCCTGCCCAAACAAATTTTGACAACTCTTGTTGCCACTTGGCCAACAAATCCGTTTTATGCAGAATTGGTATTGTTTGGAACAGGAACATCAAACGTGGTAGGACATTCATTTTTATAACTGATATTCTTCCCATCAGTGATAAGTTCATTTTATCCCATTTCTTAAAATCTTGAGTCAGCTTAGTCCATAATTTCTCATAATTATTCTTATATAGGTCTATATTTTTTGCCGTTAATTCAATTCCAAGATATTTTGTTTTTTTAACTACTTCACATTGTACCAGTTCTTGTAGTTCCACTTGTTTTTGTTTGATCATATTTTTACATATAAGTTTTGTTTTATTCTTATTTACATAAAAGCCGGCCAGACAATACTGACCTTGATGAACCAGTGGTCTGATGAGTATAAGGCAGCTTCGTGGGGCACATATTCTAATTCTCAAATGAATTGCAGTTACACCTTGCCAAGTTCATTTTGTGGGTCTTGTTTAACATAGATCCTTTATGGGGAAACATCTCTTAGTATTTATGGTATTTTAAAGTTTTTAGGACATCGTTTTCTTAATATTCAAGAAAGGGGCTACGGCTCAGTGGCAGAAATCTGGTTGGCATGCAGAAGGTCCCAGTTTCAATCCCTGGCACCTCCAGTTAAAAGGATCAGGTTGTAGTTGACGTGAAGGACCTCCGCCTGGGCCCCTGGAGAGCCCCTGCCAGTCTGAGTGGACAACATTAACCTTGATGGACTGATGTTCTGATTCAGTACAAGGCAGTTTCATGTGCTCAATTTGGAGACCATCATTTGGGAAGCCAGTACTTTGCTGTGTGTTACAGGTAGAGAGAAAGAGAAGAAAGAGATTGGATTTATACCCCGCCCTTCACTCAGAGTCTCAGAGCGGCTTACAAACTCCTTTCCCTTCCCCTCCTCACAACAGACACCCTGTGAGGTAGGTGGGGCTGAGAGAGCTCTGAGAGAAACGGCTCTTTTCAAGAAGAGCTCTGACAGAACTACGGCTTGCCCAAGGTCATCCAGCAGCTGTGAGTGGAGGAGTAGGGAATCACACCCGGTTCTCCCAGATTAGAGTCCATGCACTTAACCACTACTCCAAACTGGTAATAAGATAGGAGGTTCCTTCCTCTCCCTGCCTCCGTAGCCAGCACTTCAGCCACCCTACCTGAGCTTTCCCTTCAGCCTCTAACTGGCAAGAGTGTGGGGAATTGTTCTGCTGCCATGAGGGAGGGAAAGGATTCTTCTTACCCAGCAGCCCATCTCCAGCACTGCCACTCCCAGGCCTCCCTTCCTCACGGCAGCTGCGGTGTGTTTTGGGTTGTTTTTTTTTTAACTTCCATACCCCTTTTTACTGTAGAGCCATTGTGGTATAGTGGTCAAGAGTGTTGGACTAGTAACTGGGAGACCTGGCTGCTCGCTGGGTGACCAGGGGCCAGTCACACAATCTTAGCCTAACCTACCTCATAGGGTTTTTTGTGAGGATAAAATGGAGGAGAGGAGAATGATGGAAGCCGCTTTGGGTCCCCATTGGGGAGAAAGGGGGGCATAATTGAACAGGTTTAAGATTTTTCTGCAAACCTGGGAGGTTACCCAAACATGGAGAAAAATCTCTGTTCTGTCAATGTGGGCCTGATCCGTGGATATAGGTGTCAGTGGGTGGACCCGCGCTTGGCTGTTAGAGACAAGATCAAAAAAATCAGGACACTTTTAGAAGGGGATAGTCGAATCATAATATTATCCCATATATGTTCCATTCATTGTTTTTATATAAGGGAGCTTGGTGAAGTATAGTTACTTTAAATCTGGCCAGTTTCAAGTGGTCTGATCAGCTGAAAAGAGACGGTGGATTAAGGGTTCAGTCTAAAACTGCTGCAGGTTTTAGACCTTAATATGCAATGGCTGTAATCCTACGCACTACTGGGAGTGTGATCCTATGCAAAGTTCCTCCAGCCTAAGCCCACTGAAATCAGTTGGCTTAGACTGGAGGAGCTCTGCACTGGATTGCTCTGCAAGAATATTAAGTACCGTGTTGGATTGTGGCCCTTGTGAGTCAAAGAGAGAGGGGATGGAAAGAGAGGTGGTAACGGTGATGTTAAAAATGAACTTTAGACAAAAGTATGGTATGACCCAGAGACTTGAGGTTTCGTGCCGAGGGATTCCTTATAGCCCAAACCCAATTATTCCTTACGGTCTGCATTCACTGCAACGATAATGAATGCCGGTAAATATGATAATAGGAATGCTTTGCTTTCTGTGTGGTGGAGATTGTGGCTCACCATGTTCTAGGAAACCTATGAAATCTGAGTTGAGGCAGGAGGCCTTGCCGTGGGCCTGTGATGTGTCAAAGAATCCAAACGGCCAATCAGCATGCCATAAAAAAACCCCTCTCGGTGGTGTCGAAAACCACCACCTCAGACATACACACACTCACCCCTTTGTCTGCAGACACCCTTGGTCTGAGGCCATTCCAGAGATGCTAATGACTCTGCTCCGGAGAAAACGGATTATGATTCCAGCCAACAAGGGGTGGCAGTGAAGAATTAGGCATTGAGAGCTGTAGACCAGATACCAGGTATTTGTTAATCAACAAGGGAGGAAATCAGAGAAGCAATCCACTTCACGTACCTCCACTAAGCACAGGGTTTGGGGGTATTATTGTGCTGCTTAAGAAAAACGGGGGGGGGGGGAAGAGAGATTAGAGAAAAAGGAAAGTATTTTGAATTGATCATATTTTTTATTTATTTATTAGACTTTTACCCCGCCCTCCCACTGAGGCGGCTCAGAGCGGCTTACAGTAGTTTAAAAACCAGTATAACAATTAATACAATATAACATCTAAAACAATACGATCAATAAAATAACCAAATATAGCTTATTAGGATTAAAATTACAATTAAGACGTGGCGGCCATCTGTTATAAAGTGCTAGAACAGTCAGTGTGGTCTGGGCTATTAAAACGCTTGCCGGAACAGCTCGGTCTTTACCGCTCTACAGAATTGGTAAAGATGTTAATAAACTTTACGCCACCACACTATCTTTCGTTTTTGTGGGAGTTTCTGTGGAATGAGCATCTGGGTCCCCTAGAGCAGGGGTCCCCAGTCTGTTACCCATGGGCACCATCATGGTACCCGCTGATACCTTTCCTGGTGTCCGTCAACTATTTTGAAGAGGTGAGCGGGGCAAGGCGGGGCTTTCGTTAAGCAGGGTTTCTGATTGGCCACTGTAGATTTGATCGACTGCACAGATTTTTACAGAAGTTGCTTTGGCAGCACAGAGATCTTCACTGTGTGATTGAAGGTAAGATGTGGCAGCTGTTTTGTGGCTGGCCCTGCTTCTTGAAGCAGCTGGAAGGGACCTCCAGGGTCATCTAGTCCAATCCCCTGCACAAGGCAGGAAATTCACAAATACCTCCCCCTCCACACCCGCAGTGACCCCTGTTCCACACCCAGAAGATGACAAAAAACCTCCAGGATCCCTGTCCAAACCGGCCTGGAGAAAAATTGCTTCCTGACCCCAAAGGGGCAATCAGCATTTCCCTGGGCATGTAAGAGAGGTCCACAAGAACTAAGCACTGAGGCAGCCCTTCCTGCCCTCCCTCTCATTATCTGTGTATGTTCACAGAATCCGCATTGCTGTCGGATGGCCATCTAGCCTCTGTTTGAAAACCTCCAAAGGAGAGCCCACCATCTCCGACTTCGTTGCCCTCCTCTGGACAAGTTCCAGCTTGTCTATATCCTTCTTAAATTGTGGTGCCCAAAACTGAAAACACAATACTCTAGGTGAGGTCTAAACAGAGCAGAGTAAAGTGGTACCATCACTTCATTTGATCTGGACACTATACTTCTGTTGATACAGCCCAAAATTGCATTTGGCCTTTTTAGCAACCACATCACACTGCTGACTCATGTCCAGTGTATGGTCTACTCAGACCCCTCGATCCTTTTTGCACATACTACTGCCAAGACAAGTCTCCCCCAACCTATAATTATGCATTTGATTTTTCCTACCTAAATGCAGAACTTAACATTTATCCCCACTGAAATTCATTTTATTTGTTTTAGCCCAGTTTTCCAGCCTGTCAAGATCATCCTGTATCCTGACTCTGTCTTCTACTGTATTCGTTACCCCTCCCAATTTAGTATCACCTGCAAATTTAATAAGCATTCCCTCTATCCCTTCATCCAAATAACTGATAAAGATGTTGAACAAAACAGGTCCCAGGACATTTTGTGGCTATGCTCACCACACTGTGTCAGAATTTCAAAGATGCCCGCGGACTCAAAAATGTTGGGGACCCCTGCCGTAGAGGGTCACTTTGTGAAGTGAGGAAGTACATATTATATGTAGTTCTGTGATTATTTTTTTTTGGGGGGGGATTTAAAAGACAAAAACAAATTGTGGCCACAGCAGCTGCAATTTAAATGGGAAGGCCAGAGAGCGGATTGGTGGGGGCTATTTAACCCTTGTATCTTTTCCCTACTCAAGCTGGCATCCCAGGCTTATTTAACTCCTACTGGGGAAAGTTTCGGAGAACCTTTAAGTTGTAGCTTCTCTCCCCACACCATGTCCTTTAGACTACAGCCCCCATGGCTGGAAGTGGTTTTTTTTTTTAAAGGGAAAAAATCAAGGAATTCCACACAACATGTATTTTTGCCCTGAGAAGCAAGTTGTAAATGGATGGGCCAGATATCAACCCTCATCTCTATAAAGAATTTACCAGCAAGTTCTGTTGTCACGTATGTCACTTCCTCTAAACATCTTTAATTTCTGGGTTGGGTTTGGAATTGGCCCAGGGGCCTCCAGTTGCCCTATCCCTCTCAAATAAATGATGCGAGAAGCAAAGAGTTTTGAGTCATCTACCAAACACCTTGGAGAAGGGGAGTTTTCATGCATCATCTCTAAATTCTTTCCATAACAAAACTTGAGACAAATATGGAGGTTCTTGCTTGGGAAAACTGAGTCTTAATGTGCAATCTTATGCAGAATTTCAACAGGCATGTGTGTGTGTGTAGTGCTGTCAGGTTGCTTCTAACTCATGGCAACCCAATGAATCAATGACCTCCTAAATAGCTTATCATTAACAGGTTTGTCTGGGTCTTGCAAACTGAGGGCCGTGGCTTCCTTGATCGAGTCAATCTGTCTCCTGTTGGGTCTTCCTCTTTTCCGGCTGTTTTCAACTTTTCCTAGCATTATTGCCTTTTCCAGTAAGCCTTGTCTTCTCATAATGTGATCAAAGTACAATCGCCTCAGTTTAGTCATTTTAGCTTCTAGAAAGAGTTTAGACTTGATTTGATCTAGAACCCACTTATTTGTCTTTTGGGTAGTCTGCATAAAACTCTCCTCCAGCACCACATTTCAAATGATTCAGCAGGCTTAGACTGGAGTAACAGTGTAGGATTGCACTGTTAATAATATTAGCAACCCCATAAACTTCCATTGCCTCAATGAGGTTTTAGCACCTCTCTGATTCTTGTTTACGGTACAATCTATGAGCATTTATACCCATCAGTATCTCAGACGCCTTCATTATGCCTCTCCGACTAAATAGTAAGTCGGCCAATTGATCTCTGAGATGACACAGCATAGTACAGTATATAAAAAGTCATAGGAGTCATTAAACACGAGAGACGGGGCAAGAATTGTGGTATTAATAATACTACAATCTTTTTTTTACATCGCATGAAGATTTACTACAATTTAAAAAACACACCACATTTTACACAACTCCCAAATTGTAGAATCAAGTCTTTTATTTGCAGTTTATCTCACTTGCATCTGTATTTCTTCCTTCTTCTAAGATGGGCTTTTCTCCCCTCCTGCTAAGTCCGGTCAAAACCAGCCGAAAACGGTGTGAACGCTCCCGGCCTCCTTTGATGTGAATTAACTACCCTACCAACCCTCGTGTCAGATTCTGAACAATGAAAGCTCGACCGCTGAACACATGAAACAAAAATGAAATTAGCCAGCAGTAGGAAAACTACAAACAGCCAAGGCATTCAATTGTTAGCCATTTGAAGGATTAACTTCTAAATCATGTAGAGCTCCCTTGATAGTTCTGCTAGTTGGGCACTCAAGGGTATATAAAAACACACTTTAAAGTAGAAATGTATTTCTTCACCTATAAACCTGAGATTTACTGGCAGGCTGTGATATTATTAATACTGGATTTTTCTTGCCACTGTCTCTAGTATTTAATCATTCTTTCTTTGACTTTTCTCTAGACTCTTTTATGTTGGGGTCCAAAACAGATAGTGGGTATGGCCCCTCTGTCTTCAGACTGATGATGCAGAAATGAAGATGTGTATTTTAACAAAGGTGTCTTTTAAAACAAATGCTGAGCGAATGAAATATTGCTTTGTGATGTCCTATGCAAGTGTATCCAGAAGCCAGTCCCATTGAGTTTAGGGGGACATTTCAATCAAACCTCCAATGGCCAACCAGCTTGGTGTAGTGGTTAAGAGTTGGCAGACTCTAATCTGGAGAAGTGGGTTTGATCCCCCACTCCTTCACATGAAGCCAGCTGGGTGACCTTGGGTCAGTCACAGTTCTCTCAGAATTCTCTCAGGCCCACCTACCTCACAGGGTGTCTGTTGTGGGGAGAAGAAGGGAAGGCGGTTGTAAGCCACTTTGAGATTCCTTCAGGTAGTGAAGGGTGGGGGATAAAACCAACCCTTCTTGTTCTTCCTCCTCCTCCTCCTCCTCCTCCTCTGATTCTGGCATCTGTGCTGTCCTGTACACAGCATACTCCCCTGAAGCTATCCGATAGCTCTAGGTTAAGAAAAAAATACCTGGATATTTTGGGGGTGGAGCCTGTGGAGGGCAGGATTTGAGGAGGGGAGAGACTTCAATGGGGTATAATGCCGTTGAATCCACTTTTCATTTTCTCCAGGTGAACTGATCTTTGCCGCCTGGAGATCAGTTGTAATCCTAGGAAATCTCCTGCTACCACCTGGAGACTGGCAACTCTACTACCCCACCGCGATGGTCTTCTTCCAAGGCCTTGCTTTGTGTGCCCCCCGGCCTTCTGGGATTAGGTGGGTGGCAACCCAAAAGAGAGCCTTCTTAGCTATGGCACCAGAAAGGACTTGCCTGCCCCTTTCTGTTGCTGTCTCCCATCAGCAGATAAAGATTTGTTTGTTTCTTCTGGCGCTCCCTCAGTGATCCCTCTTTCCTGCCTTACGTTTTAATCATCATATGTGTATTTTAGCTTGTTTTTAATTGTTTCAATGATATATCTTTGTTTAGTTTTTAATGTTTGGTTTTTGCTTTTATGACACACAAACACACCTTTTTACCTTTATGTATATGTTTATGTATAGGGGCTGCAGTGGCTCAGAGGTTAAGACGCTGAGCTGCAGACCAGAAGGTCTGTAGCTCGGCAGTTTGAGACTTGAGTGCCGTGTGATGGAGTGAGCGCCCGTCTCTGGCCCCAGCTCCTGCCCTCCTAGCAGTTCAAAAGCAAGAAATTGCAAGTAAATAAATAGGTACCAGTTTGGTGGGAAGGTAACGGCATTCTGTGTGCCTCGGTGTTTAGTCATGCCGGCCACATGACCACAGAGTTGTCTTCAGACAGCGCTGGCTCTTCGGCTTCAAAACGGAGATGAGCACCGCAGCAAGGGAAACCTTTATATGTATATGTATTGTGTGTATGTGTGTGTGTAAAGATTGAAGAAGAAGGGGATGGCAAAGGATGAGATGGTTAGACAGTGTCATTGATGCAATGAACATGAAATTGAGCAAGCTTCAGAGGATGGCGGAAGACAGAAGGGCCTGGCGTGATCTGGTCCATGGGGTCGCGAAGAGTCAGACTCGACTGTGCGACTGAACAACAACAAAATATGTGTGTGTTACATGTGTTTTAATCTGTTAGCTGCCTTGGTGGCCTTGATGAGGGAAGAGGGGCAAGGTATAAATTTTACAAACAAACGAATGAACAAACAAAGTGCTTGCTTACTTGCTTCAGAGGTATGCAAGGAAGAGGACCAGGATCAAGGACAATGGCCTTGCAGCCCCTTATTTGCAGCCGCCTTGCTGGATCTGTAGTCTGCCTGGTGTGTTCACCTTATATGGTCCCAGTGCTTACAAACTATAGATGCTGAGGCTCCACTCCCATCACGACTGAAAATGCAGTTTTCCAAGGGTTTGCCATCCAATGTTCTCCATCTGCTACGCATACCAGTTTGTAGGTGCAGTTGCTCACATTGGGGCAAAGGCAACGAGAGGTGCCAATCCACTCAGTCACAAATGCAGGGTGGGCTTACACATTAGGCCCTGTTGTCCCTCTGTATGCTTTGTTTTCTCCCCCACAATGTTGTGAGTACTGGACTAATTGAAAGTGGGAATGAAAATTAACCTATTAAAGATCATTTTTCTTTCTAGCAGTGAGTTATTGTGGTTGGCTCTTCTCAAGTGGCTGTGCAAGGGTAAACTATCTTGTACTTTCTCCTGTGTCTGAAAAAGGCTTAGGGGGGGGTTTTTTGGTTAAAAATTGAAATTAATTGATTGATCATGTAAAAGACAATTGAAATAACCACTAAAAATCTTTTATTGGCTGGCGACTCTATTCTGTAAAGACACACCCCTTTCAAACGTGGAGTTAAACTCTCTTAATCCTGGTTATGTCAATGGTCATAAACTAGGCTAAATCAGGGCCTGATTGCGTCTGCAGTAAATATGTTTTTTTAAGCACGTCAAGATGTCTTATACCTTTGGTCTATCATGGTCACTATTGTCTACTCCGACTGTCAGCGGTTTTCCAGGATGGCAGGTAGAGGCCTTTTACACTGCCTAATCTGATCCTGAATGTCTGAAAATCCAGAGACTGTCAGCAGCTACAAGCAAATGTTGACAGTTCCTTACACATCTGGTAAATCTTCCAATATATGGAAGCAACAATGAATGTGACAAGTAGACGTTTTCTCTCATCTGTATATCGGAAAGAGTCTCTAGGGTCTATTCTGAAATACATTAGAGGGGGCTCCAATGATTTGGTTTATCTGCTCTTTGAATTCAGTTGATTTTGTGTAGAAATAATAGTCATGAATCTATAGAATTTTTTGGAACAGTAGGATAAGTCTTCCTTTATCAAGTTATCCAAATAAGACCCAGGTACTGCTCCTCACATGTTTGTTCAATCAAAATGAACAAATAGGATTGATAAACCTTTATGGGAATTATTTAATTCCCAAAATGAAAGCTGTTCAATTGAGGTATCTCCTGTTCCTTTTGATTACCTCATGGAGATTTTGATTGCCTTTGATTACCTCATGGAGATTTTATCATAGAACAAAATTGTTACCATTTGTAACAAGAGTTACAAGTGATAACAATTTTAAATATTTTTGTAAAAGGATTTAGACATTTTTACAGGGCTCTTTTTCAAAGGAAGGAAACAGGAAGAAGGAAAACAAAATAAAAGGGTGGTGGTGGGGAGGGGGATGTGGAGCCACCAAGAAAAGCCAAACAAATAAAGTGCAAACAGAGAGTGACAGGCACACTCAGTCCGCGGATTGGTTATGGATGAGACGACAAGTATATGATGAAATTAATGACCCTCTGTCAACTTTTTAGATCTCACTTTTAAAGAGAATGGACCAAAAATCAATAGCCCCCAAACCACAAGTACTCCAGTGAACCAGTCTTTCATTTATCTTACTGCTGGCACTCATATAGGAAGTGCAGCCAAGCACGGCACAGAACTTTCATTGGTAGCCCTCATTACAAGCAATGTTTGAACACTCCAACTAAAGGTCAGAGGTGTGCAGCGCTGCCCCTCTGAGATGTACCTATTTGAAAGCATCAACACTTTGGCACACACCATATCTATAATCATAACCCTGTTTTTTTTTCTTTCTTAACGTATATCAGGAATCTTAGGGCAGATTCATTCGGTCCCTTGCCATGTCCTCTGGCGGTGTGTTTTCTGTGAGTGTGACTTCTGGTGCTTGTAAGGGGATACATCTACATGTATCAGGAATGGCAGTGTGTGCTTCCTGTGTGCACCATCAAAAAGCAGTTAAAGGGGTTTTTTTTTAAGGGATGTGCAAAACCCTGCCCCTTCAGTTTTGTGGATATTCCCATCTTGCCCTGATTTGAGGCCCTGATTTGGAAAAGTGGAGATGACGGTTTTGCAATTCGGATCCCAATCTTTACCAATCCCATTCCCCATTAAAAATACAGACATCACTTTAAGGAGCATCTGAATCATTATCCTGTATTGCATGCACAATTGGTTTAATGGCTGAACATCTTGCACAATCAGTGAGCATTCCCCCCTCCCCTTCTGTGGTCTGCCAATAATTTTGGCAGTTTTTGCATTGGAGGCATCAGATAGATGATAGTCGTGGGATTTCTAGATTGGCTTTTTAGTGTAATGTTGCCGAAGGTGTTTTGTTGTTCATGACGGATGCAGACATGTTCATCAGCAAGTGGTGGAGTGAAAGCCATTCATGCTCACATTCAGAAAAATCACAGCTAGCAGGGCGTTATGTGACCCTGCAAACCCACTTAACTTTTGGTTGGAGCTGAGTCTCTGCACCTCAGCGGGGCTGCCATGTAAAGTTGAGTAGATGTTTCCATTGTACCCGGTACTTCTCAAAATATTATGTCTCAGCTCTTTCCAGTGGCACCAGTTTGACGATCGCTGGTGTTCAGGTTGACAGGCCTGATGGAAACCATACTCTCCCCGACTCCCAGCCCCAAATATTTGAGTCATGTCAAACATCTGGTGTAGAGGTGAGTATTTATTTAAAGAGGTTTGGGAAAGCAATGAGCAAGCTTTGGAACACAGGTACATGAGCAAACACTGCAGTCCTGTGGTGCCTACGTAGCAAGAGTGAGAATGTGCATATGCTATTCTAAGATGTGGAATCAGTAGAACAAGCAAAGGGGGCCATTGTGATGGCCTATGGGGAGTTCAGCTTGCGTTTGAAGACAAGTAGGGCACAAAAAGCATGGACTGATTTTTTTTTTTTTAAAGGAAAACTCTGGTTTACTGACAGTGTCGTTTATGAACCGTTTGCTAACATCAGCAGGTTCCTATTCGTTCTTCATTTATTTATTTCATTTATTTATTAGATTTATGGATTGGCCAACCCTGCAAGCGGGCTCTGGACGATTAACTACTTTAAAACAGATAAAATACAGTCATCATGAAATAAAATTGTTTCAAAGTACTAACAACAGTCAAACCAGATGGCAATATCCACCCCTTTTTGCTGGCCGCATTATTGTTCGCGCAGCAAGCAGAGAGGGGACATGGGGACCAATAGACCCTCTAAGGCATGGAGTCTTGTGAGCAAAAATTCTACTCTGTGAGCTACCGGCACTGAAGTTGTGAGCGAGCAATTTGGCTACTGCATAAATTAGTTTGCTCTGGAGCCATCCTTCCTGAGCTAAGGCAAAAATGTGTGAGCCGGAGGCCAGAAAACTGTGAGCTAACTCACACTAACTCAGCTTAGAGGGAACACTGGTGGGGACCATAAGGAGAGAGAAAAGGGTGCCAGTCTTAACCGTTGCTGTCCTCAACTAAAAGTATGGCAGAATATCTCTGCCTTACAGGCCCTGCAGAATTGCACAAGGTCCCGCAGGCACCTGATGTTATTCGGCAAAGAGTTCCACCAAGATTGGGGCCAGGACCAAAAAGACCCTGGCCGTAGTTGAGGACAGCCAGACCTCCCTAAGGCCGGGGAACATCAGCAAGTTGTTATCAACTCATCTCAGCATTCTTCTGGGGACATATTCATCATGACCACACCATGATTTACGGTGGAATGAGCTGGCTAAGTAATACAGTATACCAAGCTAAGTACATATCCTTGGACATTTTCTTCCCTTCTTCTGGTCTGTCGTTGCATCGACTCTGGAAACAGAGTTTAAACTTCTTGTAAGAATTACATTTGGAGTTTAAAGAAAATATCTCCCTTCCCTCTAGGGTAAAATGTTTCTTAGGGGTAAACCATACACACAAAAAATATAACTGCAGTCTCGGGGTCCATTTTAAGCTGAAACAGCTGCTCCAGGAGAGGATATCTTGGACTGCAGAACCCCAAATGCTTAGCCCATTCCTCTTGCACCTTTTCTCCACTTCAAATTGCCCCCAATTGGGTTTCACTTATACATATGATAGAATTAGTGGATTTGGTAAGCAGGAATTTTGGAAAGGACAAATGGTGAGGAATCCACCCTGTTCCCAGAGACTTGCCAGTTCACCTCATGTCTGTTTGGAAGTGGTGGTCAAGGGACCTGAACATTTGGCCTATTGCTTGTCTGCATCTGAACAGATCTGATCATGGGGGGGGGGGAAGATGACAGTGCATGCACAATTACACACTGTTTTGTCACAGCTGCCACCCATACATCCTCACATCTGCCATCACCACTATTTCCAGTTTAAAGGCACACTGTTAAAAGAGGAAAGAATGGTTGACTTTTGAATGGAGACTTACTACTTTGATATCTCTGTGTGGTTTATGACATATCATCAATAGTGATTGAACTAACCGGGTTCAGATCAGTTTGCACAAGGATATTCATGCATGGCATCAGGATAATTGTAATTCTGCCCCCTCCCTGTACAGTATGGATTAGCCTGTCAGACTAGGACCTGGGAGACCCAGGTTTGAATCCCCACTCTGGAATGCAAGCTTGCCGTGTGACGTTGGGCCAGTCACACACAGCCTTACCTACCTCACAGGGTTGCTGTGAGGGTGAAATGGAGGCACAATGTAAGCCACTATTGGGGGGAAATATGGAGTATATACAGAATAAATAAATAGTAAAGGTAAAGTTAAAGGTTCCCTTGCTCGAAAGCCAGGTTGGCAGGAGCTGGAACATATAGTTAAATAGTTTTTAAAATTGTTGCATGACTTGAAAAGCTGCACGTTGGGGTTGCTGCATTTCCAATGCAGTAACCCTGTCCGGGCACATGGTGCCCTTCCTGACAGCTAAAAGCAAAGACTGCTGAATTTCCCCAATCAGGATAAAATGTGTAATTCTCTGCTCCACAAGTAGATCCCTTTAGTGACCTGACTTTGACCCTGAGGGATATGTGCCTTCCTCTCTGGTGACTGAGAAGATTTTGTTAGCCTGGCACAAAAGTGCTGCGAGCTACAACATATAAGTTACAGATAGAGCTTATCTGCCAAGGCACAGCCCTGAAGCTCCTAAGCTGCTCACTGTGCAACAATATGGAGGCGATGTTGGCTTCTCCCTGCGTCCCTTCTCTTTCCGCCAGGCGGTGAGAGGCATCTCAGTTGCTCCTTGTGTCTAGCATAGTTAAAAGGATGTAGGGATCCCTGTCTGCCACTCCCTTACCCCTGTCTGCTTCCCCAAAAAAAATCCCGGGGGGGGGGGGGTTGTGCTTCATCCTCCCAACTGCATTGTCAGCAATCCACATAGACAAAGTGCTCTGGAGGGGAGTGGGACAGGATTGCCGGACACCAGGTGGGGCCTGAAGATCTCCTAGAATTACAACTGATTTCCAGACAGCAGAGATCACCTGCCCTGAAGAAAATGGCTGCTTTGGAGAGTGGACTCTGTGGCCTTATAGACCTCTGAGGTTGCTCCCTTCCCCAAGCCCTGCCCTCCACAGGTTCCCCCTAGGGATCCCAAGTCCCCCCGGGGGGCGGGAAAACCCACGCCCCAGAGGCCCGTTCCCCGGCGCCGCCGGATCGGGCCCCAGGAGGAACTCCACCCCGACGTGCGCGTCACCCAGAAGTGATACGACCACGCCGGGCACGCTGGGGGTGGGGCCACGGCCATCCAAGGGAAAACTCTATGGTTTTCCCTTGTATGGCCGTGCCCCCGCCCCCAGCGTGCCTGGCATCCTCCCGTCACTTACGGGTGACATGTGTGTGGCGTGTGCGTGCAAAGCGCACACACACATGCACCAAACGCCGGCCAGGAGCCTCCCGCTCCCGCCGAAGATCAACTTGGCAAGCCTAGTTCCCCCAAAATCTCCAGACATGTCCCAATCCAGCGTCATGCCTTCTGATGTGATAAGTCGTGTATGTCTGAGCTTTTTTTTTTTTACTGTCAAGTCACAGCTGACTTATGGCAATCCCATCGTTTTCAAGGCAAGAGACGTCCAGAGGTGGTTTGCCATGGCCTTCCTCTGCATAGCAACCCTGGGCTTCCTTGGTGGTCTCCCATCCAAATACTAACCAAGGCTGACCATGTTTCACTTCTGAGATCCAATGAGATCGGGCTAGCCTGGGCGTCTGCCTGGACCACGTTACCCCATTTCATTTGTAAATAATGGCCTTGTTTATGTTAACTCAACAGTTACCTCTCTGAATACCGTGTAAAGGCTACCTGCAGAAAAGGCATCCAGCAAGCTATTTCTGCTGTCCAGGTTTCTGGAAGAGTGGCATACAAATTCTGTCCATATTAATTAATTAATGTGGTTTCTGCAAGGCTGGGTGTGCAATAATGGGCCAGACTAGGGAATGGCAAGCCAACCTTCACCTCCCTTTTGTTGGATTTTCTGGTTTTGTACAGCCAGGAGTCTCCAAGCAAAGTTTAGGCACTGAGTGTGCTAGCAGACTTACAAAGTTGCACAGAGCCAGTAGTCAGATTTAAAACTAATAAGAGTTCTTTATTATATGGAACTTCATTCTAGACAGTATAGATGAGAGACAGGGATAGAATCTGTTCTAACTACCTAGTGTGGGTATGGATGCATCCTTTTAACTATGTTAGACACAAGGAGCCACTGAGAGCCCCTGCATCCATTGTTTAAAGATGGAGAGAAATGTGCTCCTTCTTTGTGTGTGAGAGAGGTCAGAAGAGAGGAAATTGCTCCCTAAGAATGTACCAGTCTACACATCAATAGGACCAAGGCAGAAGTGCTCAGGAAGGATTCCCCACAGTTTGCCTGTCTGTCTGTCTAACTCTCTTGTAACCCCCCCCCCCCAGAGGCTAAGGCAAAATGACAGTGGTGAAGAAGAAGAAGAAGAGGAGGAGGAGGAGGAGGAGGAGGAGGAGGAGGAGGAGATTGGATTTATACCCTGCCCTTCACTACCCAAAGGACTCTCAGAGTGGTTTACAATCCCCTTCCCCTCCCCTCCCCACAACAGACACCCTGTGAGGTAGGTGCGGCTGAGAGAGCTATCTCGAGAACTGCCTTTGAAAGAACAGCTCTGAAAGAAGATCTACAGCTCTGAAAGAACTTATGACTGACCCAAGGTCACACCAACAGCTGCATGTGGAGAAGTGGGGAATCAAACCTGGTTTTCCCAGATTAGAGTCCGTGCTCTTAACCACTACACCAAGTCCTTCGTTTCCAACACCTTTGGGGGCAGAACTTTAAGGATGAACTCATCCCCCTGATTGTTTCTTGTGCGCATTCTGCCCTGCCAGAAATACTAGTCCGTGCTTCACGTGTTGGATCTATGCTTCCTACTTCCTCAAAAAGAGAAAAAGCAGCAAAGGAGCAGAGTAAACTGGATGGATTGGAGGGCCGCGCCCTGGAGTGGCCTCCTCCCTCTGCCCTCATTTACCACTCAGTGATGGAAGCTGCCATCACTGACTGGCAAATGAGGGGGAGGCAGTGTGGTGGAGGGAGACGTAAGCCAGCCCAGCATATATTCTCCTCCCTGTATCTTTTGCTCATTTGAGCTCAGAGCCTCTGCTCCCCACACCTGCAATTCTGGGAGCAGGAAGCTGGTTCATAGGGGAAATGTGCAGAGATTAGTATCAGGACAGTGAGGGACAAAAAAGTGACAGGAAATGAAATGCAACCAGAATGTTTCTCTAGATACACCCTCAGGACCAAGAGGCCGTTCCTAGAGCTCCATTTCCAAGACATTTCATCATATTCCCCTTTATTTGCTGGAAACCTTACATAGGTATATACAGGCTTGGTCTCTCAGGAAAGCCCGTTCTGTATTCCTCACCGACGACATTGCACTCCACTGTCTTTTCCATTTTCTGGCGCCCCCATCTTTCCGGCAATATATTTCCACATCAAGGCTGGAGAGCCCCCCTGTTCTGTTGAAAAATTTAGACCCGCTGCTGCAGTAATCAAAAAGACCCATAAAGTGTCCCTGGTTCTAGGAGGTGATGTGGGATGGAAGTGGAATGAGATATAAAAATGAATCATGAGGTGAGACAGTATTGCTCGGGCAATCGCTTTGAAATCTGACTTCTGCCAGGGCAGGGAATGAATACTTCAGAAAGGTTTGCGGGATCCCAAAGAGAACTGCAAACTTGTTGGGGGGGGGGACTAGCAGCAGGAGGCCGATGCCATCCGAAAGCCACTTCAGCCTGCGTCTCGGGGAGGTTCCACAGGTAAACAGAACTTTCAGTGGATGTAACCCCCCCATTGTCTTAAACCGGGTTTAAAATACAGCTCGTGTTTAATACAGGAAGCTGTCCAAGGTGTAAAGAATGGCTAAGTAAGTGAGTTGGACACAATTAATCTTGGTTTGTTTCGGCACTACATCTTTAGCTGCCGGAGTTTTTTTGGTAAAAAAAAAAGCAACCCCCCCCCCCCCCCCTTGCTCCTAGCTCATAACCTGAGTGTTAAAACTGATGTCTTCCCCATTAGGGCCTCTAAACTCATTAGCACATGGCAATTTATCCTCTTTTATTTCTTCTCAATTATCCTATCATCCATTGTATCTGGATCTGATTACCCTTTCCCAGAGTCAAACATTATCTTGTAAATCATTTGCTTTAAGTCTAAGCCCGCCATTGCCTTGCCCAGGATTTGCTTAGGCAGGTAATAAATCAATTAGCATTAAACTGGTGGCATCATCAATTTTCTTTCCTTGGGACGGGGACAGGGGGAAAGAGGAAGGTTGGGGGGGGGGACAGAAGCTGAACTTTGCTTCACTCAAAGCAAAATTCTCCAATGCTGTCCGGGTGGATATTTCACGGATGTATTAAAAAAAAATTAATACTGATGTCTGCACCTATGGCATTTTAACAATTCATAATCTGTTAACATTAATTATTGATATGATTAACATTGATCTTGAGAGCAAAACACACAAAGCCTGCCTTATTCTGAATCAGGCCACTGGCCCATCAGGCTCAATACTGTCAACTCGGATTGGCCGTAAGTGCGCATGGAAAGCATGTGTTCGGCCCCTAAGCCCATCCTGTCCCTTTAAATATATATATAACACACGTATATAAAATTGCTTCCAAAAAACTGTTACCTGGGGGGAGTACCACATATGCTACTGTGGCGGAAAAGCAAGATGTCACTTCCAGTTTTGGACCTGGAAGTCACTGTACTAGAGATGCTCTAGGAATTTCCCTGATCATTGTGGGTTTTACCATAGAGTTTTGGGAAGTTCCTAGAACATCATGCAATGCCATGACATCCCTTCCAGGTCTGAAACCAGAAGTAATGTCATGGTGTCACATTATGCTGGTTCCCCCATCCCTTTTCTCCTACTGCTCCACGGAGCAGCAGAGAGAACACAGACCCCAAGGGCAAGAGGTTTTCAGGTGGGGCTGCCATATCAGGCAACCTGTCAGCCTCACCTGAGATCCTTTAACTGGAGAACCTGAGAACTGAGCCTGGAATGCCCCATCCAAATATTTATTTATTTATCCAATTTATATCCCACTCCCTCTCCCCTGAATGGGACTCAGGACGACTAGCAGCATATAAAATGAAGTCAATAAAAACAGTACAAAAGATAACAATAAATAAACTTTAAAAAATATAACATGATTCAAAATCTACCCTGGTTAAAACCTACCCAGAACTCCTGGAAGCCCTCAAAGTTCAATAGCATGATAATATTGGTGTTAAAATTCTCAATACGTTTGCATCTTAGGTGCAGTAATCATTGTTTCTTTTCCTCCTCCGGCTCCATTCAGGTGAAGAGTCTGAAAAGCCCTTAATAACTTGTCGTTTAATGTCTTTACTAACGTTCAGCTGAACATCTGAAAAGTGTTGTATTTAGTGTAAGATTGCTTTTCCATCTGTGACTCAGGGTGGATGCTTCAGAGGTGCACATCACCACCACGGCACTCCTTGTTGCAGTCAGAAAAACAGTGTATTGTAGACATTAGAATGTTGGACTAGGACCTGAAGGACCTGGGTTCAAACCCCCACTTGGCCGTGAAGTTCACGGGATGCTACTGGCCCAGTCCTTCTTTCTCAGCTAACCTACCTCACAAATTTATTGTGAGGAATACAGGGGGAGTACCACATATGCTGCTGAGGAGGAACAGCAAGATCAAAACGGATAGATAGATACTAGGTGATTGCTGTGCATTTGTAATCTGACCTTAAGGTTATGGTGGACATTGCCCGATCAATGGGTTGTCAGGTAGGCATGCCAACTTCGGGGAAGTGCCTGGAGATCTCCTGAAATTAGAACTGATCACAGACTATAGGGATCAGTTCTGCTGGAGGAAAGGGCAGCTCTGGAGGGTGGACTCGATGGCATCAGAGCCCTACTGAGCCCCCTCCTCTCCCCAAACTCTGCCTTCTCCAGGAATTTCTCAACCTAGAGTTGGCAACCCTATTATCAGGTGTTCTCCTACAACTGTAGAAGTTTTATTTATTGATTTTATAGTCTGCCTTTCCAACAGAAGGTCAAGAGGCAGTTTGGTGTAGTGGTTAAGCACGCAGACTCTAATCTGGGAGAACCGGGTTTGATTCCCCACTCCTCCACATGCAGCTGCTGGATGACCTTGGGCAAGCCATAGTTCTGGCACAGCTGTTCTTAAAAAGAGAAGTTTCTGTCAGAGCTCTCTCGGCCTTACCTACCTCACAGGGTGTCTGTTGTGGGGAGGGGAAGGGAAAGGAGTTTGTAAGCCGCTCTGAGACTCTGAGTGAAGGCAGGGTATAAATCCAATCTCTTCCTCTTCATATTAAGTCCTGTTTTGATCCTAAGTCTGAAAAGTTGTAGAAAGAAAGCAAATTATTGCTGTTATTTGATAGGGATTTTGCATTGCAAAATGCTTGGTCTTATCCCTGCCTTTAAGGATGATTAAATTTTGAATTAATACCAGATATTTTAATATTGTGTAACACTGAGATAGTTTTGGATGGCTGAGTGTTGTGCGATCTAACTACACATTACATTTTCAGTGGGTCCTCCCTGGGTCCACACAATGAGATGTGTCTGTAGCAAGAAGGGTTGCCAACCTCCAGGTGAGGCCTGGAGAGCTTCCAGAATTATAACTGATCTCCAGACTACAGAGATCAGTTCCACTGGAGAAAGTGGCTGCTTTGGAGGGTGGACTCTAATGGCATTATAACCCATTGAGGTTCCTGCCCTCCCCAAACCCCACTCTCCACAGGTTCTAAATCTCCAGGAATTTTCTAACCTGGAGCTGGCAACTCTAGTTGCAAGTTCCTTGCTGGGAACTTAATTCCCAAACATGTGTGAGTCCTATTTTGGTCAAGACCATGGTGCCCAGAGAAAGGACACAGTGGAAAACACAGTGTGCCGAGAGACCCTAATTAGAAGCTACCGTGAAGGTTAACCAGTCAGGAAGAGAGTGACTTCAGCCCAGTTCTGTGATCAGCTATAACAGAGTTACTGCTTTTGTTGTTAGAGAAAACAGCTCTTGAGTAGTGAGGTTGGCTTAGGGAAAATGCATAACTGTGGTAAACAGTGATCATGGCTATGTACCTTATCAGGGAGTCAATATTGTTCTTCAGTATGGTGGGCAGCTCCTGTCCAGTCACACTTACAGGTCAAGGCCCTCAGGGAAAGGTGTTTTAAGCTCAGGGACAGCATTCAGAGGCTCCCCATGTCATCCATTGTTGTTTTTAGCACAAATTAGTCCTACGATTCTTCTTAAGTAGTGGATGACTGACCACCTTGTTTTAGTGGCCAAAGAGGGGTACACTGAATCAGTGATTGATTTATGATGGACATCAGGGACTCAATGGTGTGATCCGTACATGATTTCCATAACCAAAATAGGCAAGGATCCAGAGTACAAGTGGTGCCTTCAGAGATCCAGTACTCTGTCAACATTTCTAGAGTCTCAGCTGGTGGCTTTAGATGATGAATGTAGACAAGGGCCATGCCCTTTTGTTGCTCTTCCTGGATTTATCAGCAGCCTTTGATACTGTGTGGACCATGTCCTTTTGTTGAGGCATTTGGCAGTGGAAGAAGGGGTTAAGGGATGTGCCTTGGGTTGGATTAAATTGTTCCTTACGGACAGGTTTCAGAGGGGTGTGTTGGAGGCCAGTTGTCATGGGGGGGGGACTTGACTTGTGGGGTTCCACAAGGCTCGGTCTTATCTCCCATGCTGTTCAATCTCTATGTAAAACCCTTGGCTAATAACATCCAGATCTATATCTCGTCATCCAAATCACCTGGTGATGCTGAGAATAGTACTTTACACAGGAAATACTACTTTACACAGAGAGTGATTAAAATATGGAATTTGCTGCCAGAGGATGTAGTGATGGCCACAGGAATAGGCCACTTTAAAAGGGGATTAGATAGCTCATGGAGGATAAGTCTATCAATGGCTACTAGCCATGGCAGATGTGGGAAGCCTGTGATTCCCAGAGCCAGGAAGCAACATCAGGGGAAGGCCTCGGCCTCTAGGAACTGGTTGGCCACTGTGTGAGACAGGATGCTGGACTAGATGGATCCTTGGTCTGATCCATCAGGGGTCTTTTTATATTCTTATGTTCTCACTGTTGTGATTAAAAGGGTAAGGGTGAACAAACTGAAATAATTCTGGCAAAACAGAGATCAGGAAGGCTGAGGTATTGAAGGATGTTGTGCTTCCCACATTTGATGGGGTGCAACTGATGCTCACTGACTCAGTTGAGCCAAAGGGCTAGACCGGATAAGCATGAACCCATGATACTTGTGGGAGGGGGGGAATCCCTCCCCTCACTGCTATCACTGCAGCAGCCAGTGTGAGGCGGCCATGCCTGGAACAAAAGCTAGCGTGCTCTGCCACCACTATGCCTGGAGCAGCAGCCGGTGTCCTTTGTGGCCATTTTGGAGGAGCTACTGGTGTCCTCTGTGGCTGCTGCTGGGCCCACCATGGTTGGGCTGAAGCAACTGCCAGCAGGGACCTTGGGCTGTGCCACCACCAAACAGAATGCAGCTTTCCTGGCCCGCTGCTGACTGCTGAGGTAAGTTTTAATTTTCAGGCGATTTAAACCCCACCCACCCCATGGTTTTTTTCAGATGTGGGGAGTGCCCCAAGCCTCCATGTGGCCCCAATCCACAGATTTAGATATATGCAGATAATGACCATGGGTGGCTAATCGTATATAGATTATTGCTAGAGAAGCGTTAATGCTAGAGAAGCAAGTTAATGCAGCCGCAACCAAAATGAATCCTTTCAGCTTCTTTATCCCAAAAGATGGCCTGTTACCTTGACTCAGTTGATCTGGCCATGTGGATCCATGCTACAGTTACCTCATGGCTATACTATAGTCATGCACTCTACGTGGGTCAGGAGAGACTGACTCCTCAGGAGGAGAGAACTCCTCAGGAGGAGACGAGTCCTGTGTAGCCAGCTCTGAATCAGCAGAAGCCGGCAAGCAAGAAGATGAACTGCAGGCTTGTCAGAGTTCACAGCCAACAGCTGATATAGAGCCACCAGCACCTTCCAGCCAGATGAAACCCAGGCGGTCATTACCAGCCTTCCAGTTTCACCCTCACCCTTTGAGCACTGGAGATGAAGGCTTAGAATGGAGCTCCAGAGGAGAAGACAAAATGAACGTCTCCTGTCCTGATGCCAGCTGCTTGCTGATGATGAGTAGCTGCAGGGCTACTCCCAAGCAGTTGGCTGCAAGACCTTCCAGCAGATGCCTATAAAAAAGCCAGTCAAGGGAGACTACTCAATGTGGAAGCAACAGGTAATTACAGTTCCTGACTCTGCTTTGCCCCAGTGACTTTTGGACTGGCTTTGGACCTTGGACCTGCTTGCCCTTGTGTATGACTTTGGAATGAATGACTCTGCCTTGCCTGACTTCTGGAACTCTGACTTTGGACTGAACAATGATGATGCTGACTCTGGACTCTGACTGTGACTGCAGCCAGCCCCTGGCACCTGCCCACCAAGTCAGTTGGTAGAGAACTCCACTGTTCGATTATTATTGGGCACTGCATGCAAGCCACATCCTGCCATCATTCCTTTGGTTCCTGAGCAGCTACTGAGATCTGTTCAAGGTACTGGTTATCACCTGCAAAGCTGTTCATGACCTTGGACCCATACTCTTGAAGGTCTGCCTCTCCTGTCGTGCTCCACTGTGACCATTTTGCTCATGTGAGCAAATACTTTTGAAGGTGTCTCCCTGCAAATGGGTAAGACTGGCAACTGCCTGCTCGTGTACATTCTGTGGGGTGGCTCCCACCTTGTGGAATGGCCTGTCCAAGAAGGCCAGGAAGGCTCCTGCACTGCTGTAATTTCACAGACTACAAAACAGAAATGTTCAGGAGGGCATTTTTGATAAAGAGATTGCAACTGTGGCTGCGGTCACACGCGCCCGTTGACGTGGAGGGGAAGAGGCTATTTCCTGTGGAGGAATTTGACACGCAGTTGCGAGATCACACATCCCTTTGTAGCTGTGGGCTCAGCCTGTCACTGTGTGATCAGATGCAACTGCGGGCAGTGTTCCCTCTAAGCTGAGTTAGTGTGAGGTAGCTCACAGTTCTTTAGCCTCTGGCTCACACATTCTTGTCTTAGCTCAGGAAGGAGGGCCCCAGAGCAAACTAATTTATGCAGTAGCCAAATCACTCGCTCACAACTTTAATGCCAGTAGCTCACAAAGTAGAATGTTTGCTCACAACACTCCACAGCTTAGAGGGAACATTGACTGCGGGTGAGTCGTGGGCGTTTTGCCCAATTGTTTCCCATGCGCATAAATGAGGAATTGCACCTCCACACTGACGGCCCCCTATGGAGTATGCAATGATGCACATAATGTGAAGGGGGGGGGGATGGCGCCGAGTTGGGATAGCATGATCAGACCATCCTGATAGCATGAGAGCGTGCTTACGTGATCAGTCAGGGAAAAGTCTGTCCGTGGCCCGTCAGAGCCGGACTTTCCCCGGTGTCTTTTAATTCTGCTTCTGCAGCGGAGCAGCACAGGTTGCCAATGACTGTGGGACGCTTCCCAGATGTTGCTGTCTGATCGCACCCTTTAAATCTGTCAGGCATCTATGTTGGATCTAAAGGTGTGTGTGATCACAGCAGCCTGTGGTAGAAAAGAATGCTCTAAGAGGGCATCTTTTTAATGGAGCAGGCTTGTACTCTATGGCAATTACGATAGGTATCATCTTGCTTTTACTGCATTGTCTCCTGCCTTTGTAATTTCACTTTCTGTATTGTTTTTCACAGACTTTGCCTCCGGCAATTTGTTAATTCGTATTGTTTTTGAATCCTGGAATCCTGGCCCTATTGCATTATTCACTGGTTGTCTTATGCTGCAGCACTGAATTTTTAAAAACATCCTGTAATCCGTCGTGAGTCCCAGCAAGAAAGGCTGGCTATAAACAAACAAACAGGTTTAGCTGGTGGGACTGATAAAGCCCTACACCAATGGCTTTATCAGCCATTACCCTGAATTTTGAAATTGCTAAATTACTAAAAGATCAAATAAATTGCTCTCCCTTGCACCTTGTTCTTTTGCTTTTCCTCCTACCTAGTGGTGCAGCCTCATTTTCTTCAGGATTAACACCAGAAAATGAAAAGTGAGAGAATTTAACATTTTTATTTAAATGTTAATTTTAAAAATACTTGCTAGTTTCTTCATGTTTCAGTGGGAGACCCACACTCTTAGAGGCGTGACCTCTTGTTTTTTGAACTGTAGTCAGTGTGTTTCCCCCCCCCCCCCCCACCTAGAAGCTCATTTTAGATAGTAACATTTAGTAACCCTACACCAATTGTCTGGAAAAGGGCTTATGGTATTGACAATTAAGGCTGTCCAATAGCCAAGACTGCTAGAAGAAAGCGAAGCAGTTTAGGTACTTTGCAAGCTAATTAGCGCTTGTCAGCATAGCCTGGGTCCTTTTTTTAGTCAACATGTAAAGGACTTGAGCTGTTACAAAGTGCTTTGCTTTGAACTGTGAAGCTCACCTGTCCCGGCACTGTGTGAAATTTGAGCCATTAGACCAGACCAACTTTGCAAATTAATTTTCAAAGTTTTTGTTGAATTTGAACTGTGTTGTAGCTTGTAACTGTTGGTCTGCAAGAAGTCCTTGCTGGAGATAACTAGTTCAGAATCTGTGCAGACAGAAAATGAATGACATTTTCTTTTTGAGCTTTAAAGGCATGGTATTACAAGGCATTGTGTACTGGAAGAAATCAAATATTCCCTACATTTGTTTATGGGGGGGGGGGATTTCCCCAGGGAACCTGATTGCAATATAAAACACGATAAAAACATGAAACAGCTTAAAAGTTATTAAAACTCAGTATTAAAAAAACACATAAAGCAACACAGAACATGGAGTGGCTTTAAAAGGTCGTAAATATTTCTCAGGCTATAAAATGATGTTTAATTGAAAAAAACTTAAATGCTTCAGTAAACAATTATTTTTTTGGCCTGGTGCCTAAAAGAGAGTAGTGTAGGTGCCAGGTGAGCCACAAGGGGAAGGGCATTCCTTGGGTTGCCAACCTCCAGGTGGTGGTTGGAGATCTTCCACTAATACAACTGATCTCCAGGTCAGACAGAGATCAGTTCACCCGGAGAAAATGGCCACTTTGGAAGGTGGACTCTATGGTGTTATACCCCATTGAAGTCCCTCCCCTTCCCAAACCCCACCCTCTTTAGGCTTCACCCCCAAAATCTCAAGGTGTTTTGCAACCTGGAGCTGGCAACCCTAGGCATTCCACAGGAAAGGTTGCCAACTCTGGTTTGGGGAATCCTTGGAGAGATGGGGCTTTAGCTTGGGGAGGGAAGGGTTTGGGGAGAGGAGCAGCCTCAGCAGGTTATAATGCCATAGAGTACTCCCTCCAAAGCAGGCATTTTCTCCAGGGGAAATGGAGATCCGTTGTCATTCCAGGAGATTTCCAATTGCCACCTGAAGGCTGGCGGTCCTACATCCACCCTCCCTCCAAAGGCAGGGGGCCCACAGTGCAGGTCCTGTGAGGAGGATCTTAGCTGCTGGATAGGAGGAAAGGAGAGGAGAGGAGGAGGAGATTGGATTTACACCCTGCCCTTCACCCAGAGTCTCAGAGTGGCTTACAATCTCCTTTCCGTTCCCCTCCCCACAACAAACACCCTGAGAGGTGGGTGGGACCAATGCTCCCTCTAAGCTGTGGAGTCTTGTGAGCAAAAATTCTGCCTTGTGAGCTACTGGCATTAAAGTTGTGAGTGAGCGATTTGGCTCCTGCATAAATCAGTTTGCTCTGGAGCCATCCTTCCTGAGCTAAAATAAAAATCTGTGAGCTGGAGGCTAAAAAACTGTGAGCTAGCTCACACTAACTCAGCTTAGAGGGAACACTGGGTGGGACTGAGAGAGCTCTGAGAGAACTGTCCTTGAGAAAACAGCTCTGACAGAACTATGGCTTGCCCACGGTCACATCAGCAGCCGCAAGTGGAGGAGTGGGGAATCAAACCCAATTCTCCCAGATTAGAGTCCGTGCACTTAACCACTACACCAAACTGGCTCTCCTCCTATGAGAGGAAGTGCTCCTTCAAGTACCCTGATCTCAAGCCATTTAGGCCCTTAAAGGTAATAATCATCTCTTTGAATTTTGCCCAGAAACAGATGGGCAGCCCGTGCTTGAGTACCATTATTAAAATTCCTCCTTTAGGTTTTAAATTTTTTTTAGTGTTTTAGTCAAAATAACGTATATCATGGTAGAGACTTTATGAGCTGGCTTTTTATTAATCAACAGAGATGTTTATTTTTATGTTGACTTTCTGACATCCAGTTTAAAAATTCATGTTTCGTCTTCCACATCCAGTGGTCTTCTCATAATTTATACTATTGTGTAAAAAATAACACTGCTTGTTTCATTTATCCTTGTTCTTACTTCTTTTTGAGGTAGAGATTTCAAAGTAGGTGGAAGAGAGCCCAAAGTTATCAGTCACGGAAACTGGGGGAATCTAGTGTCAGATGTAGTTATAGCTGTGCCCATGGAGAGACTGGATGTAGCTTTCCTCCCAAGTGCATTCCTGAGGACACTCAGACCACACCACACTGACCCCTTTTATAATAGTTATTTATTTATTTAAAACATCTGTACTCCACACTCTCAATATTATCTGGGTTTTTCTGTTGGGTCAAAATTCAGTGAAAGCATATCCTATTAGTAACCCACCCCATAAAATTGATTGTAAATGGATTTTATTGTTTTATGTGCGTGTTTTTGCATGTTGTCCAGTATCCACCATGATTTTCATATGAAACACCATTTATTTATATATTTATTTATTTATAGGTTTAATTTATACCCCGCCCTCCCCGCAACGCGGGCTCAGGGCGGCTTACAATCAGGCATAAGCCAGTATCAAATATAAAACATTTTTAAAACCATGTAAAAACTCAACAAGACAATAACATTATTATTAACAAAGTGCTCTGTTCTTCCACAAGGTGGCATTTTGCAACTGCCCCGCCAGCTCAGCGTCGTCTGCTCAGGGAGACACTGGTGTTCTCTCGTCCAGGGCCAGGCTGTGATGGTAGTGGCGGCTTTACAAATGCTTCCCAATGTCTGTGCATAATTGTGCACTCGTGCCATGGAAACTCACTGGGTGACCTTGGGCTGGTCACACTCTGTCAGCCTAACTTACTTCACAGGGATGTTGTGAGGATGATCTGGAGGAGGGGTAGAACTGCCAGCTTTGGGTAGGGAAATACTGGGAGATATGGAGGGGGTGGAGCCTGGGGAGGGGAGGGACTTCAGCAGGGTATAATGGCCATAGACTCCACCCTCTAAAGCAGCCATTTTCTCCAAGGGAACTGATTTTGGTCACCTGGGGATCAATTATAATACTGGGAGCTCTCCAGGTGCCACCGGGAGGATGGCAACCCTCAAAAGAGGATGATGATGTAAGCCACTTTGGATCCCCATTAAGGGAGAAAGGCAGGTTACAAATGAATTAAATAAATTTAATTGAGAGCCAGTTTGGTGTAGTGGTTAAGTACACGGACTCTAATCTGGGAGAACCAGGTTTGATTCCCCACTTTTTCACTTGCAGCTGCTGGATGACCTTGGGCAAGCCACAGTTCTGTCAGAGCTGTTTTCTCAAGAGTAGCTCTCAAAGAGCTCTCTCAGCCCCACCTACCTCACAGGGTGTCTGTTGTGGGGAGGGAAAGGAGTTTGTAAGCTGCTCTGAGACTCCGAGGGAAGGGCGGGGTATAAATCCAATCTCCTCCTCCTCCTCCTCTTCTTCAACAAAAAATCACAGATGTACACTTTCCCACACAATTATGAACCCTGAAAAAAAGCAGAATTTCTGATCATGGGGAGAGGTTTTTGATCACAGGGAGAAATTGCAGGAAGGTAACTTTACACCCCTTGAAATTATTGTGCATTAGGCCTGCCAAATCTCGCCAAATTGCGGCAGGGGATCTGCATGTCTTTGCAGAATCCTTGCCACAGGGACGGCAAGACGCGTTGCACCGCCGTCGGCAGGACATGACGCTATGCGCCGCTCTGGCAACGGGGCTGTTTGGAGCCCATTGCCAGAGCAACACATAGCGTCAGATCCTGGCAACAGCGGGTGCAATGCATCTTGCTGTCCCCGCGGCAAGGATTTTGTGAAGACCTACGATCCCCCACTGCGACTTGGCAACCCTATTGTGCATGTATAAGGGATGGAGTACCTGCAGCCATGACACCAGAGAACATTCAGTCTCCATGGATAGAGATATTGTGCAGCGGGGCCCAGGGGTCATTTCCTGCAGGAGCACACAGGAGCGGAGTTCCGGCAGTAAAGAGCCCAGGGGGTGGGCACATGCAACAAGCCCCACCCCCTGCTCCCAGCAGCCCTCAGGCAGAGTGAGAAGCAGCCAGGAAAGTTGCAGAGCCCCCCCCCGGCCCCCTGGTCCAAAACAGTCCAGTGGCACCTTTAAGACCAAGTTTTATTCAGGTACAAGCTCTCCCTCCTCTGCAGGGACAGATCTGCATGCCCCCCCCCAATAGCTAGCAATCCAAAACAGTCCAGTGGAGCCTGAGCGGTGGGTGTTGCCTTCTGACACACGTCCGGTGATGTCAGGGGGTGTGGCATATGCAAATAAGTTATGCTAATGAGTTATGCTAATGAGCTCCGGCACCTCTTTTTCTACGAAATAACCCCTGGCGGGGCCTATAGACTTTTAATGCTATTGTATGTGAGGCAAGTAAGGTTTGAAAGGAGATGGGTACAGAGTGAGGCATTTTCACTGGCTGACCCAGAATTATGGGACTCCATCTTAGAGATTCATTGAAAGGTGAGCATGAGAATCTCTAAAAAATAATTTTAGTCCTTTTTAGAAAATTACTGATAACTTTTGGGTTTGGGGCTAGGCAACTGAGGGTTGAAGTTTTGTCATCTATTACTTTTTCATAACATAGAATCTGGATGTCCGCTACGCATTCCAATCATAAATAATAAAATACAAATAAAATATTTCTCGGAAGGAACCTGTAAAAAAGTAGAACCTGAAGGATGTTCTCATTACAACACAACAACAACAACAACAAAAACCTCCACACAAGACAGTTTCAACTATGAAACCTTTTCTAGGACTCTTAAAGGTCATTTGTTGAACAGTGTCTTCTAAGCCCCTGACAAATTATTCCCTTGGCACAATAAATGATATGCAGGCCCTTTAATTATAATATAGCATTCAATCTCTTGAGGCATTCAAAATGGTGCTTGTGTATCCTACAGGTTTCATTACAAGGAAAGGTTGAGGAGAATTGTATGAAATCAACAGCAAGAATACATCATGCGAGCCAAGGTTCACTTGGTAACCTGCGACAAACAACAACAACCTGGGCACTTGGTTGAGATGTGAACACAAAGGAGAGAATAGGGAAGAAAGAAAAGAGTCTGGCATGCTCCAAAAGAAAGGAAACCCCGAACGCTTTGGAGAAGCGAGTGCACCATCTTTGGAATTAGGGCTGCCAACTCTGGGTTGGGAAATACCTGGAGATTTCAGGGTGGAGCCTGGGGAGGGCAGGGTTTGCGGAGGGGCGGGACCTTGACTATAATGCCATAGAAGCTCACCCTCCAAAGCAGCCGTTTTCTCCAGGGGAATGTTTGGAGGATCACCTGGAGATCAGTTCCAATTCTGGGATATCTCCAGGCCTCACCTGGAGGTTGACGACCCTATTTGGAACACTTTAGCGACCGCTAAATGCAAGTAATTGAAAAGAGGGCATAGCGGGAAACATCTCTCACTGGTCTTTGCTGTTGATGTCTTATTTATTGATTCCCAGTATTATTTTGCCAGAGAGGCAACATGAAGCCCCAAACGTGGTTCATGAAGAACGCGTGGCTGTGGCCCTCCAGCAGCTCCGGCCCTCGTCTCCCGGGCTGCTGAGAGACAGCAAAGGCCCCAGACAAAGATTCCTTCTAAGTCCCTCTCATACCACCTAAGTTCCAGGGCTCTTTTTGTAGAAAAAGCCCAGCAGGAACTCATTAGCATAATAAGCCACACCCAACAGCCAAAATACATTAGCATATTAGGCCATGCCCTGACACCACAGCTCATTAGCATATTAGGCCGCAGTCCCGTGTGGCCAGAAGTGTGGTCATCCAGCCACGCCCACCTTTTGCTTCTTATTCTGTTTACCTTGTTTGTTGTCAAAACCCAGGGCCTTTTTTTTGTAGCAGGGACTCCTTTGCATGTTAGGCCTACTGTAGCCAATCCTAATGAGTTTCTACTGTTGGGTGTGGCCTATTATGCTAATGAGTTCCTGCTGGGTGTGGCCAACTCAGGAGCCAGCCGGAACTCCGTTCCCGTGCGTTCCTGCCCCAAAATAGCCCTGACCTAACCTAGACATCATGATATGTGGAAAAAAGTCATGGCCAGGGCAGGGGTCATAAGTGACTGGTAGAGCATCTGATTGGTGTGCAGAGGGTCCCAAGTTCAGTCCCCGGAATCTCCAGGGATGCCAGCCTCCAAGTGGGACCTGGGGATCCCCCAGAATTACACCTCATCTCCAGATTACAAAGTTCAGTTTCCCTAGAGAAAACGAATGCTTTGGAGGGGGGAACTCCATGGCATGGTGCCCCACTGTCCCTGTCTACCCCAGGCTCCACCCCCAAATCTCCAGGAGAGATCCAGTGTGCTGTGTGTTGTAGTGGTTAAGAGCGGGTTTGATTCCCTCACTCCTCGACATGAAGCCTGCTGGGTAGCCTTGGGTCAGTCACAGTTCTCTCAGAGATCTCTCAGGCCCACCTACCTCACAGGGTGCCTGTTGTGGGTAGAGGAAGGGAAGGTGAGTGTAAGCCACTCCAAGACTCCTTCGGGTAGTGAAGGGCGGGGCATAAATCCAATCTCTTCTTCTTCCCCAACCTGGAGATGGCAAACCTACCCCCCTTCCCCCATCCATGGCCAGGGGGGACCTGGCAACCCTAGTCTGGCCCAGGGTCACCCAGCAAGCTTCCATGGCAGAGTGGAGATTCCAACCTGGCTGTCCCAGATCCTAGTCCGACTCTCTAACACCCTTCCTTCAGTTCACTGGCTGCTGCTTGTCGAAGACAAGGAAATTCAGAGTGTGATGACATCAGTTCATGCATTTATAAACACTAAGGGCTGAATCAAGACTAACCTTTCCAAAAAAGGAAGGCACTTCCTTCAATGGAACACAGTTTCCTGCCTTCCACTGACAACACAGCAGAGAATCCTCTAGTGCTTGGCAGTATGGAAAAAGGGGCTCAGCAGCTGCTTGTCAGTTTCAAAAATAAAAATAAAAATCCGGTCAGTTTCAACATTGGGTTTCCCCCCCCCCTTGCCTGGGTTCCTTTCTGTTTAATTCAACAGACGAACACTGAAATGCATGCGTAAAACCTGAACCACAAGGATTTAAATGGAAGGTACTTGCTGGACACTACTGTGCAGCTGCAATAGGGCAATTGCATAAATTTAAAAACACTTTGGATGCCACCCCAACACATCACAAGTGACATTCCATCCTGATTTAGAAAAGTGCATTTTTTAAAAATTGTAGCTGCAGAATAAATACACCGGAGGAAAAAGAATGATGCATAAGGTGGACACAGAACCCAAAGTCAAGACTAAAGGCTTACTGCTTGGAAAATCTGCAGTAAGACGTGCGTGCGTAATGGGCCTAAATATTACTAGGGAGAAATGGCTGCTGCACCATTTTTGAAATTAGGGCCTAAGAGGCAAGGGAGAGGGAAGAGGAACGCATAGGAGGAAAAGGTAGGGAACAGAAAAGCAGACCTGGTAGGGTAAGTGGAAAGAAAGCATCATTACTTCTGTTAAGGTAAAGTATGCCATTGAGTTGCAACTGACTCATGGCGACCCCACCTGATGGGGTGTTCAAGGCAATGGATGATCTGAGGTGGCTTGCCATTGCTCTCCTCTGCATAGCAATCCCCATCTTCCTTGGTGGTCTTCCATGCAAGTATTGACTATGTCCAACCGATGAAAGTATTGACCATGTCCAAAAGAGCCAGTTTGGTGTAGTGGCTAAGTGCGTGGACTCTAATCAGAGAGGACTGGGTTTGATTCCCCACTCCTCCACTTGCAGCTGCTGGATGACCTTGGGTAAGCTACAGTTCTGTCAGAACTGTTCTCTCAAGGACAGCTCTGTCACAGCTCTCTCAGCCCCACCTACCTCTCAGGGTGTCTGTAGTGGGGAGGGGAAGGGAAAGGAGTTTGTAAGCTGCTCTGAGACTCCAAGTGAAGGGAAGGGTATAGATCCAATCTCTTCCAGTTTGCCAGTTTGGTGTAGTGGTTTGCCAGTTTGATGTAGTGGTTAAGTGCGCGGACTGTAATCTGGGAGAACCGAGTTTGATTCCCCACTCCTCAACTCACACCTGCTGATGTGACCTTGGGTCAGTCACAAGCTCTGGCACAGCTGTCCTTGAAAAAGAGCAGTTTGTGTCAGAGCTTTCTCAGCCCCACCCACCTCACGGGGTGTCTGTTGTGGGGAGGGGAAGGGAAAGGAGTTTGTAAGCCGCTCTGAGACTCCGAGTGAAGGGCGGGGTATAAATCCAATCTCTTCTTCTTCTTCCTTCTTCTTCTTCCTTCTTCCTCCTTCTTCCTCCTTCTTCTTCTTCCTCCTCCTTCTTCTTCCTTCTTCTTCTTCCTTCTTCCTCCTTCTTCTTCTTCCTTCCTTCCTTCTTCTTCCTTCCTTCTTCTTCCTTCCTTCTTCCTTCTTCTTCCTTCCTTCTTCTTCCTTCCTTCTTCTTCCTTCCTTCTTCTCTTCCTCTTCCTCTTCTTCTTCTTCCTCTTCTTCGTCCTCTTCCTCTTCCTCCTCTTCCTCCTCCTCTTCCTCTCTGATGAGATTGGGGTATGCTGAGCTATTTGTAGGGTTTCCAACCTCCAGGTGGCTCCTGGATATCTCCCACAGTTACAGTTTATTTACCGATGACCAATATCAGTTCCCCTGGAGAAAATGGCTGCTTTGGGGAGTGGACTGTATGGCATTATACCCTGCTGCAGTCCCCCCCCCCCACAAACACCACCTCCCCCAGGCCCCACCTACAAAATCCCCATGTATTTCTGGCAGCTCTAGCTATGAGGACTTGTTTTTGTTAATGTCTTGTCCATGATGTGGTTTTCCAGTCCATCCATTGTGAAAGGGAACGGGTCGGCACACCCGTTCCAGGTCAGAGAAAAAGACTAAATCAAATATTGATGGGGGAAGGTGGGACCGGGGGAGAAGGATCCAAATCGAGTTTCGATCACAGCAGAGTCCTGGATAAGAGAATTTTTATGATCCTCTGCTTTTAGCCCTTATTTCCCACCGAGGCCCTCTTGCCACCGGCCTGCGTTTTAGTCCTGACAGCTTTGACTTACGGCCATTGTGGGATCCTATCTCATTAACTGAAATGGAAGAATAAAACATCAAACAATCATAAAAATAATTTGGCACTGTGAAACCACTTAGGAGCAGCTGTCAAACAGGTTGAAAGATAAAGTGAGTGGACGGCATATATCTGAAGAGCCACAATCTAGTTAAACGCAGTGTCCGACCATATGCTTCCTCGGCATTATAGACTCCTTAATATTATGAAGTGCCTCCGCTTATGCAGAACAGGCCAGAGACTCCATATATGATATTGATTATGCCTTAACCCCAATTTAGTAAAGACATACTCCTCCTTTCCCCCTAATCAGATATTGCAGGAGCGGTTTTCTGAAAACATCCCTAATGCCAAGACATATTTTATCTCCGGAGGCTGCATAGCAGGAGAGGGGGGGCTTTGTCTCGCAGGCGCTCGTGGCTGGGAGCCCAGACCGAAGACAGCCAAGCCCCGCTGGGGCTCCTCCTCTTGCTGTTTCCATCCCACCGTTCAAAAACATACATCTTTATCAAGCTGTTATTGTCAGGCACCGTTAGATAATTAATAGGCCATTTGTCAGCCCGCACACAAAAAACGCCGTTGAAATCTGAAACAGCATCAGGATAAATATAGTCACCCGATCTCGAAAGGCTTCCTCCCACCCCCTCCCCTTTCTGTCACGCAGGCGTTGCAGGTAGATACTATTAAACGAGACTCATTATTAATAGCAGCTAATGTTAATTCATTAACCCCATCCAAGGCTCTCTGTAACTTCTGGTTGCTTTAAGAAGCTAGTTGGCAACTCAGAATATGCATGTTAAGGGCTTGGGTGGGGAGTTCGATTTATAGCAAATCTTTTTTTCTCTCCTTACTTTGTGAATTACGTTTCATGAATCAATTGTAAATGTACTCTCCCTCCGACACCTAAAAGTCAAATAGCCTAATAATGTGTGTCATAATATGTGTAAGTCCTTATGGACATTTGATATTCTGGCTCTTATCTTTAAGGGCCTAAATGGCTTGGGGCGAGGCCTGAACTGCCTCCCCCCATGCTGCCCAGCCCACCGGTTAAGACCCTTCTCACAAGCCTCACTCTTTGTGTCCCCACCTCCAGAAGTCGGTGGTGAGATTAATCAGGGCCTTTTCAGTGGTGGTTTTCGCCTGCGGAAGAATATTTCAGCGGTGGCTTCTTGCCTGTGGAATTGACCCTGGCCTTTAGCTAAGGGGTTGGTCTTTTAAAATTGTTCTGACACTCTGCCATTAGCCTGACAACTGTTTCGTGAGAATTGTTTTAGGCTGCAAAATGTTTTATGCCTCTTGGAGAGGCAGCACACACACTTTCTGGCTACATTATTAAATATACAGTATATGCAGTATGCATCTGCTGGTGGCTAGCAAGGCAATCCTAAACTGAGTTACCCCCTTCTAAGCCCATTGACTTCAGTGGATGGAACTGTGATACAACACTGTCCAGGAAGTAAGCCCCGCTGAACTGACCTGAAGAATTCTGAGTAGACTTGCTTAGCATTGCTCTCTCAAGGACCTAATTAAGCTTCAGACTAATGGCTGCATACCTTGCCAGATATTCAAGGCCAGCCCAAGGGTTTTCTCCACCATAACAGGCTAGCCTGAGTGCGCACACACACACACCCGTGCTCCCCTGGGCATGCTCTGATCCACTATCTGGGTAGCTCAGGGCTAGAAAATGTGTGCGTGTGGGGGGAATTGCATCAGTGTCTGCATATGACAAACCATACATCTACCAAATGAATGGGTGTGGATGTTTTTCTTCCCCTAGGTTAATGGAAGAGAAATGTCCAGTGGTAGCCAGGAACGTATCTGTGGTTGTTGAATGCAAGCTGTATTTATCATGGTGTGTATGTGTGGGGAATTGCATCAGAACCCAGAAATGTTTGCATGTGACGTCCTTGCACTGGGCACGTCTGTGCAAATGAGACACTTTGGAGGTGGGCTTCCCCCCATCAGTTGGGGGAATGGGCAAACCCCCACCCCTGTCGGGGGAATTGGAACCCTATGCTGAGCACTGAGCCTAGTCTGTGCCTTAATGGTACACACTTTGTTTAACACTTTAACAGTGCAATCCTAAAAACACTTTCTTGGGATTAAGACCCAATTAATAGACTCCAATGGGATTCTAAGTACATCTGTTTAGGATTGCACCATAAATGTCTACAATACAGTGGTCCTGCTCTCAACATGGTCAAGCTGACGGGAGAGAAAACAGTACATAACTTATTACTAGTGATGCCATGGGTACTGGCCAGGTGGTGCCTGTGGTTCTCATATTATCATAGTATACGTGGCAGTTTTAAGTACATTGGAAATGATAGATAGGGAAAAGACTGCATTTTCTCAGCATTGATAATATTTTTGTTATTTGTTTAGCCCTTGTTATGGAATCACTGTCCTCAAACGTGAAAAGGAACTCTCTCTAGAAGCTAAAATAACTAAACTGAGGGTATCGTTCTTTGGTCACATTATGAGAAGTCTCAGAGAAGACAAGAATCAGTGGAAAATACAAGAACGCTAGGAAAAGTTTAAGGCAACAGGAAAAGAGGAAGACCCAACATGAGATGGGTGGACTCAATCAAAGAAGCCACAAAGGCCCTCAGTTTGCAAGACCTGAGCGAGGCCGTTAACATCGAGACATTTTAGAGGTAATCAATTTACAGGCTCACCATAAGTCGGAAGTGATTTGATGGCAACACACACATACATGGAATCGCTACATGTGAGAAAGATGTTGAATTCCCACAGCAGTTGAGCAAAGACTATGTATTCTGTGTGCAACAGCATTATCACCTTTTAAAAGCGTTTGAAGGAGCACAATAGCTAAAATCCATCCTAAAAAAGGAAGTGGAAATGGAGGCATGTGGAAACTGCACCATGTACCCGAGGTTCCCTAAGCAAGTACATCCCTGAATGCACTCCTCTATAAATGAAACTTCTGGTCATGTAAGGTAGAAGCACTGGAGCCATTTTGGGCAGGATAGGATTACCACGACCTGGATAGCCCAGGCTAGTATTTTGATGGGAGACCTCCAAGGAATACCAGGATTGTGATGTGGAGGCAGGCAGTGGCAAACCGCTTCTGAATGCTTCTTTGCCTTGAAAACCCTACAGGGTCGCCATAAGCCAGGTGTGACTTGATGGCACTTTCCACCACCATGGTAGAACTTATTCATGCATTCTACCGCCTGCAGAACTAGGTGGTCCATTCCTGGACCAGGTGTTAGTCTCTTAAAACCTCACAGGTTACACATATAGTTCTGTATGCTTTAGATTTATTTATTTTTATTTATTTATTTATTTATTAGATAAAAGATAAAGCATTCCTCAGTTTAGAAAAACAGTTTCTAAACAGGAGTATTATGATAGAGGTTTATAAAATTATGAATGGTATGGAAAAATAGAGAGAATATTTCCCCCCCTGTCCTTAAAATTCTAGACTTCAGGGTCACACAGGGTTGCTAGCTCTGGGTTAGGAAATCCCTGGAGATTTTGGGGGTGGAGCTTGGGAAGGGAAGGGTTTGGGCTTGTATTGTACTGTAGAATCCATCCTCCAAAGCAGCCATTTTCTCCAGGGGAACTGATCTCTATGGCCTGGAGAATAGTTGCAACTCCAGGAGATCTCCAGGCCCTGTATGGAGGTTGGCGACCCTAGGCCACACAATGCAATGCATCACGGACAAAAGGAGGACCCAGTTTAGGTCCTGAGATGCTCAGGAGAGAGGCAGGTCTATAAATACTTTGAATAAATACTTTTGAACACAGTGGTGAAGTTCTGGAGCTCACTGTTGCAGGATGGTCACTAGGATAAAGGGGCAACTTCCATCTTCAGAGTTAGTTTACTCTGAATGCCATTTAAGAGGAGGCCACAACAGAGGGAGGATTTGGCCTCTGGGCCTTTGCTTGTGGGGTGTGGGGGTCATCGGGGTGGTCACTGTGGGAAACGGGATGCTGGCCTAGATGGACTAGGTTGGTGTAGTAGTTAAGTGCGCACACTCTAATCTGGGAGAACTGGGGTTGATTTCCCCACTTCTCCACTCAGAGCGGCTGGATGACCTTGGGCAAGCCATAGTTTTGTCAGAGCTGTTCTTGAAAAGAGCAGTTTCTGTCAGAGCTCTCTCAGCCTCACCTACCTGTCTGTTGTGGGGAGGGGAAGGGAAAGGAGTTTGTAAACCGCTCTGAGACTCCAAGTGAAGGGCCGGGTATAAATCCAATCTCCTCCTCTTCCTCTTCTTTCCACCAGAGCTGTTCTTATGTTCTTCCATTCCAAATTTCAAAAAGCAAAGTGCCCCTTTCATACCTTGTACCTTCCAGAAGATGCTAGGAAGCCCTGGCATGGGTTACCAGAACAGTGCAGCTTTTAAAACGATGACTGATACAGCGGCATATGAGCCAGAGGCGTAGATTTATGTGTGAAGTCTTGTAATATAACGTCCTCTTCTTTAAGTGTCAAACTGCACTCTTGGCTTGAACTCTCTTCCTTGGTATGTCAGAAGAATGGCATGTCTATATTTGTACTGCCAGCCACCTATTCTTAGAGGTGACCTTAAATTTATCTTGGCATTGAGTATGCACTGAAAACGCTTGTCTTAAGAAAGAGAGAGAACTCCCCCCCCCCCAGAAACTTCGACATATTTTAAACTTTGCAATAGGATGTAATAAAGAGAGGCAGAGGGAGAGGAAAGTCATGTCCTTCCCTAAGGATTAGTAAGATTTAGGAGTACGTGCTGTCTTCAGTTCACCATGTCCAACATCGTTTTCAAGTATCTGTCACTATGAGAAGCACTGCTTCTAAGCCGAGGCCTTCAGTCAAAGATCTGGCCGGTTCTTTCGGATCAATATGTGCTAACTTCAGGATGCCTTACCAATAAAGCTCTTGGCCATGTGCATCTCTCCTCTTTGCTCACTTCCAGTCCCCCCCCCTTTTCTGGTTTCTCCTTTTCCTGCTGGCCTCAGTTCTCTGCCTCAGCTCTTTCCAGTTACTTTCCCTTGCTCCCACACTCACCTTGGGTTAGTAGCGCAGACTCTAATCTGCTGGTGTGACCTTGGGTCAGTCATAAATTCTCTCAGAGCTGTTCTCTCAAGGGCAGTTCTCGAGAGAGCTCTCTCAGCTCCACCTACCTCACAGGGTATCTGTTGTCGGGAGGGGAAGGGAAAGGAGATTGTAAGCCACTCTGAGACTCCTTTGGGTAGTGAAGGGTGGGGTATGAATCCAATCTCTTCCTTCTTTTGGGGCCTATCTGTTTTCCCATTTTTTATCAGCCTCTCTGTCCCTGTGCCTAACTCTGCTTTAGGGTTGCCAGCTCTGGGTTGGGAAATACTTGGATATTTGGGAGGGTGGAGCCCAGAGAGGGGAAGGACCTCAGTATGGTACGAAGCCAGAGAGTCCACCCCTTCCAAAGCAGCCATTTTCTCCAGAGGAACTGATCTGTGTAGTCTGGAGATCATCAGTTGTGAAAGCAGGAGATCTCCAGGCCCCACCCAGATGTTGCAAACCAAAGAGAGAGATCAGGGGACAGAGGTAGAAGGAAAACAAACAACCGTGATGTATTGTGCCCCCCCAAAAGTCTTCAGACTTAAATTCTTTTTCCAGAATTCAGTTTACTTGAAGCAATTCAAACGCCATCAACACCAACGAACCATGCATATTATATCTCGTTTCATGTATAACTTTATCAAAGTGGGTGGCATTGAAATACCTACATAATGTAAATCCATTTGGCAAACACTCTAGTCATATCTCCTAGTAACACTCTAATGGATTTGATGAGTGTTACTAGGAGATATGACTAGAGCGTTTGCCAAATGGATTAATATTATATAGGTATTTCAATGCTACCCACTTTGATAAAGTTATACATGAAACGAGATATAATATGCATGGTTCGTTGGTGTCGATGGCACTTGAATTGCTTCAAGTAAACCGAATATTGGAAAAAGAATGTTCAAGTCTGTGAAGACTTTTTTTTTGGCACAATACATCACGGTTGTTTGTTTCCTTTCTACCCGCCCAGAGGATGGCAACTCTAATCACAGCCATCAGTCTGACTAAGGACCCATCACTGATATTTCCCTGGTTCCCATTGCTCATCCCCACTGACATAAATTCATGAAGTTGCTTTATACCGAGTCAGACTATGATCAGCATTGTCAGCTCTGGCGGGCAGCAGCTCTCCATGGTTTCTAACATCACTCAATATCTGATTCTTTTTTTAAAAATTGTAGATGCCAGGAATTGAACCTGGGATCTTTCTTCATTCAAAGGAGGTGCTCTACAGCTGAGTCACAGTCCCACCCCAAAGCGAACCTGTACTCTTGGCTTGAACTCTCTTCCTTGTTGTGTCTGAAGCATTATTGTTGTTGTTCAGTCGCACAGTCGAGTCCATGGATCACATCACGCCAGACCTTCCGGTCTTCCGTCGTGCTTCGGAGTTCGCTTAATTTCATGTTTGTTGCCTCGATAACACTGTCTAACCATCTCATCCTTTGCCCGTCCCCGTCTTCTTTGAGCTTCAATCTTTCCCAGCATCAGAGTCTTCTCCAGTGAGTGCTCCCTTCTCATTTGGTGGTCAAAGTCAGAAGCATGGCATATCTATATTTATGCTACCCACGACGTTTTCTTAGAAGTAGTCATAAATTGTATTATATTTTATTTATTTATTTACAACATTATACATAGGTGGCTGTGCATTCAAGTGTGAGTTCCATTGAAAAGACCAAAACACAGGCAAGGTCTGTGGCTCAGCGGTAGAACATCTGATTGGTGTGCAGAAGGTCCCAGATGCAATTCCTGGCATCTTCAGTGAGGATCAGGTTGTAGGTGATGTGAAGGATCCCAGCCTGAGACCCTGGAGAGCCATTACCAGTTTGAGTAGGCAATACTGACTTTCAGGGGTCATTTCGTAGAAAAAGAGGTGCAGGAGCTCATTAGCATAACTTATTTGCATATGCCACTCCCCCTGACATCACCAGACGTGTGTCACAAGGCAACACCCACCGCTCAGGCTCCACTGGACTGTTTTGGATTGCTAGCTATTGGGGGATGGGGGGGAACGTGCAGATCTGTCCTTGCAGAGGAGGGAGAGCTTGTATCTGAATAAAACTTGGTCTTAAAGGTACCACTGGACTGTTTAGGACCGGGGGGGGGGCTTTGCAACTTACCTGGCTGCTTCTTGCTCTGACTGAGGGCTGCTGGGAGCAGGGGGCAGGGCTTGTTGCATGTGCCCACCCCCTGGGCTCTTTACTGCCGGAGCTCCGCTCCTGTGCGCTCCTGCAGGAAATGACCCCTGCTGGCTTTGATGGACCAAGGATTGAATTCAGTATAACACAGCTTCATGTGTGTTCATGTCTGTTCATGTGTGACTGTATTCCACACTTGGAGGCATATTTGGTTTAGTCTTGGCATTCCCGATGAAATGGATTTCATTCCATGAAAGCTTATATTAAAATAAGTGCTATTGGATGCCATGATACTCCTGTTTAGTTTTGATGCAACAAAGTAACATGGCTATCCCTCTGGAGTTGGTTCCTAACCCAGCAAGAGATAAACAGCTGGATGGATGCTTCTGTACGCACATCTGTTTAGCTGGATCAGATAAGAAACTGTGAGAGGGGTATGGAAAAGGAAGATAAGAGGAGGAAATGTTTCCCCTTTGCCTGGCTTCTCTTCTTTAGCTGAAGGATGTAACAGATGCAAAGAAGAGGTAGGCTCAAAATTCAAACATGAAATGTTTTCATGGGTCTATACTGATTATTAGTAGTTTTATCCGAGAGAACACAGAGGCCCAAATAATTCCCAGATTTTATCTCATCTGCACCTTTGCCTGTTTGTTGGATGTTACAAGTTAGAACACTTCTATTTAGTTTTTACTGGGTTAATACTGTGTACTGAATCACATGTTTGTTTGTGACCTATCTGTTTAAAGAGCTAGAAAGCCCGCCAGATTGAGATCTAGTTTGTTGTCCTGATTGGGGAATGAAGTGGCTACTATTAGCATTTTATGACCCTTTGTCCGAGAGCAAGAAGAAGCTCCAGTCTCCATTAGACTTCTGCCATGTAAGGTTAGTCTTGTCCTGTCTCCATTAGTCTTAGGATGACTTAAGATGTCCCCATTACTCTCCGTTAGTCTATCTAGCTGTGAGGATGTAAAAAAATAAAGCTGTTTGTTATTTTGTTATTTTTTCATCCTGTTTACCCTACCCATGTTAGGTTCTAGTAAACCTTTTATATTTTAAACTACCATGGACTCAGACTCATTTATACTCTGCTGATTCTGCTAATTAATATAAGAAATTAAACAAACACAAAACTCCAATACTGTTGTAAAAAAGGGTGCTGAAATACACGAGCACATGAAAGTGCCTTGTACTGAATCAGACCCTGGGTCCATCAAAGTCAGTATTGCCTACTTAGACTGGCAGCGGCTCTCCAAGGTCTCAGGCTCTCCAAGGTCTTTCTCATCACCTATGTCCTTCAATATCTTTCCTGGGTAATAGCCAAGAATATGCTCTCTCCTTATCCTAACATGTGTTAGTTCTTGTGACCCTTTCTTACATGCCCAGAGAAATGCTGATCAGCACTTTGGGGTCAGGAAGCCATTTTTCTCCAGGCCAGTTTGGCCAGGGATCCTGGAGGGTTGTGGGTGGCGTTTTTCCCCCATCTTCTGGGCATAGAGCAGGGGTCACTGCAGGTGGTGGGGGGAGATTTATGAATTTTCTGCAATGTGCAGGGGGTTGGATGACACTGGAGGTCCCTTCCAACTCTATGATTCTATGATTCACTCCTACCAACAGGGGTGTTTTTAAAGAAATGACCAAACTTCTTGCAGTTGGAATAAAGTGATTTGCTCTGCATTTGAGAGGCAGTGTATTTTCGGTCTTCTCTTATAACTGGGGGTGTTTGGGAAATGGATGCATGAAATTTCATACTGCTGGGGAAGTACCCCAACAATACCCCCTCCCCATGGGCCTAAATTTCAAACAATCTGTTTATAAGCATAACTGTGTGTGACTATAGATTCCGGAACAGATGTGCATGGTGTAAAAAATAGCTCATGCACAGTATAACCGCAGAGCTTAAATTGTTTTATCCTTGCTGAAGTGCTGATGTTGAATTACATGTAATGGCTGGATTGAAGAATGACCGCTAGCAAACAAAGACTTGCACTGGAATTCAACTGAAACCAGCGTTAGTGATATTAAGGGCCCCAGAAAGAGAAATGCCGTCTGAAGTTGTGTTATGGTCTCTGGCAATAAGGCCGGCAAAACGCTTCAATCAAATACACTTCAAAAACATTATTTACGAGGCTCCCTGCCCCCACTCTGCAGCCCTATTCGGAGACTGACTGGTTAATGCTTGTAACTGCAGTTCCATAAACTGTGGTTTTGGAAGAGTTGCAGACAACACATCTTTAAGGCCCATTCACTTTGGGAGGCCGTGGCTCAGTGGAAGCGCCTCTGCTTGGCATGCAGAAGGTCCCAGGTTCAATCCCTAGCATCTCCAGTTAAAAGATCTGGCAGTAGGCAATGTGAAAGATCTCAGCCTGAGACCCTGGAGAGTGGCTGCCAGTCTGAGTAGACAACACTGACCCTGATGGACCAAGGGTCTGATTCTGTATAAGGCAGCTTCATGTATCTATGTATTCAAAGTGATTCACCCAAATGTGTGTCTGGGAACTGTTGGACTGACTAGTTCAGATCTAACCAGAGACCCTGGTGTTGTCCAGGCTATAGAGTCTAGGCTATCTCAGTCTTTCCCCCAACTAATTTGCATCCAGCCCTGTGACCTGCACCCATCCTGGCATTACAAGTCCTTTCGAGGGATTCTTCTGTCTAGTCTAAGTTAGGGTCAACTACTCTGTTCAGTAGGGATCCAGGAAGCCTGACTTGTTTAAAATTTAATTGAAAAACAGATGGCACAAACCAGCCCAAGTTAAGCACCTTGAAGCCCCATTGATTTCATGGGAAGAGCTCCTTCTCCAGTTCCAAACAGGGGGACTTAACAGTGCTTTACTTTGGCTGGATTCCATCCATATTCTCTAGCTGAAGACAGATATGATACTAAAACAGAACTCACAGCAACGTATCAGGCTTCAGTGCAAGCCTGGCTTTCTCCCAGGCTCACAACCAAAAAGACAGACGGACAGACCAATAGACCAAATGTTGGCTTAGCTCTCACATTGGCTACTTTACTGTGCCTTCGGGCTAGTGTCCTTTTTACTTTTAAGTGTATCCCCTATCTATGTCCGTGCACTTATTATCAATTCACTGATTACCTCAAGGATTTAAAAAAACAGTAATCTTTTAAAAATGCAGAATTGCTCACAGAACTGAAAAGGGAGTCTTGGGCCCTGGTCACACGTAAGGGTTTGGGCCGGGAGAGGGACGGATTGGGGGCACAGCAAACGGGTGCGATCACACCACAACATCTGGGAAGCGGTGCACACCCGTCCTCGATCCGGCCCTTCAGGCCGAAAACCCGCTGCAAAAAAGAACCACCCCTAAAGGTGGACTTACCAGAAAGGCCGCAGCAAGCGCGGCCATGGGATTGCCAGTGCATCCTTCTGCTGGCGCATCCGAGGTTCCTGGCCGAACTGCGCATGCTCACACACGTGCTGTTCAGCAGCCTCCCTCTCTGTATCATGGCTTTCTCCCCAGTCTCCTCGGCATCGTGGCGGGGAGAAAGTGCGCGGCGGCTCACGGGATCCGTGTGATCCCGCCGCCGTGTGCCTATTTTGATGCGGCTTTCAAAAGTCGCACTTTGCCCGCGCATTCCCCCCCCCCCGTGTGGCAGGGACCTTGGTGACATCACAGATGAGACATCCAATCAGTGCCGATAAGACTTTCCCCATCATGAATAATTTTTGTTCCACAAATTTGACCCTAGAGAGGAAGAATGTTTCCAAAGCCCCTTGCTGGTCTAAAAAAAAGGTTACCTGTATCTTCATCCACGGACCGTTGGCTTGAGCTCCCATCAGATGTGGTTCACCCTCAAGGCTGAACTGGAAAGAGCTGCTGGGAACCATTTTGGATCCTGAATGTTAAAAACCCCTGGAATGATGAGAAGGAGATGAATAGCGAAGATTCAAGGAGACTGAAGGGATCCACACAATATAAAAATCACATGGCATGAAAATATTAGAATGGATTCTATAAAGAATTCTGGAAAGTGAAACTTTCAGAGCTGTTTTAAGGACAAGAAAGAAGAGCCAATAAAGACCTGAAGGGAATGAGGCCCTTGTAAGGGGCTCACTGTAAACCAAGCCTGGTTGGCTCCTCACTGAGGATACAATGAGAAATTGCAGACTGCATACCACTTGGTGCCTTAGCATTCATGCACTAGCATGGACCCTATGAATGATGCATTGACTCCCCATTCGAAGTTTTAACTTTTGGAGATCCTAGGGAAAGGGTTGCCAGCTCTGGATTGGGAGGTACCTGGAGATTTTGGGGGTGGAGTCTGGGGAGGGTGGGGTTTAGGGAGGGAAGGGGAGGGACCTCAGGGGAGTACAATGCCATAGAGTCCACCCTCCAAAGCAGCCATTTTCTCCAGGGGAACTGAACTTGATCATCTGGAGACCAATTGTAACAGCGGAAGATCTCCAGGTGCCACATGGAAGTTGGCAACCCTACCTAGGAAGAAACCTGAACTCGTATCTTCAAGTCTAGCAACTCACATTTCACTTTCAAACAAGGCATCCGCTGAAGGCAGAAAACGGGAAGACCGAAAATACCAGGGACTGGTCCTGTTCAGTGGGGCCAGCTGAAATACATGCAATGGAGATTTAGGCCCAGCGAATATGAGAGTAAATGAAAAATCCAGCTGCAGACCTTGGTCCATTTAGAAGGCAGAAAATAATAATTCCCATCTGATTCTGAAATGAGAGGTGTGTACCATTAACTCATATTTCTCATACCCTAACCCTTTTCTTGTACCTGCTATACCAGCAGGTGCATTCTTCTGCCTCTGGGGAAGAAATTCACCATATACCTTCAGTCCTGTAAGCCCCAGTCTGGACATTTGTCAGATGAGCATTATGAATGCATGAGAATCAGCTTGTCTCGACAGTACCATGCAAACATGGCAGCATGGATTGGCCCTGGTAGATCTCCCCCTTGATGAAAACAAACATTTTCTCCCTGGAGCATAATGTCCCTTCTTCCTTAGCACCCTCGCCTGTCATTTCCCCTCCTGCTGATAATGTAGAATTGCTGTTGTCTAAGGAGAGAAGACGAGAAAGTGTTTTCTCCCCCTCCCCTATGGGATGTTAATTTCAAGGCTGAGTGATTTCAAGACACCAGGCTTTGCTGGAGGTATCACTCAAGACTTGCCTTTGGGCAGCTGGGGGCCATTTGTCTCACCTGCGGGCTACACGGAAGCCAGGGGGAACTTTCCTGAAAGCTTTGGAATGTGCACCTGCTTTTTGCCAGTGCTATCGATCTTTTAATCCTCAACCCCTTTTCCTGAAAGGGAAAATAAACTGCCAGTTTCCAGGCCAACACTACAAAAAGGATCATCAGACTTAAGTGGTTAAGTACTGTTTAAGGCAAATGTTTTGCACATGACTTGTAGCTTAGAAATAATGTTTGCATTGGAGTGTGTGTGAGTAAATGTACAACACAGATCCAAACCAAAGACATGCTTTTAAAAGCAAAAGGTTATTTTTGAATCGAAGGATTTATTTCCCTCATGATTTGTCAAAAGGATGCTTCAAAATATTTAAGGGAGTCTCTCTGTGTGTGTGTGTGTGTGTGTTTAAACATCTGCCCCAATCCTCCCCATTTTTTCTTGTTCCCCCAAACAGAGTTCATATTTTCCCTTAATCTTCCTGGCCTCTGGCCTCTTAGGTTCTCCTGTTTTGCTCTTCTGTCTCTGTTTCCACGACTTCTGCTACAATCATTGCATTGTAGAAACCCAGAGAAGCTCCCTGTTTAGAACAGTCTCACTGTGTGTGTGTGTGGGGGGGGAAATGAGGCAATGAGCCAACATGGCATAGTGGTTAAGAGCGGCGGATTGTACTCTGGAGAACTGGATTCGATTTCCCGCTTCTCCACATGAAGCCAGCTGGGTGACTTTGGATCAGCCACAGTTCTCTCAGAGCTCTCTCAGCCCCACCTACCTCACAAGGTGCCTGTTCTGAGGAGAGGAGGTAAAGGTGATTGTAAGCCGCTTGGAGACTCCTGAGGGTAGAGAAAAGTTGGATATAAAAACCAGCTCTTCTTCTTCTCCTCTCCTGATCGCAGTGTCTACCTGCCACCTGTCTGCTGGAATAGGCCTTGCTTGTGCTTCCACTCAAGACTGGGGACCATTTTTCTTACCTGTAAGCTACATGGCCCTGGAAGCTGGGGAGATCATTCTGAAAGCTTTGGAAGGTGTGCCTGCTTTGTAGTCTGTGTTAATCTTTATAAACCCTCAACTTGGAACAGGCACGTCTGTTGCTTCGCTTCCTAGCAGGCAGTGGTGAAAACTGCAACAAGACTGAAGAAGTGCAGGAAAAGGTAAAGAAGCGCCTTTCTTGACATCAGCTGGGATATTAAGAAACAACAGGTCTTTGTGTGCTGGAGTCTGGGAGTCCTGAGTGTTGCTGTGTTCTTGGACACTGTCCTTGCAAATGCTTTTGGCCTTTTGAATTAGTTGAACGTGATGCTTAAGTTTCCCCCAAATGGAGCGTTTTGCTAGTGAGTTGTATGAGGGCCAGCCTGAGTTGTCCCCTCCAAGTCAGCACATGTGCCTTTCTGCATTTTTAGGGCCCAATGCATACAATCAAATTGGTACACTGAAAACATGGGGGTGATTGAAAGGTATCACAGTGAATAAGGGGCACGTAATAGCTTTAGCGTATGCACTGCTAAGAACTTGGCCCAGGACACCACACGGCAATAGTAAAAGCTACTATTAAAAGAGTAATGATGTTGCGGTTAGAGTGTTGAAGTACACTCTGGAAGACCCAGGTTTGAATCTCCACAATGCCACGGAAGCTCTGTCTCAACCTGACCTACCCCACAGGCAGAAATAATGGGATATAAATATTGAAACAAAATAACATAGTAAATGAGCTTTGAGGTGTGAGATGGTCAAATGATGACCCAGCTGCTCCACCTCCACATCTCTCTGCTCTGATCCAAATAACCAATACTTTGCCCTTTCCAGTTTTGGTTATGGTTTTGTACTGAGATCAATGGCACCCCAAAAATGCCTTCAGTGGCAAATATACTGTCTCAAAAAAGACTGTGAACTGTAGCCAGAGAAGTCAATCCATCAATGACGTCTCCTATGCAATGTCTTTGGGAAGGAATAAGAATAGCACCAGGTGACTGTATAACCTGCAACACTGCCATTAATTCTAACAGAGCCAATGCAGGTACTGAATTCCTGATGGGATACACCTGTCACACAATTCCTTGGAAACTTAGAAGGAAACTTGGCTGAAGAAAAAGAGACTGAAGGATCCCTGAAGCCTAGGAGAGGGGAAAACAGGAATCTCTAGCCATTTCGAAACAAAAACCAGTCCTGTGCGAGAAAAATATATATATTGTATTAGATTGATTGATTATCATATTCTAATCCATATTAGAGCTTTAAGTCTTTAGGTGTGGCTCTTTCGTTCTAACATCTCATAAATTATGGCTATAATGAAGCAGTCATTTATCCTGAGCTGATGATAAATGGCTTGCCCTAGGAGAAACTAAAGAATAGGAAAGTAGATCATTTTCATATTTGGTGAAAACAATATTAAGTACCCAGGCCTGTGTGATTGCCCTAATAAATGAATAATCTGAGGTGAGGGGCTTGGCAGTCGGTGTAAAAAATAACCCGAGCTTTCTCCATCATTTGTCAGGCTTTGCTATGACAGCATGCATTATGGGTAAATGAGCAATCAGCAAGAACTATGTTATGGCTGGGATGTTTTGGAAGAATTTATCATGGGCATTGCTTGGTACCTTTAGGACCTTAAGGCTTAATAGCTATGGTGCATGACGGCAAGAGAACACAGTTCCTATTTACCATCTCACGCTTCATTTCCACCGGATCCCCTTCATTTCTAAACCTGGCCTATGTGTGTGTTTATGAGCATGACCTTCAATTAGCATAGTTACTCAGATAGTGTTTTCCCTAACACATTTTTTTTTTTGGTGGTGGGATTGTATTAAAAAGGCTGTTAATTATAGCTTTGCTAGGAGGCTTGATGGTAGCCTGTTCTGAAGGTTCTGAGCCGGGGGTAGCAAATGCACCGATGCATATGGAACATGCACCCCACGCTGGATGACTGCTCTCAGGACTTTTAGCCAGGAAATGCAAAGGCCACGTTTATCATTGTGGAGGAGTAGTACAAAATTAGAGTGCAGTGGCAGACTTGGACTCAAGAGATCGACTTTATTTAATTTTATTGATTTATTTATTATATTTTTAGTCGCTGCTCACCCAAAGGGTCTTGCAGTGACTCACAACGTTAAAACAGAATAAACAAGTTGAAAACAACATAAAAGCAAATAACAAGTCTAAAATATCAACATTACAATGTTAAAACTATTAAAATATGTGGCTAGCCCCATACCCCTAACAAAAACACTCCAAAGGCTAACCGAAACAATTTGGCCTTGCATGCCCTGCAGAAACTAAGCAACTCCTACAGGGCACAGGTGTCATCAGAAAGTACATTCCACAGGGCCGGGGCCATAACTGTGAAGGCCCTTCCCCTGGTGACAGTTTCGCATCTCTGTTCATCCATGAAACTACCTGTGTCACCTTGAGCTTGCCTCTTCGACAAAGCTGTTCTCAGGAGCAGCTGGTGCTTCAACCACCCATTTCAGGATTGGGAGCTGTGCTACTTTATATGGTGAGCCAGGGAGGCTGCAAATAGTTCCCAGCAGGGTTGAAAGTAAGATGATACAAATTGCTGGTACAGAAGTGGCTGAAGTGATTCCTCCCATTTTCTGCTTTAAGCCCTCTGTGTGAGACAGGATGTATTTATTTTCAGAGGATAGCCATGTTGGTCTGGAGCAGAACAGCTAGATTTGAGTCCAGTAGCACCTGAGAGACCAACAAGATTTTCAGGGCACAAGCTTTCGGGAGCCAAAGCTCTGGCAAAGTATCTGACGAATGGAGTGCTGTCTCTTGAAAGCTTATACCCAGAAAATGTTGGTCTTGAAGGTGGTACTGAACTCAAATAGAGTATGTATGTATGTATGTATGTATGTATGTATGTGCCATCAACTCACAGCCCCACCAGCAAGGGGCATTCAAGACAAGTGCAAAGTACAGGTGGTTTGCAAATTCAATGTTCCCTCTAAGCGGTGGAGTCTTGTGAGCAAAAATTCTATTTTGTGAGCTACTGGCATTAAAGTTGTGAGCAAGTGATTTGGCTACTTCATAAATTAGTTTGCTCTGGAGCCATCCTTCCTGAGCTAAGACAGAAATGTGTGAGCTGGAGGCTAAAAAACTGTGAGCTAACTCACACTAACTCAGCTTAGAGGGAACACTGTTTGCAAGTGCCCTCCTCTGCAGAGCTATGCCTCCGACCCTACTTAGCTTCCGAGATCTGATAAGATCAGGCTATGCCAGGAACACATACACAAACACATGAATCTGCTTTATACTGAATCAGACCATTGGTCTACCAAGGCCAGTATAGTGAAGAAGATTGGATTTATACCTCGCCCTTCACTACCTGAAGGAGTCTCAGAGTAGCTTACAATCTCCTCCCCCTCCCCCTCCCCACAACAGACACCCTGTGAGGTTGGTGGGGCTGAGAGAGCTCTCTGGAGAACTGCTCTTTCAAGAACAGCTCTGACAGAACTGTGGCTTGCCCAAGGTCATCCATCAGCTGCAAGTGGAGGAGTGGGGAATCAAACCCAGTTCTCCCAGAATAGAGAGTGTGCACTTAACCACTACACCAAACTGGCTGCCTTTAGTATTCACCAACATTATATTCTTGTAGTTCATCCAACAACCTCGTGAGGTGGGCAAGTATTATTATCCCTATATTTAGTGGGGGGGGGGGACTGAAGCTGAGAGTTGTATGCTTTGTGAGCTTACGGAGCTGAGATTTGAACAGGGGCCTTCCCAGAACATGGGTCCATCCTCTTAGCTGTTTATGCTGCACCAGATCCCGGCGGCATTATTTTCTGTGTAATGGTTCTCCCACTTTTGACCTTGGAATCCTTCTCATTCATCATCAGGGCTCTACTGGTAGCAGGAGCTCCTTTGCATATTAGGCCACACACCCCTAGTGTAGCCAATCCTCCAAGAGCTTACAGTAGCCCCAGTAAGAAGAGCTCTGTAAGCTCTTGGAGGATTGGCTACACTAGGAGTGTGTGGCCTAATATGCAAAGGAGCTCCTGCTACCAGTAGAGCCCTGTATCATCATCATATCACAGTCTGCACTTATTTGATACAGCCCCACTTTAAAAAAAGAAGAAGAACAAAGAAAGTGAGGATACCGTAACTGGGTATCTGTACACCAGATCTGGTAAGGCCTATCCAGTTCACAAACCCTGGTGAGTGATTATTCCCTTATGGAAGGCAATAGTTAGATGCATGTATTTCGGCTCACTCTTTTTCTGATCTATGGTTTTGGTTTACAAAATTGGGTATAATATCATGTTTATTGAAACCAATCAACAGTGTAGTATGTGAGCCTTCAGGTAACACAGAACTCTTTCTCGGGCGGGATATTTCTGATGGCCAACTCTCACTTTGTATTTGTGTGCATGGACACTCCATCTCACCGTGGATACCCGAGTGCGCTCTCCACCAGGCTCTTGTAAAGTATGCTTTCGAATATTCAGTGCATGCCCCCTTTAAAAGAAGAGACATGTTCCTTTCCTGATTGCCACACCTGAGCTCTTGAGCGAAGGCAGATGTTGAATTTCATACACACACACACATATACACACACACCCCTCATACTATGCAAGAGGCTCATAGGTTTTCACTTGGGTATCTGTGCCAGAGTACAAAATATAAAGGAAGAACGGCTCTTAGGACCTTCTTAGCCTTATAGCGAGGTTGTTTTAAAGGGTTGGGCTTCTTGTCCTGTCTTTTGGGCTCTTTGTAAGGATCAGTATTCCTGGATAAACACAGGTGTAGTAATTGCCCAATGTCTCCTTCAGTAGACTTGGAAAACCAACATTTCACCCGGCCTTGAAATCTGGGTGATCCGTTGCCTGTACTAGAAGTGTATGAAAGAGGGTTTTATGCAAAGAAACAAGGGAGAGAAAAATTGGAGGCAAGTTTGGCAGCCATGTTTAAATTGTTTTGCTAAGTAAAGTCTGGCCTATTTTAACTTACTTCCTGCTCAGGTGTTTGACTCTTTCTTTTCACACTTGTGTTTTTCAGCCTTTTATGTGTCTCCTATCCCTCCCCCTTTTTTTGGTCTTCTGGGAGTAAGGTGAGGTCATTTGTGAAGTCTTTGTGTTGTGAATGAAATAATTCATATACTTCGCTTGTGACTGCAAATGATTCCATGCAGGCTCGTTGTCCTTATTTAGTAGGGAGAGCCACTGTCTGAGGAACCTGTCTCTGGAAATTCGCTATTCCTACTGTTACCTTTGGGAAATATCAGTTGGATGAGCTGCCTGATTTTTTGGGGGACATCAGCTCCCTTCGCCTGTTTCTGGAAGTTAATTCTCTTAGTGGTGATGGATTCATTTTGTTAGTAGTGTACATACACATAAATGCTCACATTTACACAATAAAACCCCATGTAGATGTGGGTGTGGGTATTATGTACCATCAATTCATTTTCAACTTATGGCAACCCTGTGAATTAATGATCTACAGAACTTCCCATCATTTACAATCTTGCTAAGGTCTTGCAAAGTGAAGGGGATGGCTTCCTTGGTTGATTCAATCCATCTCATGGTAGGTCTTCCTCTTTTCCTGCTGCCTTCAGCTTTTCCTAGCATTACTGTCTTGTCCAGTGATTCTTCTGATGATGTGATAGCCTCTGTTTGGTCATTTGAGCTACTAGGGAGAGTTCAGGCTTGATTTGGTCTCGAATCCACTTATTTGTCTTTTTGGTGGTCCACAGGATCCGTAGAACTCTCCTCCAACACCACATTTCTAACTAATCAACTTCCTTACTGTGAACTTTCTTCATTGTCCAACTTTCTCAACCATACATAGTAACAGGGAGTACTATAGTATGATTTATCTTGATTTTGGTCACTAGTGACACATCCTTACATTTTAAGGGTCTTTTCTAATTCCTTCATGGCTGACCTTCCCACTCTCTCAGTCTCCTTCTGATTTTTTGGCTGTATAATTCCTCAGTAGTCATTACTTTTGTCTTCCTGATGTTCAGCTGTAATCCTGCTTCAGCACTTTCTGCTTTAACTTTCAATATACTGTATTCCACGTACTATAGATGAAGAGGTTTATTTTGAACTGTTGATAACATACAACATACTTGTATGTTTGTAGCTCAAACTAGATTTTAAAATTAGTAGAGGACAGGCTATTGCATGAATAAAGGGATGAAACCTAAAGGAGATGGAATAATCTGTTTTTGGAAAGAAGGGGCTCAGGCAGTGGTCCTTGGTATATGAAATGGATTATTATGACAGGATGCAGTAATGGCCATTAGGTTTGATGGATATAACAGATGATTGGACAAATTCATGGAAGATGAGGCCATCAGTGGCCATTACGCATAATGGCTTCATGTTCTGAATACCAGTTGCTGGGCTCAACAACCAAGGGAGACAGGGTTGCTGCCACTGCCTTGGCAGATGTTGGGGGATTTTGAGGGCAGTGTCTGGGGAGGGTGGAGTTTGAGGGGATGTGATGTCACTTCCAGGTGATGCTCTAGGAGTGTCCCTTAATCCCTATGGTAAATACCATACAGACATGGGTAGATTCCTACAGAGTCACTATGAAGGACATTTTAAATCCCATTCTTTAGTTTCTTGGGGGCAGGGGACTGGGGCCAAGGGTGGGGGATTACCCACCTCAGGCAGAAAACGGCATGGCATTCCTAGAGGGAGAATCTCATTGACTTCTGTGCTCCTACCTGTGTGCCTTCCAGAGCATCTGGCCACTGTGGAAAACAGGATGCTGGATTACACAGACCACTGGCCTGATTCAGCCAAACTCCAGTGGACTGAGAAGGGTGTAACTCTAATTAGGATTGTACTCATAGGTTCTTATATACAAGTGTATCCCTATTTCCATCTGTGAAGTGTTGGGTGTTATGTAACTTCTCCATTAAGTAGATGTTTAATGTATCTGTGTTTTCTTACCAAAATTCATTTTTTTCATTAATAGTGAATCAAGTGAAAAATGGGTTTTTTTCCTTTGTAAGGTATGTAGTTCCTAATCCTTGGAGCGTTCTTAGCTATCTTGTAAAATGGTTCAGATTTCCTTTGCTTCCCTGCCTTGTATAGGCTGAGTCATACATATTATTTTCCATCCCCCCCCCCCCCTGCATTTATACAGGTGGGCATATGACTGTGTTGAGAAATGTTCATGTCAGTGGTAATACCCAGAAACTGCAGATGGTAGAAGTTTTGATTGGTGATGGGGGGGGGGAAGGCCATTGAATTACGAATGTCAGTAGTAGTAGGACCGATTTACCCATTATGTTTTTAAGGAAAAGAATAGGGATAGTCACATATTCAGTTGAATGCATGAGAAGGTAGAGAGTGGGATTACACGTACTGTCTGCACTTCTAATTAATACATTTTTAAAGATTGTTTTATAATGTGCTTCTAGGGTGAGAAGTGTTTTATGGGACTAGTTTTAAGATACTTGGTGTTTTAAACGGTTTATACTCTGGTTGGGTTTTTGATGCTAGGTGTTTAAACAGCTTAATTTTTTAACAATTTTATGCAGTTTTCTTATCATGTCTTATTTTGGAAGCTGACTCAAGCAGGTTTTCTGGAGAGGAAGCGTAGACATTTTCTGAACCATGCATTCAGCTAAAGATTTATTTCATAATATTTACTTTATTTATGCCTGGCCTTTCTCCTCAGTGGGGACCCAAAGCAGTTTATATCATTCTCTTCTCCTCCATTTTATTCTCACAACAACCCTGTGAGGTAGGTTAGACTGAGAGTGTGTGGCCATCCCAAGGTCAACTAGCAAGATTCCATAGCCAAGTGTGGATTTGAATCTGGGTTCCCCAGATCCTGGTCAAAGAGTTAAACGTAAAAGCAGTTCTGCACTGTAAATTCCCATTCTCATGTCAGTAATTCAAATATGGAGTGTAGGTAGGTTAGAATGAACATTCAGGATCCAATCCAGGTTGTGACTCCTGTTGAAAGCAGAAGGGTTTCAGATTGTCATGATGACTACATGTAATGTTGTCTTTTATTTTATTATGTTTATTCATTTTTTAGATTTATATTCCACCCCTCTCCTGCAACATGGGGTTCGAGGTGGCTCACAACATTTCATTGGGGGATTAGTCATGACTAACTAGGGTCTAGGGATGGGGACAAACCACAAAAATGCAGTTTGATTTGGGGTTCGTGTTTTTTGTGAAGAGTCATGAACTGCATCAAAATTCCTGAAAGTTCATGCGGAATCTTCAGTTTGCAAACATTGCTTCACTAACCATAAACCAGCCAAAATTCATGACAAACTAGTTTGTCAGCCAGTTCGTGCCCATCAGTACTAGAGTCAGACTGGAGCTCTTAAATGGATATGGCTTGCTTTGGCATTGTCTCAGTTAATGCACATTTTAAAATAAACACACACACAGAAAAGCCAAAACAAAATTTTGCCCAAAGTCAACATTTTGCACAGTTTCAAAATTTGATTTTGATGAGGCTCCAACTCTTGCCTTTGAAATTTTGCTTTTATTAATTTGAGTGCTTATGTGCTTCTTTTCTTGAAATCAAGGCGCTTCACAAATGTTTAAATGCCAGGAACAACCACCGGTGCATTGAAACAAAAGCATAACAATGAAAATTGCATAATACAAATACAAATCGATTCATCACCATTTTAAACTTGAGAGAAGTTCATCTTAATGTGTTGCACCCTATACTGTAGGGTAAATGTTTTACATTCACTATGAAAATTCAGAATTGGCTCCTCTGGAATTCCAAAGTATTTTGGGGGAAAACTCTTTACCTTCCACATTTTGACCTTACCTGATGGAAAGAAGGGACTGTCGGGACCCTTGATTTCAGACCTGAGCTTGACTCGTGCAGCAAGAAGTAGCTTCTTAGAGATTAACCCCCCCCAACCCCCTGAATTTTAATTCTTGATGATGAATTTTAATGCAAAAAAAGTCTTGGATATGCATTTGCTAAACTGCACAGCTTTCTAATAACCTATAACTTGGAATGTGGACATTGGAACTGAGCCCTCCCCCAAAACCTTTGCAAGAAAAAATGGAGACAAACGTCTTGGATGTTAAGTCCCATTGAACACAGTGAAACTTACTTCCAAGTGAACATTGCGAAGGTCAGGCTGAAACACGCTTTTCCGTCATGTGTGACATTTTTAAACGGGAGCGCAGAGTAATAAAAATATTTACTCAGAAGTAAATCTTGCAGGGTTCAATGGGGCATACCCTCAAGTAATCATGCATTGGATAGCCGCCTTCGGTCCTTCCTCGCACTGTCATGTATTACGTTAGTGCAGAAATGAATTTGTTTTCTTAGACTAATGCCATAATAGTAGACAACCAACTTTGGATAATCTGAATACTGTTAAAAATAACCTGACTGTTGATCTCTTATATGAAGGGAACCTCTTCAATGTATTGATCCATTTGTGCAAACACATTTCCTCAATCCCCCCGCAATCAGAAAAATAATAAAAATAAAAAAGGTTCTGATTACAAAAATTAGGGTTGTGATTGTGGCACTTGAATTCTTGCCACTTAATTGCTTGTATTGATCATAAACGAATTCATTGAAAGGGGGTGGGCAGGCAGGCAGCTAGGGGAGGGTTTGATTATACAAACAATTCCCTGTATAATCCGGAGGCAAAATTCCTCCACTTGATGGGACTCTCTCTTTGACAGTTCTCCTAAGGTAGGTTATTTTGGAGAAAACATATGTTTCCATTTTCTCTCCCTCTGCTTCCCTTTTAGTCCCCAGGCTCCACAAGGGTCACAGCAACATTAAGGCTTTTGTCAGTGTGATTAATAGCTCTTTAGATCATCTTTAATTCACTCACTAATGACTGAGGGTGTTTCTGCTCTCCAAGTAATCGGGTGATGTATGAGCCGATAGTACACCTTGTGGCAGAGGTGAAAATCATTCAGGCAATGCAAATATTGTCACCGGGACAAATGTTTTCCCTGTTAATAAAAATTAATGAATTTTACCCAGAAGCTAGTTACAAAAGCTTCGGCCAAAGGAGATCCAAGCTCAAGATGGGAAGGAGGGAGGGAGGGAGGGGAAAGAAACAACAATTCGGTCGTCATTTCTTAGAGCCGTTTATTTTGTCTTTTGAGATATGTAAGGATTCGTATCATTAGTATTTCTGCATCTGCATAATAGATGAGACAGCGGCAGGTTAATTAAATTATACAAATAAATAGTGTTGTGTGACCAAATCTGTCTTTCTGTGGCTTAGGCCTGCTTGCTTGTTTCCCTTGTGTCAATGTCATTATTTTGTTTAGCCATGGGCGAAAGAACCACAGACCCCTCCCTCCTGTCACAATGGTTCTGGGCATTTGTTGGTGAGCAAAATTGGGGAACATTGGTGGTCCAGTCGCTGTAATGACAAAATGGTGCGATTAAATTTAAATTTGAAAAAGACACTGTCAGTGATTCTAAAAAAGATAAGGAAATGGGAGAAAGTAATAAGGGGGAAGAATTGAAAAGTTACAAGGGGATAAAACAAGCTTACAAGGTTTCATTGCATTTATTGAATATATAAGAATATACAGGATCAGATCAAGGGTCTATCTGGTCCTTCATCCTAACAGGGGCTAGCCTGTTAGGTTGTGATGGCAACATCCATTATCTGTTGTTTGCTCCCAGAATCTGTGGGTCAGAGGTATACTGACTCTGAACATGGAAGTTCTATTTAGCTACCTGACCATAAGAACATAAGGGAAGCCAATGTTGGATCAGGCCAATGGCCCATCTAGTCCAATACTCTGTCACACAGTGGCCAAAAATACCAGGTGCCATCAGGAGGTCCACCAGTGGGGCCAGGACACCAAAAGCCCTCTCACTGTTGCCCCCCCCCAAGCACCAAGAATACAGAGCATCAATTGCCCCAGCCTGAGAGTTCCTATCTATACCTTGTGGCTAACAGCCACTGATGGACTTCTGCTCCATATGCTTATCTAATTCCCTCTTGAAGCTGTCCATGCTTGTAACTACCACCACCTCACCTCCTGTGGCAGTGAATTCCATGTGTTAATCACTCTTTGGGTGAAGACGTACTTCCTTTTATCTGTTCTAACCCACTTGCTCAGCAATTTCATTGAGTGCCCACAAGTTCTTGTATTGTGAGAAAGGGAGGAAAGTACTTCTTTCTCCATCTGCTCTATCCCATGCATAATCTTATAAACCTCAGTCATGTCACCCCTCAGCCGTCGTTTCTCCAAGCTAAAGAGCCCCAAGCGTTTTAACCTTTCTTCATAGGGAAAGTGTTCCAACCCTTTTATCATTCTAGTTGCCCTTTTCTGCACTTTTCCCAATGCTATAGTATCCTTCTTGAGGTGTGGTGACCAGAACTGTACACATGAGGTCGCACCATTGATTTATACAGGGGTATTATGATACTGGTTGATTTGTTTTCAATTCCCTTCCTAATAATCCCCAGCATAGCGTTGGCCTTTTTTCACTGAAGTTGCACACTGTCTGGACATTTTCATTGACCACTGATAAACATCCATGATATCAGCAACTTTTGAAGCTATCTATGCCAGTAGGCATTGCCTACATCCATTATACCAGCAACATCCATGATCTCAGCAACATTTGAAGCTATCTATGCCAGTAGGCATTGCCAGATCTTGTGCTAGAGGGCTTCAGAAGCAAGTGTGGTGTTAGAAGGTCAAACTAGTATTTGGGAGACTCCAAATCCCCACTCTGCTATTAAACTTGTTGGGTGACCTTGGGCCAGTCACATACTCTCAGCCTAACCTATCTCACAGGGTTATTGTGTGGATAGATGGGGGAAGGGAGAATCATGTGTGCTGATACGAGCTCCTTGGAAGATAGGCAGGATAAAAATGTGCTAGATGAGATATTTTTTCAGAACGAAGAGAGCCCTAGCTACTTCACTTCATCCCATCTTCTGCAGAGACATGTACATGTAAGTACATGTAAGTCTTCTGCTCTTAAATGGTGACTGTGCATCGTGAGAGAGTCTGTTTACGATAATTTTGTTTGCCTGAATGTTGTACTAATAGAGCACACCCCGCATGGTCTCCATCCACCCAGGACTTTCCTTGAGTTCCCCCATGCACGCTTTCCTCTGGGATCTGCCCACATCACTCCCTTCCTCCTTGTGGTCACCCAGTAAGTTTTGGAAAGGTGCACGTTGTTTACTGATTCGATATCCTCCAAGGCTAAGGCTGCCGTTCTTTTGGTTCATTTTGATAGTCCCACGATTCTTTCTTCTGATGACAAAAGCCATTGTCTCAGCGGAACGCCTATTTCTGAAACGATTCCCAGATCCAAGCCTATCATTTACATCTAGGAAAAAAGAAAAAAGCAAACTTTTAAGACACAATTTTACCTCTCTCTGCTGTGCTTATCTACAAACGAACATATTACTGGGGGTGGGGAAGGCTCCACTTGTTACTGTTATTTCTGGTAGACACCCAAGGAGAGTAGCTAATTTGTTCCTCATTAATGCCAAGGACAAATTTTTTTGTAAGGGTCCTGAATTATGCATTTATTTCCATCATGCCTCTGTAAGGAGCTTCTTCTCCCCATAGTTTGCCCACATAATTCCCAGAACCTTTATTGTATGTTTCATGTGATAGCACAGGATGAATTTATATCCCTCTTTTTTAAAAAAGATGAAAGCTGATGATTACAATACATCTACCCCTCCTTTTAATTTTAATAATTTTTATTAAATAAATATAAAATTATACAGAGAATCCCAAATAATACAAACTATTTAACATTAATAATATTCTTGATATTCTATTCAGTATATCTATCTAAAACTTAACTAATTAAAACTCTTAACATGTTTTCTAATAATATAGTTGGGTTAGCAACCATCTTGTATAAATGTAAGAATTTGAGTTCAACTAGCTAATATTTATTGATCAAAATTAAAACATACTCTAAATCTGGGGTTTATAGAATAAACACTTCAGGTCAAACTAAATAATCAGGAATAATTCCATTCTGTGTCATGTAATTTATGACCCCTTGAATACAGGATGGACGCTTGCCTCCAATGAGGCTGTCATTTTGTGTTGGGTCCACAGTACTTCTTCAGCAATTAATTCATGGAGAAATTGACAACTAAAACCTCAAATCCCAATTCTGCTGGGAATTTAAAGGCATCTGCAAAATGGATGTCAATGCCAGCCTTCAAAACACACAAATGGTCTTTTTTTCTTTAGGGCAGAGGTGTCACACATAAGGCCCGGGGCTCAAAACCGGCCCATCCAGGGCTCTTTCCTGGCCCTCAAGCAACTCGCCCTCAAGCAAAACCTAGTCTTGAGTATGATTAAGTACATTTATTGGGGCTTTTGTGGGCTCCCCAGTAAATCAATTGCTTTCAGTGCTAGGAATCAATAGCTTTTGTTTGTATTTTGAGTAAAAAAATAATATTGTTAATTGGGTTTGCCTATGTCCTTTATAAAGTTTATGTCTCTGGTACCCAGGATTATGTCCTGGCCCCACTGGTGGACCTCCTGATTGCACCTGGTATTTTTGGCCACTGTGTTGGACTAGATGGGCCATTGGCCTGATCCAACATTGGCTTCTCTTATGTTCTTATGGATTACATTTTATGGCACACATGGCCTGGCCCAACAAGGTGACATTTATGTCAGATCTGGCCCTCATAACAAATGAGTTCGACACCTCTGTTTTAGGGTGATCTGAGCCATGATGGCTGTTCCAGGTTGCTTCATATTGTCCAACTATCTGTGCAGGCTATAAATATTATTTGCTAATTTCTGAAAATCCAAAGTGGTATATTTGGGTTCCTGCCCTAACCTGAGAATTTCAGAAATTCCAGCTGATCAGCATATGATGCTGCCGTACCAGATCATGCATCTCGCCACCTGTTTGTCTTATATGGGGAACAGGATCAAAATCGGAAGCACCCTTCACTCAGTCTACATTCTGATCCCAGAGCAGCTACTGCTGTTATCTGTGGGTGGGCTGAGTCAGGGTTGAAACAGATGAAGTGCTGGAAGCTCTGTGATGGGATCTTCCTAGCAACGTTGTGCAGTAAATTTTCAGGTATGCACCGCCATAAATCAGATCATGGCAAGGGGAAAGGGAGTAGAATCCTTCTACCCCTGAACTGTTTTGCCTATTAAAACCCTCCTATAATCCTTTAAAGGAAAAAAGACAGGTGCACATTTCCCCCTCCATTTATGGGCTCATAGCAAGGGTAGCTTCAATAGGTGAAAGCAAGGATGGTGTAAGGACTAAACCTCCTTCCAGTGTAACCCCAATCTGAACTGGGACAATGCATCTGAATGTTACTTTTAAAAGACGTTGGGAGATACATGATTTTATTTCCTGTAGTTTGACCCTCAGGATAGCTGAATATAATCTTATTCTTTCTCTCGGTCTGGGCTCACTGTCGATGCTTTAGCAGAGAGAAGCAAGAGAGGGAATCCATGCTGCATGGGGCTTCCAGTGGTTACATTTTTTTTCAGCTACTCTTATGGTACCCATTTTAGGAATCACTGGTCGACTCCTGCCGGCGGCATTCTCCAAGGTCTCGGACTGAGGTCTTTCCAGGCTCTGCTACCTGATATCCTTTTAATTGGAGATGCCAGTTTCAATAACTGGGATATTCCACATGCCGAGCATGTGCTCCACCACTGAATGATGCCCCCTCCTTAACGAGGCCATGCATTGCAGTATTTGGAGCCATTCAAATCCCTGAAGGCATGCTGAATGTGAAAAGGGAAGAAGAAGAAGAAGATGAAGAAGACGACGACAACAACAACAACAATTCAAGCTGCCATATTTTATTATTGAAAAGTAGACCAAATGATTTAAAAGTTTGACATCCTGGCTAGGGGTCTTGAGAATTTTGCTTTGAATATGTTTGAAAATTCAATTTACCTTGTTTGGGCTGTGATGAGTCCATCACTGGGTCTGTTCGATTTGATACTGAATGACTCAAACAGGTTTGCATTGGCTGTTTTCAAAACTGTGCATGCACCAAAGCACTTCTGATTCATACAGATTAGCAGACATTAACATTGCTAAGGACTATTTAGATGTTAATGAATGTTAAATGTTGATTTTTTTTTCAACATAAGAGAAGCCAATGTTGGATCATGCCAGTGGCCCATCCTGTCCAGCACTCTGTGTCACACAGTGGCCAAAAATACCAGGTGCCATCACGAGGTCCATCAGTAGGGGTATAATGGATTTATAATGGAATACTGTAGACATTTCTGGTCACTGCTCCTTTAAAGAGGTATTATACCATTGGAAAAGGTGCAAAAAAGGGCCACTAAAATGATTAAAGGGATGGAACACTTTCCCTGTGATGAAAGGTTAAAGAGGTCAGGGCTTTTTTACCTTGGAGAAATGATGATTGAGGGGTGACATGATAGAAGTTTACAAAATTATGCATGGGATAGAGAAGGTAGAGAAAGAAGTACTTTTCTCCCTTTCTCACATTACAAGAACTTGTGGGCACACAGTGAAATTGATGAGCAGTAGACTTAGAACAGATAAAAGGAAGTACATCTTCACCCAAAGAGTGATTAACACATGGAATTCACTGCCACAGGAAGTGGTGGCAGCTACAAGCATAGACAGCTTCAAGAGGGGATTGGATAAACATGTGGAGCAGAGGTCCATCAGTGGCTATTAGCCACAAGGTATAGATAGGAACTCTCAGTCTGGGGCAAGTGATGCTCTGTATTAGGGATGAGCACGAACCAGAAAATTCTGGTTCAGTTAGGGGTTTGGGGTAGTCCCAAACAGAACCCCAAACCAAGAAAAAAATGCCCAAACTGAACCAGCTGGTTTGGGCCAGTTTGGGCAAGCCACAGCTGGGAGAAGGGGGGATTGCCCGTCTGCTTCGCAGTTTCGCTTCCCCTGCTTCAATCTTCAAAGCGGGGGGGGGGGGTTTGAAATAGCTTGGAAGCAGGGGGGAGCAAAAAGGATCACTGAAATGGCTTGCATTCATTTCAGAACTCCTATGTTACTTTGATGATGAATTGATCAGTGCCAGCGTGTCTGCTATGGACACCACCGACACACCCCACCACAATATGCATGCACCTCCAAAAACGTCATGGAGGGTCATGTAAGGGTCATTGAGGCAAGATTGCATGAACCTCAGCTCATGAACCACAACCCGGGCAATTTTAGTAGCAAACTTAGGGTCGTGGGCAGGTTCGTGCCCATCCCTACTCTGGATGGGCCATTGGCCTGATTCAGCATGGCTTCTGTTATGTTCTTATGATATATATGATTTTTGGTTAATTTAACTATGTATATAGATTATTACCTTCCCAGCATAGCAGTAGCACAGTAAGGGGAGGAAGCAGAACCCAAGCGAACTGCGAGAATGTGTATGTGTGAAAAGGCAATTGCACAGGACTTCACTGTTAGGAAGGAATATGGATGGACAAAAGGAAATACTACTTTACACAGATTTAACTATTTAACATTAAAATGTGGAATTCACTGCCAGAGGATGTAGTGATGGCCACAGGAATAAACAGCTTTAAAAAGGGATTAGATAGATTTATGGAGGATAAGTATATCAGTGGCTACTAGCCATGGTGATTGAGGGGAATGTCCACATTCAGAGGCACTAAACCTCTGAATCCCAGAGCCAGCCCAGGAAGCAACATCAGGGGAAGGCCTCAGGCTCTATGCTCTGTTGTTGGTCCTCCAGAGGAACTGGTTGGCCACTGTGTGAGATAGGATGCTGGACCAGATGGACCATTGGTCTGATCCAGCAGGGCTCTTCTTACATTCTTATGGTGAAACAGCTTGCCAAACAGCTACTAATGGGCCATTGAGTGGTCATCAGCTCCCTGTTCACAAATGGTGAATAGGATGTGAGCCAAACCAGCTCATAATTCCATTAAGTGGGCTCATCCCATTTAGTCATTACGAAAGGGAGACAACGATAATTCAGGAAAGAGCTGTGGGTCTGCATGGCATGCAAAAGGTCCTAGGTTCAACCCCTGGCAATTCTGGTTAAACAGATCAGGTGATGTGGCTAGGTGATGTGAAAGACCTCCACCCGAGACCCTAGAGTGCTGCCGCCAGTCTGAGTAGGCAATACTGACCTTGATGGTCTGATTCAGTATAAGGCAACGTCATTTATGTTCATGTGTGTTCCATTCGGCAAGGACAGATCCTGTTCAGCATTACTTTAGAGGACTGGAGTCACAGAAAAGGAGCTGTTCCATCACTTTGGGAGCGTATGAAGGGGCCCTCAACATTAAGCCTAAAGAGGAACTGAGTTACGGTGTTTGGCCTTCCTTTGAACCTTCTGTAATAAAAGTAAGAAATGAAAACAACAGTAGAATTAAACTGTTGTTTTACTCTAAACCGCTTCCAGTAAAGGGCCCTGTTATCTAATGATTGGAGCTAGACGGCTGGTATAAATCGTGTTGTTTGTTCTGTGCTCTCGTGGCTGGAAAAAAAACAACGCAAAGGAAAAAGAAAATCAATCGGAAGCCGCAAGTAACAAATGACCGGTCTTAAGCAAGCATAGAAGATGGGGGCGAGGAATAAAAGTTGTGAATACACATAGCCATGTTAGGAAATACAGGGGTGACTTCTTTTAGGAGAGGAAGCCAAGACCTCTCCCCTTAAATATTTCCAACAGAGTGATGGCATGAGCAGACCATGCTTATACTTGGAGGCAGGGCTCTTTTTGTAGAAAAAGCCCAGCAGGAACTCATTAGCATAATAGGCCACACCCAACAGAAGAAACTCATTAGCATATTAGGCCACACCCTGACAGCACTGCTCATTCGCACATTAGGCCACACCCCCATGTTACCAGAAGTGTGGTCATCCAGCCACACCCACCTTTCTGTTTACCTTGTTTGTGGTCAAAACCCAGGGCTTTTTTTGTAGCAGGGACTCCTTTGCATGTTAGGCCACACACCCCTACTGTAGCCAATCCTAATGAGTTTCTGCTATTGGGTGTGGCCTATTATGCTAATGAGCTCCTGCTGGGCGTGGCCAACTCAGGAGCCAGCCAGAACTCCGTTCCTGTGCGTTCCTGCCCCAAAATAGCCCTGCTTGGAGGGTCACCAGTGTCACTGATTCTTAGGGTTGCCATCCTGCAGGTAGGGACTGGAGATCACCTGGAAGTACAACCCTTCCCCTGGAGAAAATGGCTGCGTTGGAGGTTGGACTCCATGGCATCGTACCCGGCTGAGGTTCCTCTCCTCCCCAAATTGCTCCCTCCCGAGGCTCCATCCCCAAAACTCCAGGGATTTCCCAATCCGGAGTTGGTGGCCCTATTAATTCTCCTACCTAGCTGCACCCCAATAAGTCATTATGTGCTGTTCTAGAGCTTAAGAGCCATTTTTCTTTTGGTTGGGGAGAGGGAAAGAAGAGGGAGCTGGGAGAAAGCTCTTCCAATTAGGATCCAACCACCATGTGTGCCAAGTATAGGTTGGGCCTGTTTTCAGGGTAACTCATTTAGTTAGTTAGTTAGTTAGTTAGTTAGAATTTATAACTATTTCTAATCAGTTGTCCCTTATTTTGAGTGAAGGCTGGAAGATGGGGAGGGAATCAAAGCTTGCCTGAAAAGGGTCGAGAAATTACAGAGTTCAATGGGAGAGCTGAAAGGTTGCACTGAAATACTGTATTGGAGAAATAACGAGAAAACAGATGTAAGAGTTCTTTTTGTGTGTATGTTGGAGGGTAGGATCCAAATATCCTTTTATTGTGTGTTTATAAAGAGAAAGGAGCTGCGGTGGCTCAAGTGGTTAAGACGCTGAACTGCAGGCTGTGGAAGGTTGGTAGTTCAGCAGTTCGAGACCCGAGTGTGCCGCATGACAGAGTGAGCTCCCGTCTCTAGTTCCAGCTCCTGCCAACCTAGCAGTTCAAAAGCAAGAAATTGCAAGTAGATAAATAGGGACCACTTCAATGGAAAGGTAACAGCGTTCCGTGTGCCTTGGTGTTTAGTCATGCCGGCCACATGACCACGGAAACGTCTTCGGACAGCGCTGGCTCTTCGGCTTTGAAACGATTTCTACGATTTCTACCTTGTGAAATTTGATCCCCCACTTGCATTAATACTTGAGGGCTGGAGGTTTTTAAAAATTCTGGTTCCGTATTTAACATTTTATTTTCCTGATTAGCTTCTGTGTCGGGGGGAATCATACCTTTGTATATGTGCGCACATTATTCTTTGGGGATTTTTGGTCCACTTTTTTTCCTGGTTTAGTTTTATTTAATCTTTTTGCTGTCTGCTTTGGTTTTTGGATTAGATGTTTGGGGAGTGGCTTTTGGAGGTTGCCCTGTTCTCTGGGAAGATGATCCTTTTTGTTTGTACTGATTTGTTGTTTGCTGGTGGAGTTTTGGGGTGCTCCTGTGGGGGAAACAGGAGGCTGCTTTGATAAAATTGAAGGTTGTAAGCACGACATTCCCCCCTCAAAAAAACAATGGAGACCAGGATGGCTGGGGACACCTTGTTTAGGGGTCTGTAAAGTCAGACCCCTTTGTCCAATCCCCATCATACTTGGTGGGTCTTTAAGGGAGAGGGTAGACTTGGCTCCCTGCAAATTTGGTGCCATTTGCTCTGAAAACACCTGCAGCAGACCCTCAGATAGATATCTTGTTCCACCCATTTTTGGGTTCTTTTTGGTAATGGCAAAAAGTTCCCCAATGCTGTTTTTTTGTTCTGTAAATACACAGAGCAATACAAAAATGCATTTTTCAGGTATATTTTCAGCTCAGGATTTTTGGTATATGCATCCCTAATCTCAGATTGAGAAAATGGTTCAGGGAAAAAAAGGCTTACCTGTCTTGCTTTGCAGTCTTGTTCAGAACTGGGCTCCTGTGTGTCTGAAAACAGAATTCTGAAATGCCAGAAGCTCTGCTCACAGAACCCCAAACCTTTGTCTGGTTTGCCCTTAACTGAATCCAAGCCCATGAATCTTCTAGCCGCTCTTAACCCCCTCCTTTATACAAGGGAGTGATTATGCTCGGTGGTGATTATGCTCGGTGGATGAGGGTAAAAATGGAGTTGAGGCTGTTTATTTTTAAAAAAAAATCTGCCTCAAAGTCCAGTGCTGAATGTACTGTGTTAAAAAGGGCTGCCATTTTGTTCAGAAGAAAGCAAGAACAGAAAAATAGCAAACGCTCATTTGCACATCTTATTTCTTTAAAAGTTATGTAAATTGCCAGTTTATTAGCACTGGGGCTGAGCAAAACAGCAATCTATCAGTCGATCAATCAAACAAAACCTCACCAGGAAGCATGAAGTACCGAAAGCACATTGAAGACTCCCCCCCCCCAAAGAAGGATGGAAAACCGCTGGAATTGGTTAAAAATCAAATGACTCAGAGTGTAATAGCTCGTGTTTGAGGCAAAGGGGCCCACCAGAAAGTGCTTCTTTAGAGTCCATTGGATAGTTGCTGGTATAAGGGGGCTTGACTGAGTCATGGTTCATTTGCAGTGTCTGTTTCCTCTCTCAGGGAATGGTTTCTAACAGATTCAAGGAGACTCCAACCTTGTAGCTTGGAATAAAGGCGGCTCTGTGAGTTAAAGATTTGTTCTATTTAAACAGAAAAGTTGCCAGCCGCGTTCCACATATTGTGCCCCTGTTGAAGAACAGCCTCCCTCTTTCAAACCGAGGAAGAGATGGAGTCTTGTACAATAGGTACTGGCAGTGTATAAACGGAAAGGTCACGATGCGTGATTTTAGTAGAACTGGCTGCTGGCCTGCAAGACAAATCATGGCAGTGCCCTGCTAGAAAGCATGGCTGGAATCCAAAGAAAGGACATGCACGGCTCGGGAGAGAAAGCTTCGGCTTTCTATTTTTGCCACAGCTGTTCCCACAGTCAAAAAGACAAGCCATTTGGCATTGCTGATGTTGTCGCAATCGAGACCTAACCTGTATGCTTAGGAAGGGGTTGCAGGGGCTGTTCCTCGTTACCAACCTCCAGGTGGGGCCTGGACTTCTCCCAGAATTACAACTGCTCTCCAGACTACAGAGTAGAATTGCTAAACCTCCCCACCCCTGGCTGCCAGTGTGTGTCGGGGTGGGGCTGCCAGCTCCAGGTTGGGGAACTCCTGGAGATTTGGGGGTGCAGCCTGGGGAGGACAGGGACCTCAGTGGGGCATGAGGCCACAGAGTCCACCCTAAAAGGCATCCATTTGCTCCAGGGGAGCTGAACTCTGTAGCCTGGAGATGAGCTGTAATTCCAGGGGATCCCGAAGTCCCACCTGGAGGCTGGCATCCATACTACAGAGATCCGTTCCCTTGGAGAAAATGGCAGCTTTGAAGGGTGGACTCTATGGCTTCACATCCTGCTGAGCTCCTTCCCTTTGCCAAACTCTGCCCTCCCCATCCAGAGTCTCCAGGTCTCCAGGAAGGTCCTCAGACAGTGGTGTCAACCCTGCCTTTGTTCCTACAACCTGCAGAGAATTCTGCAGCCTGAATACATGCACTGTCCCAGGTCAACTACCAGGTTTCCCCCAGCCTCAGACCATGATGTTCCTGATTCAATTCCGGAGAGTTGGTTTTTTTCCATGCTCCCTGTTTAGATTTCAGCCCAATTATTAGGATTTTAAAGGGAGAAGAGAATCATAGAGTTGGAAAGGACCTCAAGGGTCATCTAGTCCAACCCCCTGCACGGTACAGGAAATTGACAAATACCACCCCCTCCATACCCCCAGTGACTGCTGTTCCATGCTCAGAAGGTGACAAAAAACCTCCAGGATCTCCAGGCAAACTGGCCTGGAGAAAAATTGCTTCCTGACCCCAAAGTGGCAATCAGCATTTCCCTGGACGTGTAAGAAAGCGCCATTAGAACTAAGCATTGAGGCAACCCTGTCTGCCCTCCCTCTCATGATCTGCCTAAGTTCACAGAATCCGCATTGCTGTCAGATGGCCATCTAGCCTCTGTTTGAAAACCTCCAAAGAAGGAGAGCCCATCACCTCCCGAGGAAGCCTGTTCCACTGAGGAATCTCTCTGTAAGGAAGTTCTTTCTGATATTTCAATTTTTTAAAAAAGAAGAAGACAAGAGAACACATTCTCTTGAATGGAGAAAATAGTGAGGAAGACGGCAGAACAAAATGTAGCTTTGAATAAGAAGATGTAGCAGTGTCTCTAGGATCTTGGTTGGATGGATGCCCTGGATTGCTTAACGAAGACCAAAACAATTGCAGGCTGGTTTCCCAATAATGAGATTGGACCCAAAACTGCAACATGTGGGATCAAACCCATCATCCAGTATGGTCTGTGGCAGGGCCAAAGAAATAGATCTGTCTTCAGCACTGACAGTCAGCTATAATTGCTTCCTAAAAGGAAGCTGTCCTGGCTATGATTCCTGCTGCAGTAGCCAATGAGGAAGTAACATTAGCCTGGTTTCTCACACACAGAAACTTCCAAAGAAGCTTGTTCCCCTGATATTTGGTATTTGAACCCGTTTCTCAAAGGCAGTGTTCTGCATTTGAGAACTATACCAACCCTGCTACTTCCTCTGGGATGTATATTATTCAAATTAAGCGTATTTACATTTTCCTTATTTTGTCTTTGAGCCAGGCAGGCCACTGAAAACCCACCCAACTCTTGATGGCTGGAAATGTTATTAAACCAAACTCCGATTTAATGGATTTCACCAGGTCTTGCCTGCACATTTTAAAGTCTACTTTTGCAGCCATAGCGATGAGAAAATTACTACTTTTAAGAACAAAAAAAGTTGAATTTGCTTACAATTATGTGTGTTTTCTGTGCTTCTGTGGAACAGTGAAATACGCCCATTTCTACATGTCGTAATCCATACATTATTTAGCTAGCACTGTACCTCATTAAAACCACTAAAGCTACTAAAGCCACAATAGAGCCAGTTAAGTGTTTTCTCAATGGGGCCAGTTTTGAGGATCAGCAGTAACAGGTACTGTTACGCTGATGCTCGAAACTGACTGCATTGAGAAAACACTTAACTGGCTCTACTTAACTGGCTGGGACCCAGGAAGACCCACCACTGATCCCTGATGCACCACTATGCAACAGCAGACATTGCCACCATAAATGGTTGGATCAGAGTTTCCTTGATGTGCGCATGTTCCATTTGCTGTGCTAATGGCTTCTGGCTCCTCCTCCCTCTGCTCCTCTGCCAGATATCAGAGGAAGGAAGAGGAGGAGTAGGGAGAAGCAGCAGCAACAAATTCTCATTATTTGGGCCTAATTGGATGTGGCAGGTGGGACCCTGTCCCACCATTCTGACAGAGATTAGTAGTCGGGACAAGTGAATATTGTTTCTAGTTGCCATTGTCACATGGGGTATGTCTGTGTAGGGTTGCCACATCCCCTTGCTGTCGCAGTGGTGGGATTTGGGGGCATTCCAGGGGTAGACAGCACATCATCCACGACATCCCCAATGTGATAATGTCACCTGGAAGTGACATCTCGTCGGCGATGTCATATATGACATTCTGGCTTTTGGGCAAAACTCTATGGTTTTTCAGCTTCAAAACCATAGAGTTTGCCCCAAAACCAGAGCATCGCCATCATGCGAACGACCCTGTTTGGGAGTAGGGTATCTCCAGTTAAAGGCTCAGGTAGTAGGTAATGTGCAAGACCCATATCTGAGACCCTGGAGAGCTGCTGCTAGTCAGAGCAAACAGTATGGACCTTGATAGACCCCAGGTCTGACTCAAGATAAGAAAGTTTCATGTGGTCATGGGCCTGACCTCTGACAGACAGGAAACAGGCAGGTGAGCAGTGGTAGCTATTGCTGTTGTCTCTGGCTCCTTCACCATTTGGCTAAGCAAAGGAGTAGCTACAGCAGCTGAGAGCAGCTTCTCACTCATCCCCTCGGCCACCACTGCATGGCTTAATTGACCGATGCAGTTTGGTGTAGTGGTTAAGAGCAGCAGACTCTAATACGGAGAACCTCAGTCCTCCACATGAAACCAACTGGGTGACCTTGGGTCAGTCACAGTTCTCTCAAGAGCTGTTCTCTCAGAGCTCTCTCAGTCCCACCTACCTTACAGGGTTGTGGGGAGAAGAAGGGAAGGCGATTGTAAGCTGCTCAGAGAAACTCCGAGTGAAGGGTGGGGTATAAATCCAATCCTCCTCCTCCTCCTTCGTGGAGTGTCTCCAGTTGATGACATCTTACGAAAGGCCCTCTTAATTTGGGTCCAGCCCCATTTCTAAGAAAAATTATAACTGACAGGAGGGCGTCATTCTGTCTCTTCTGCATTTTTAGTCCGGACAGTCAATACATGCTTATTAATGGGATTGTGAAAAGTGAAATATTTTTGGAGAAGTTTTCAGGAGGGGAAAAATGAATCAGAGGCACACCTCTTTGAGGCATCCTGAAATGCTGGGATTTGGCCAGGAAAAAGAAGCTGAAGTCCTAGTTCCATAATGCAAAGTGTCAGATAATCACAGAAGATCTCCTGACGCTAGTTCTCTGTGTTCTGCGCTTGGAAAAGGGAATCTGAGAGCATTCAGAGGCATGTCATATATCAGCAAACTCTTCATTTTTCCTATTATTTAGGAAGTCTTCTCTCTCTCTCTCTCTTTTTTTAGGCCATTTGATTTTATGCATTTTTACCCCTTTGTGTATTTATTCAGGAGGAACAAATTTTAATGATTTCCCTTTGGAGTGCATGTTCTTGAGAGGCAAAAAACCCCCCAACAAAACCCGATCGTTTTGAGGATTCACAGACTGGTCTTTGGATCTTTGAGCTTCCCAAAGGCAATCGAAATCGGGCAGTATCTTTCTTTTTTGATTTTTTGCAGATGTGTCTGTAGATCATAGCAGTGGGTTGAGCTTTTAGTCTGTCAGTTGCACTAAGCGTGTAATTGATACGGCTGTCTAGGAATGAAGCTCTGCTTAAATGTTGATCTAGCTTCTTTTGAGTCCGTTCGACTGGCCTTTGGCAATTACCAACTTGCTGCTTTGCTACCACCACTTAGTACGGCCGATGGACACTGCGTCGGAATTGGGAGTACATTTGGCAACTTTGTTGCCAACATTGTTTGTCATGTCTTGCTCCTGTGCCTTTAACAGCAGGTCGATCTATGGATTCGATCACCATGCTGTGAAAGGGTTCAGCTGCTGATTTCTGCAGCCCACATTCCTACTAATGGCATAGGAACAGTCTGGTTTTTTCCAGGTTGGTTGGCAACCTTTCTTGGGAGTCCTGAGATCACATTCTAGTGGAACTATAATCTCCAGATCAAACTACATAAGACCATTATTGTATTTCCTTTCTTTTTATACTTCTCGAATGAGCGTAATTGGATTGGAGTGCTGGGACTGGCAGAGAGAGGGTTGAACCCTTTCTACTGTACCATTTCCCCATTTTCGGTTGCCATCTGGCAGTGTTCAGTGGTTGATGTCCGGGGTGGTTCAGTAGTTTGTTGGTGTGGTTGCCTAAAATTCTCCTGGAATTACAAGTGACCTCCAGACTACAGAGATCCGTTCCCCGGGAGAAAGTGGCAGCTTTGGAGGGTGAATCAGTCTCCCCGAATGCATGTACAAAGGTGTTCAGGGATGCATGCCACCCATACTCTCTGTGTATGCTCAGTGAGGAAATACTGGTGTTTCTGCAGCATCTGAAATTGCCCTGAATTTTCTCTGCTTTCTTGTGTATTAAATATACTGATTTTCTTTGTAAAGGTGTGTCCTGAAAAGGTTTGGAGGAGAAAGGGATTAACTGTTTGTGTGTGTGTTAAATGCTGTCAAGTCAATTCTGACATGGCGGCCCTATGAATTAATGACTTCCAAAATGTGGTACTACTAACAGTCTCACTCAGGTCTTAAAAACTGAGGGCCGTGGCTTCCTTGATGGAGTCCATCCATCTCATGTTGGGTCTTCCTCTTTTCCTGCTGCCTTCAACTTTTCCTAGCATTCTTGTCTTTTCCAGTGAGCCTTGTCTTCACATAATGTGACCAAAGTATGTTAGCGTCAGTTTAGTCATTTTAGCCTTTAGGAAGAGTTCACACATGGTTTGATCTAGAACTGACTTAGTTTCCTTTTTGGCAGTCCGCGGTATCCGTAAAACTCTCATCCAACACCACATTTCTAATGAATCAACTTTCTTCCTGTCAGCTTTCTCCACTGTCCTACTTTCACGCCCATACGTAGCAATCGGGAACACTATTGCATGAAATAACTTGACCTTGGTCACCACCGACACATCCTGGTACTTAAGAATCTTTTCTAGCTCCTTCATGGATGCCCATCCCAGTCTCGATCTCCTTTGGATTTCTTTGGACTTGTCTACCTCATGTTTTATGAGACTTCAGTTAAAAATGTGGTGCCTGGTCCTGTGTGTGTGTCTCTGTGTAGTGGTCTGAGACCATAGGTCTCCCCAGTGGATGGTGACATAAATGTAATGTGTGTAACCATTACTTCCTAGTTTTGGTGTGGCATGGTGGTTCAGTGGGTCACTGTGAGGCTACAGAGACCGGGGCAGGCCCATAGCTAAAGTGGGGCATCTTGGGGCTTGACCCCCCCCCGACTGACTGCCAAGGTACCACAACTTCCCACCCAGCCCAGGCCCCCCAACTTCCAAATTTTTATTTGGAACTCCCTTGGGGGGGATGTGGGGTGCCCCCTGTCTTATTTAAAGAAGAAGAAGAAGAAGAAGAAGAAGAAGAAGAAGAAGAAGAAGAAGAAGAAGAAGAAGAAGAAGAAGAAGAAGAGAGAAGAGATTGGATTTATACCCCGCCCTTCACTTGGAGTCTCAGAGCGGCTTACAAACTCCTTTCCCTTCCCCTCCCCACAACAGACACCCCATGAGGTGGGTGGGGCTGAGAGAACTCTGACACAAACTGCTCTTTCAGGTACACATGTGCCAGAGCTTGTGACTGACCCAAGGTCACATCAGCAGGTGCAAGTGGAGGAGTGGGGAATCAAACCCGGTTCTCCCAGATTAGAGTCTGCGCACTGGCTCTCAACACCAAACTGGCTCTCAACACCAAACTGGCTCTCAAAATAAAAAAAACCCTGGCTAGGGGCTTGGACTGGGGTTCAAATGACCTCTCAGGGCTGAAGCTCAGTAGGTCACCCTGAGCGATTCGTTCTCAGCTAAACGTACCTCACAGGGTTTTTATAAAGAAGGGGGAGGACCATGTACCTAAGCACCTTTGAAGAATGGGGAGATAAGAATGTGACTAGAGTAATGGCGGTGCTTTATAAGGCAGACAGATGTGTATAAAATATTCAGACACGAATAGACTGTGGATGGAAAAGGATGACACTGTTTCGCCATGCATTTATTATTCCCACATTGCCAGATGTGTGCATAACCCTCTTTTCTTTCAGCCTCCATGCCTTTTTCTGTAAAATGGGAAAACTTAGGCTGTCAATAGTATTTCGAAAGCTGTAATTGACAAAGTTTCCTTGCCCACTTTGGTCCACCTGCAAAAAGTCATGGGATATAAACTGTTTTGTCAGATTCAGCTGTGTTTTTTGAACTGTCTATTGACTTTTAACTGTGTGCATTTTTTTAATTGTGTCCTTTTGGGTCATTTTTAATTGTGGGTTGTTTTTAACTTGTTGTTGGACACTTATAATGTTTCTGTGTCCTTGCAGCTTCGTGCTGCTTCATTAGCTGCTTTGAGTTTGAGGCGACAAGGTGGGGTATAAATATTTTAAATAGAGGTAAATGGAAACAGCTATATTTCTGTAGATTTTGACCATGCAGAATCCATCCCACAAATGCTTTACTACATGTTCTCTGATTGCCAGTTCATGAAAGAATTATTTGAGAAGGAAACTGAACTAAAGCATGGTAGGTCATGATGTGTAGGCAAATTCAGGCTTTCAAATTCCTCCTCCCTGCCCCCGCCCTGCAGAAAAATGAAGATCAAAATAGGTTGTCCCCCGCAGTTTCTATTAACTGCCATTAAACAAGACTCAATGTTCACACAGAAATCCATATAAGACCCCCAGCTGACCCTCTTATTAACCTACTGCTGGGTTAAATAGTTCTGGGTCTGTCCTGGCATGCCAGTGGTCTAATAAATATTAACAAAAACACAAAGCAGTATTACTCCTTCAGCCTAATCACGCACAACCATGATTTTCATGTAAATATTTTGCCTCAGACAAGTGAACATTGCATACCTCCATGATTCATTGCATTTGTGTTTTGAAAATGGATGTTAAAACATAAACATGTCTATCAGAATTTTTAAAAAAGGAATTAAATGATAGCCATTCCCGCCATAATCAAGAGTTTGAAGTCAGTCTGTAAATGCCTCATTAGATTTCTTTGTGGCTCATTATTTGTTGTGTGGCCCCCAGAAAATTACTCCCCCCCCCAAATTCCTATGATAGAAAATCTCCTCAAATATACATAATTCTAAATCAGTCAGCATTTCAGACTCTTTTAACTGATAGGTTGGAGACAGGTCAACATAGAACGAACAAGGGATACCATGGTTGTGAAATGGAGCTGAGGAGCCAATTTATACACAACAGAGTACACAGGTTGGGTTCAAGGTCCTCGCTCCATTATCTTGTCTAACAGTCACACGTGTGCCTTGATTCCCACCAGTGCAGTTCCTGATTTGGATTGTGACTCCAGTGTATGAGGAGATGGGGCTTCGGCGTTCATCCTGCCAGCTTTTTCCTGATCTGAAACAAATTTGGGTAGGGTGCTGTTTGGCCTATTGTGTACATGTCTCTTCTACTCAGACTGGCAGCAGCTCTCCAGGATCTCAGGCAGAGAGGTCTTCCACATCACCTACTGCCCAGCCCTTTGAACTGGAGACGCTGGAGATTGAACCCAGGGCCTTCTAAATGCCAAGCAGATGCTCTACCACTGAGCTACACACACTCCCTCTTCTCCAACTGGCCCCCCAAACTGAAAAAATGGCACTGGGGGGGAAGGGCAGATGCCCCGTCTCCACACCTCCTGCACTTGTGATCCAAATTCGGCACTGTGTGCATGGGAACTGAGGAACTCATGTCTGGCTGTTACACAGGGTGGAGACCCCTGCATACTCCATGTGTAAATCGGCCCTGTCAGGTAAATAGAATAGCAGTGGTGGTGAAATAATGGCTGGGCTGGATTGGGGCAGAAGAAGAAGAAGAAGAAGAGGAAGAGATTGGATTTATACCCTGCCCTTCACTACCCAAAGTTGTCTCAGAGCGGCTTACAAACTCCTTTCCCTTCCCCTCCCCACAACAGACACCCTGTGAGGTGGGTGGGGCTGAGAGAACTCTGACACAAACTGCTCTTTTTCAAGGACAGCTGTGCCCGAGATTGTGACTGACCCAAGGTCACATCAGCAGGTGCAAGTGGAGGAGTGGGGAATCGAACCCGGTTCTCCCAGATTAGAGTCCGCCCACCTAACCACTACACCAAATGTGGACACAGAAGCTTCTGGGGAACAGGAATAGTTGCTGAAATAAAGTGATGTGTGTGTTTATAGTCTTTGGCCATTTTGATGTGTGGCTGTAGCCTTTGGAGCTTTGGCTACCCCAGTATATATAAATAATATTAGTTGTTCCAGTTACTGATTCCAGCAACGTCTTAGAACAGGAGCATTTGGTAGCTGACACATCTGTGGATGTTTTAAATCATAAGGGCATCTACTCTATTCTGTTTTTTCAAGTGTTGGCCTATGAAGTTCTTTGTCATTCCAGACCCACCTGTCTGGGAAACACAGAAATCGAAAACAGGAGTAACTCTCGAATTTCACCTCCATTTAATCCATCACAGAAAGCTTGCGTTTCTCTCCCCCTGCCTTTTCTTTTCCTCCCCTTTTTTGCTGCATAAAGAAAAAAAAATGCAAGGACATTTAAACAAAGTGACACAGATCATCAGCAGATCAACTGAAAATGACAGCTCAATCAAACAAATGTATGTTGAGAATTTCCACAGGGCAGCTTTAGCTGCAGCCAAACCAAATTTGTTTAGTATACATCAGTTAGCTGCTTAGAAACATTCAACAGAGATGCTATCCAGATGATGACTCTTCTGGAGAAGCATCTATTGGACAAAATATTCCCCATCCGTGACTGTGTTGGCATTTTGATGTGTATGATGGGCTTTCTTCGAAATGTGATTTCATGTCAATAACAGCCAAGTACCAATTTGGCCATATCTATTTATTTTATTTATTTGTTAAAACATTTATATGCCGCCTTTCCTCATGGTTCAAGGAAGCTCATGCAAAAAACAATAGCTTGCTTTTCAAAGGTAGGATTCTCAGACTAGTGACAAGCAGTTGTGGTGGAAAGTGCTGTGAAGTCATAGCTGACTTATGGCAACCCGGTAGGGTTTTCAAGGCAAGAGACATCCACTGCCTGCCTCCTCATCAGGCCCCTGGTATTCCTTGGAGGTCTCCCATCCATATATTGTCCAGGGCTGACTCTGCTGAGCAGCCAAGATCTGACAAAAAAAATGGCTAGCTTGAGCTATCCAGGTCAAGGTAGTGAGTAGTTGTACTAACCATATATCTTCTCCAGGCCATACACTTTTCTGTTGCTGAAATAAATTTTCTGTTGCTGAAATCAACTTGTTGACTATTTTAGTAGATTTTGGCTGCGGTCACACGGAACATTAGCCACGCTAGAGAGACGGAAGATAGGCGGATTTTCCAGGCGCGATCTCACCGCCACATCTGGGAAGCATAGAGCTCCCGTGGCTCACCCGAGGCTTCCCGGCGAAGATGCGGGGTAAAAAACTAGTACCTCCGGGGTACTAGTTTCTGGTAACCACGGGGCAAGGGCGGGCGTCTGATCGCGTTTCCGGTGGCATCCGGCGCCTGCCCATGTCCCCTTGCAAAAAGGTTTTTCCCCCCCCCAAGTGTCCATGGATGCGCACAAGCACCCAACGGAGCATGCACATACTTTGGTGTACAGAAAAAACAAACCCGTTTGCCGCACCGCGCCATTTCTTTGCCATGCCACAGGATTGTCCTGTGATCGGCACCTCCCCCCTACCCACGGGACCGCCACAGGACGTCTGATAGCGCAACCGCGCGTTATTTTGCCCCGGGGCAAACAGCCACGCCTCCTCCCGCGATATCCGGCCCGTGTGACCGGGGCCTTTGTTATGTTGACTCAGATTGGAGCAGTGGTACTTACTCTGTGGCTCGCAATCACTGTCAACCAAAAGCCTTCGTGTTCCCATTCTGCTCTAAAGGATCTGTACTGTTCTTCATACTTGAGTTTTTGTCGCTTTCAACAGGTGTGGTTTCCCTCCCCTGGTAAAAAGAAGTTCTCTTTTACCATCCTGCTTTCACTCAGATGTCCTCTCTTTACCACCAGTTTCTAGAGCCCACCAGTCCTCCAAGAGCTTTTCTCTATGGTTTTAACTCTAGCTTGTTGCTGGTCCCATGTCACCTCTGGCATGCCCATGTTTTTTCCTGGATGCACCAATGGAAGTTTGGAGCAGACCCCTGGAAGTCAAGATTAGAAGAAGAGCGACAAGTGGCAGGTGAAGGACCCATATGCAGGTTGTGAACCATGGAGCGAGTACTGCTGGTCAGGCAGATGCTTTGGTTCATATTCACTTTCCCCCTTCATGAAAAATCCTTGATATGCAGACTGAACCAAAGTGAGGATAAGTCAACGCAAGTACCCAAATCAAAATGAGACATTAGAAAAGAGCAAGAGCCCAATACCACCTTAGTAAAGTTAAAGGTTCCCTTGCTCGAAAGCCAGTCGAATCCGACTCTAGGGTTGCGGTGCTCATCTCCGTTTCCAAGCCGAAGAGCCAACGCTGTCCGAAGACGTTTCCGTGGTCATGTGGCTGGCATGACTAAACACCAAGGCGCACGGAACACTGTTACCTTCCCACTGAAGTGGTCCCTATTTAACTACTTGCAATTTCTTGCTTTCGAACTGCTAGGTTGGCAGGAGCTGGAACTAGAGATGGGAGCTCACTCCGTCATGCGGCAACCCGGGTCTAACAACATTTGTGGCAGAGTATGACCTTTCGTGAGTCACTGCTTACTTCTTCAGATACAGTTAGAATGAGGCATGTGAATAACCAGCCCCTTTATTACCTCTTCCATCTTCTCTTTGGTTTGAGACCGTTCATATTGTCTAGGATGGTGTTAACACAGCTAGTGAATCTCAGTTTTACTGTTTGGTTTCAAGCCTCCTGGATCTTTCCTACAAAACCTACATCAGATCATCCCAGTGTTAGTGTTACCCCCTTGAGTGATCTGTTGCAGCTCTGGATCCTTACATCTGGACAGAGGAATCACATGGGCATGCCAAAAGACATGGCTCCTTCCAATGCTGACTTGCGCAGCTTTCAGAGAGGGAAATGCTGGTGGGATCTTCCAGATCTAATTGTCTACACATCAGGACACAACTGATTCTTCCCCTTCCTTTATTTTAAGAGATTTATTTTGTTTTAAAGACACGGTCAATCTTTGACTTTGGGTAAAGTTGTACTGTGGCCAGGCACTGGAGAATTCTGTTGTGCCAGGTGTGGAGTAACATAGCAATTCACAGCAAGAAAACGAAAGCCCTTGAACTGTTCCCTCTGGGGACGGCCTGTGTCCCAGATCCTGTGTATATGTACGAATATCAGTAGGTTTGTGGTTAACACGCCAGTTTGGTGAAGTGTTTAAGAGTGGCGGACTCTAATCTGGAGAACTGGGTTTGATTCTCCATTCCTCCACATGAGGGCAGCTGGGTGACCTTGGGCCACTCACAGGTCTTCCAGAGCTATTCTCTCAAGAGCAGTTCTCTCAGTGCTCTTTCAGCCCCACCTACCTCATAGGGTGTCTGTTGTGGGGAGAGGAAGGAAAGGCGATTGTAAGCCGCTTTGAGACTCCTTTGGGTAGAGAAAAGCGGGGTATAAAAATCAACTTCTCCTCCTCCTCCTCCTTTGTTATGTATGCGGACTGCCACCAGGGGTCCGCGGCTAAAGCAGGAGCTTGGTCCCCAAACACAAAGGGGACCTAGGATCCTAGTCCACCTCGAGTCCACCAATAGCACCCTTGGCGGGAAATTCAAACCCTCCAATGGGAACATAGGTGTGCCAGGTGGAGTGTATATAGTTGGCCTTGCAGGGCCGTTTAGTTTGTCTTGTTGTGAAGTACAATAAACACGTCTGAGCGCATGTCGTAGTCTGAGTCCTCCATGTGGCGAACCCAGTACTTTGCATTCTTCTTTGATGTAATTCTAGGGGAGCTCTTTTGGACTCTATGGCATTGTATCCCACTGAGGTCTCTGTCCTCCCCAGGCTCCATTCTCAATTCACCAGGGGTTTCCCAACCTGGACCTGGCAACCTTCTCTTGAAAAAAGTGGCTGCTATGGAGGGTGGACACTATACTAGCCAGCTCTGGATAGGGAAATACCTGGAGATTTGCAGAGTGGAGCCTTGGGGGGGGGGGTTGGGGGGGGAAGGGACCTAAGCAGGATACAATGCCTTGTAGAATCCGCCCTCCAAAGCAGCCATTTTCTCCAGGGGAACTGCTGAAGCCCCCCCCCAAACCCTGCCCTCCCCCAGCTTCACCCCCAAATCTCTAGAAATTTCCCAACCCAGAGAGGACAACCCTCTTTCCACCACAAGAAATGAGGCTTTTGCCCAGGGGTCATTTCCTGCAGAAGCACACAGGAGTGGAGCTCTGGCAGTAAAGAGCCCAGGGGGTGGGCACATGCAACAAGCCCCACCCCCTGCTCCCAGCAGCCCTCAGTCAGAGCAAGAAGCAGCCAGGTAAGTTGCAGAGCTCCCCCCGGTCCAAAACAGTCCAGCGGCACCTTTAAGACCAAGTTTTATTCAGGTACAAGGTCTCCCTCCTCTACGAGGACAGATCTGCACGTCCCCCCCCCCATAGCTAGCAATCCAAAACAGTCCAGTGGAGCCTGAGTAGTAGGTGTTGCCTTCTGACACACTTCCAGTAATGTCAGGGGGTGTGGCGTATGCAAATAAGTTATACTAATGAGTTATGCTAATGAGCTCCTGCACCTCTTTTTCTACGAAATGACTCCTGCTTTTCCCCTTTGCTGTTATTTTCACAAACAAGATTCCAGACATGAGATTGCCTTATTGGCCCAAAATGGAGCAAAGACTGGCAAGGAAAAAAAGAGAAGAAAACAAACATAGCTGCAATAAATATACTTAAAAGATACCATAGTAAGTCATGACACAGGGTAGGCTCTTAAGATTCATGACTTTTCTAATCAGCTAAGTATGTTCTATTTATTATTGTTATGACCTTGGAGAGATATGACGATGGCAAGCGCTGAGAGAGAGAGTGAGTGTGTGGGTGGGTGGGGGATAAGGTTGGAATTTCCCATGCAAAATGTGGGGTGGAAAATATGCTTCCTAGGGTTTGATTTTTTTTTTTTAAAGGCCATGGTATTTTGTGATGAAAATATCATTATTTGATACTTTTACCTGATTTGTGGATTTGTGTGTGTGTGTTTATTAGTAATTCAAGGGCTTAAATGTACTGTTGTATCCTGTTATCCAAGGATAATTAAGGATCTTTTAGTGTAATAATATAATTAAAGCTGACCTTAAGAAATTATCTTGGGTTCTAGGAGCCAGCCCCAAAATTTAGGCACCAGACTCATTTTTCAAACATCTGGGGTTTGAATGACTATATTTTCTCATGATTCCTACCACAAAAAATAACACTAACCTCTTCATAGTTTCTCGTAATTTTATTAAAGCTACAACAGAAGTGCTGTGGTCTATAAAAATATAGAGGTCACCCTGATTGTTATCACCATAACAAAAAGCTAGCCTCTAACCTTGACCTAACTTCTCACCAATTTCTCATAATTCTATTATTGCTTTAAAAAGCCCCATTTAATTGCAACTTAGAGCTAGCATACCAAGCAGCTAGTCAAAAAATAGATCCATTTACCACCACTAACAGGTATTAAACTGTTTACACGTAAATAAATAATGATAAGCATTTTCTGGACATTAATTTTTATGTCATACAACAAAATATTCTGATCCAAAATGATAAGATTTGTACTTACACTGAGCAAGACCAAGATATACTACAATAAAATCATTGCTGAAAATACTGGTCACCCTAGTAAAATCTGTAGGTGCCATGGCGACCTGACACCTGGGATTTTTCAAACCCTGAATTAAAGACTTCATCACAGTAATCAAAGTCTGTGCCCCAACCATGGATGCAGAGGAGGCTGAAATGGACCAGTTCTATGAAGACTTACAACACCTCCTAGAACTAACACCAAAAAAGATGTCCTTATCATCATAGGGGACTGGAATGCTGAAGTAGGAAGTCAAAAGGTAACTGGAATAATGGACACGTTTGGCCTTGGAGAACAAAACGCAAGGAGATCAAATCAGTCAATCCTAAAAGAAATCAACCCTGACTGTTCCCTGGAAGGCCAGATACTGAAGCTGAAGATCAAATACTTTGGCCACCAAATGAGAAGGGAGCACTCACTGGAGAAGACCCTGATGCTGGGAAAGATTGAAGGTAAAAGAAGAAGGGGACGGCAAAGGATGAGATGGTTAGACGGTGTTATCGATGCAACGAACGTGAAGTTAAGCAAACTCCGGAGCACAACAGAAGACAGGAGGTCCTGGCGTGATGTGGTCCATGGGGTTGCGAAGAGTCGGACTTGACTGTGTGAATGAACAACAACGAGTGGATGGTAGTGCCCACTATGCTATGGTTGCAAAGCTATATAGGCTGAAAAGGGGAAAGCAATCCACAATTTTGTGGCAAATTGGAATGCTTAATTGATCTCAACTACAATACAATCACCAGTGCTGGATTACAAACAAGTTAAGTAAGTTACAGGTTAAGGCCTGAGAGTAAGTAATAGTTCCCCCTCACATTACTAAATTAGCATTTTTTGATAATGTTATAGGCACTCTAAATCTGGCAATGACAACGTAAGGAATTACTGTCCTCTTAGAAGGTCCCACGGGTTTTATATTACGTTTGCCCACATGAGTGGTATAATTCTGTGAATCCTCCCTAAGAATTTCAGCAAATATTTTTCCTCACTGAAAAGTGGTATGAGACACATAATCACTTTTTTCAAGGGTTAGATTTCTAAACAGTTCTTTGGAGATGGTCATGAAGACCTAGCGATGAGAATCAGTTGACAAAGGAAAGAAAATTGATTCAGTATCTGTTCAGTAGACAGAGCTGGAAGGTGTGCAGTTCAGAGTCAAATTTGTCAAACTCAACCTTTGACCAGGAGGTCCTGCCCCTTAACTCTAGATGGCTTGAGGGAGAGAAGGACTGGCAGTGGCCAGACTGTGGTGAGGGAAAAGCACTCATACGCTGAGGGCTTCTTTCATCTCCAGCTATCCTGTAGAGGAAGAACAAATAGTTCCCGCTGCTATGGTCACCTCATCACTTGATTACTGCGTCAAGTAATGAATTGCATATGTGAAAAAAGACGCTGAGGATAAAATGTGTATATTACCTCACTTCATTTCAAATGCAATGCTTTTCAGTGGAGTCGGTTCACTTTCCATTGCAAGACATCAAGAGTTCAGTAAGCCAATGCTGAGAAATCAGGTTAGGTACATACATGTTGCAATTGGCCCTTGCTTCTGAAACAGACTACAAAGCCCCAGATCCTCAGACTCAGTTTTGAACTGTCTGTTGTTCTAGTGGTGAAAAATGAAAACTGCGATCTCAGGTTGCCAACCTCTTGGTGGGACCAGGAGATCACCTGCAATCACAGCTGATCTCCAGACGATAGAGATCACTTCCCCTGCAGAAAATAGCTGCTTTGGAGGGTGGACTCTACAGCATCACGCCCCCAACGAGCTCCCGTCCCTCTCCAAGCTCCACCCTTACCAGGCTCTCCCCTCAGATCTCCAGGAAATTCCAAAGTGGAGTTGGCAGCCCTAACCTGACCCATGAACCAAACTGCATGATGTGTTGCATCCTTTTGGGTGGGTGGGAAAAAGAGAAGAAGGCATAAGATGGCCAGTTTGGTGTAGTGGTTAAGTGCACGGACTCTAATCTGGGAGAACCGGGTTTGATTCCCCACTCCTCCACTTGCACCTGGCTGGATGACCTTGGGCAAGCCATAGTTCTGACAAGAGCTGTTCTTTAAAAAAGAGCAGTTTCTGTCAAGAGCTCTCTCAGCCCCACCTACCTCACAGGGTGTCTGTTGTGGGGAAGGGAAAGGAGTTTGTAAGCCGTTCTGAGACACCTTCGGGTAGTGAAGGGTGGGGTATAAATCCAATCTCTCTCTCTCTCTCTCTCTCTCTCTCTCTAAATACAACCTCTCTCTCTCTCTCTCTCTCTCTCTCTCTCTCTCTCTCACACACACACACACACACTCACTCACTCACTCACTCACACTCACACACTCACACACTCACACACACACAAGTACAAGAAAAAACAGAGAGGCGAACCCTCAAAGCAGTGCAAGAAACAGTGTCATTTATTTCGACCGAACACATTACAAGCCAGAGGAGTCACAGGAACAAATAAATTACTTATTTAGCACACATTTGTGTATGTATATATGTATGTATGTACGTATGTATATATATAAGTATGTATATGTGCAAATCTATCTATCCATACATACATACACACATACACACACATACTATATAACACCTATCATATATGTAAATCATATGTGTAAACCATTCAGTAATATAGATCAGTACATATAAACTAAGACAAACTTCACCCTACCAGCACAAATAGTGACGTCTCTTTCTTATTGTGATGCTGCTAAATTAGAATGACCCTTCACCTGCACTTTCTCTTAACTCCTTGATAGTTAAGATTAGCATTTCTCTGCTTCAGCAGATCAGGCAATTTTCCTTAGTTCCTGCAGGCAGCTCCTTGAACCACTGATGGCAATTAGGGAGTTAAACTCCCTTTTGCTCTCACCTAACAGAACTTCATGACCTAGCCATCCCCCCCCCCCCAAATTAAGCTACGCTACATTATAATGGTGCCAACACATTTGTGTCTCAGGACCATAGGCTGCTATGCCCTGACATGCTAAACATCTCCTGGGGCTCACCATACGCATCAGGGTTGAAGAGGACCTCCCTCTGTTTTCTCATTATGCCAAACAGTGAAATGTGGAAATAATTCTAATCCTTTCTTCTGCGTCTGTGGTAGTCTGAAAAATGTGATAAACTGAATCCAATTAAAAGTCATTACTGCTAGAGTGCTCAGTTACCATCACTAACCTTTGTTTTATAATTCATTCTGTTATCTGTCTTTATTGTAACTTGGAGGAATAATCATCTGTGATTACAGCTCCCTTTTAAAATAGGAATTCCCAGTGTTACATTGTGTGACATCTGGGGATGACACTGTAATAATGATTTTTTTAGAAGTACGCTTTTTAAAATCAAGGACAAGGAGATAAAATTTAATTTGCTTACAGAATGTTTCACAATCGGGTGAAATCCACATAGCAGGAATTACACTGATTCCATCATGGTGACATTAGTGCAGGTCTTCTCACTGGTTTGTCTGATTGGCTTCTTTGGTTTGGGTACTTTTGTAGACCTCCTGATAGCAACTGGTATTTTTGGCCACCATGTGACAGAGTGTTGAACTGGGTGGGCCATTGGCCTGGTCCAACATTGGCTTCTCTTATGTTCTTAAACCAGCCTGCCCTCCTACCTGTTACCCAGCCAAGTAGATGACAGGCAAAGCATTCTTCAGACTTAATAATACTAAGCATTTACCTTTTTTTGATTCTTTGAAACATTTCTTTGCCAATTTCCTGCCCCAAAGGGAGATTCAAGGTCACTCATGATATAAAAACATTGGATTAGATCCCATGGAGTCATTTAATATATTTATTTAGGGGGGGAATTAATATGGAGCCTGTCCAGAGACCTGCTTGAGGTGGCTCACAAAATCAAACACGTTAAAAGCATTAAAACTGCATGCAGTCATTAAAGTTTACAAGCCATAAAAGTGCAGCCATGAAAAACCTTGCCAGGGCACAAAAACAGCATAAAACTACACAACATTCAGCAGCCTAAAATTATCAGTGTAAAACAGGCTAGAAGCAGACTGTAAAAACATTTATACCTCATGTGTACAGGGGAGGGTGGTCTAAAAATCTAATTTAATAATTTTGTTGTTCAGTCGCACAGTCGAGTCCGACTCTTCGCGACCCCATGGACCAGATCACGCCAGGCCTTCCGGTCTTCCGCCGTTCTCTGAAGTTTGCTCAACTTCATGTTTGTTGCATCTATGACACTGTCTAACCATCTCATCCTGTGCCGTCCCCGTCTTCTTTGACCTTCGATCATTCCCAGCATCAGGGTCTTCTCCAGTGAGTGCTCCCTTCTCGTTTAATAAATAATAATAATAATAATAAATAATTTAATAATAAATAATAATAAATAAAAGCTCAAACCTCTTCGCTAAATGCCTGAGGTGCAGGGGATGTTTTGGTCTGGTGCCAAGCCAGACTCAAGAGGAGGAGGGGCAATCCATGGATGAGATACCACCAATGAAAAAGCTTTGTCCCTGATTGCCACGCGCCTCAACTCTGCAGGGCCACAGAGAGCAGGAATTGTGAGGAGTATCTTAACTGGCAGGCTGGGCACTACAGGAGGAGGCAGTCCTTCAAGTACCCTAGCCCGAAACTGTTTAGGGTCTTAAAAGTGAGAACCAGGACTCCAAATTGTGCTTGGCAACAGCCAAAGCATGTTTTAGCACAGGGGTCATGTGATCTTATCCAGCCCTCAGTCACAGCCCTGACCACTGCATTTTGTAGTAACTGAAGTTTCTGGACAGTTTTCAAGGGCAACCCCATGTACAGCTCATGGCAGTAATCTAACCAGGATGTGATTAAAGCATGGACCACTGTGGCTAGATCATGCTTTCTGAAGTTGGGAATGGGGGATCCCCCGCTTTTGTGGGCTCCTGCCCGCTGGCCAGTAGGAGGAAATCCCCCCCCCAACAGCACGTGGAACAACATACCTATCTGAAATCACTCCACTTCCCAATAAATAGGACAGATGGGCTCCTGTTCTAGCTGTATCTGATGAAGTGAGCAGTGACTCACGAAAGGTGCCACATATTTTGTTAGTCTTTAAGGTGCTACTGGACTCTCTTGCTCTTTTCTACTGCTACAATCGTGTAAAGTGAGCCAGTATTACTATATTTATATTGCTGGGGCTGAAGCTTCTGAAAGGCCAACTAGTGAGTTCCTGGCCAAGGCAAGGTTTTGCTCATGCTCATATGCTCTCCCTATGCTTGGATGTGTGGCCCACTCACCCTAAAGACTGACTGACCACCACCACCACTGCTTCAGATTTGTGAAAAGGTACATATCTGTATTCATACGTTACAGTAGACTATACTGTGATGTACATGTGCAGCAGAATAAGCCCGCAGTATTGCAGCAAAGATCTGAGGGTGCAGAACAGACTGCCTTGCTCGGGGATTGTGGATTCTAGCTCTGAACAGTCCGTCATATAAAAAAACCCAGAATGAATGCAATGAAAGCAGCAGGGAGAAAAGGTCTACATCCTCTCTTTTCTAGCAGATGCTGATATTTGAGTTGCAGGGAGTTTTTCACATACAGAGAACACGCCAAAAAGGTGACCCTAAAGGTAACAGCGTTCCGTGCGCCTTGGTGTTTAGTCATGCCGGCCACATGACCACGGAAACGTCTTCGGACAGCGCTGGCTCTTCGGCTTTGAAACGGAGATGAGCACTGCAACCCTAGAGTCGGATTCAACTGGCTTTTGAGCAAGGGAACTTTTACCTTTACTTTAAAGGGGGTGCAGTTAGGGCTGTCAACCTCCAGGTGGGGCCTGGAGACCTGGAATTACAACTGAACTACAGACATCAGCTCCCCTGGGGGAAATGACACCTTTGGGAGGTGGACTTTATGGCATTATACTCCACTGAGGCTCCCAGGTCCATTCCAGCCACTGGTGGGGGATGGGGAGGTAAGGTTGCCAGATCCAGGTTGGGAAGCTCCCGGGGATTTAAGGAAGGGAACCTGGAGAGCGCAGGGACCTCAGTGGGGTACAATGCCATAGAGTCCACCCTCCCAAGCATCCATTTTCCCATGGGGAGCAGACCTCTGTTGTCTGGAGATGAGCCGTAATTCTGGGGGATTCCCAGATCCCACCTGGGGGCTGGCATAGGGTTGCCAAGTGATTCTTTGCCAGGAGCGAGGGGCTCCCGGCCAACGTCAGGTGTGTGCGCGCGTGCCGCGTGCGCATCACCCGGAAGTGATGCAGGCACGCTGGGCACGCTGGGGGCGGGGCCACGGCCATACAAGGGAAAACCATAGGGGTTTCCCTTGTAGGAGTTCCCCCCGGGGCCCGATTCTGCGGCGGTGGAAATCGGGCCTCCGAAGCGGGGGTTTACCCGCCCCCACTTGGCAACCCTAGGCTGGCAGTTTGATGTTGTGGTTAAGTGCGTGGACTCTAATCTGGGAGAACCGGGTTTGATTCCCCACTCCTCCACTTGCACCTGCTGGATGATATTGAGCAAGCCATGGTTCTGGCACAGCTGTTCTTGAAAAAGAGCAGTTTCTGTCAGAGCCCTCTCAGCCCCACCTACCTCACAGGTCTGTTGTGGGGAAGGGAAGGGAAAGGAGTTTGTAAGCTCCTCTGAGACTCCTTTCGGTAGTGAAGGGCGAGGTATAAATCCAATCTCTTCCTCCTCCTCCTCCTCTTCTTCCTCCTCCCCAAACCCCACCCCCAAATTTCCAGGAATTTCCCAACCCAGAGCTGGCAACCGTAGGTGCAGTTCATTCTAGCATTTCTGATGCTGGCTCCTTCATTCCCCTCCGTGTGTGGACCTGGTCTTAGATGGACAGCTGCTAGAGCTACAGGGGAATCCTTGGTGTGGCAAGCAAGGCAGAATTGTACAGCTGTACTCAAAAGTGTTTAAAGCACGGGTAAACCTGCTTTCTAAAACTCTTTCCAAAAGCAAGTCTCCCCTGGCCTTCAAGTGCTGTAGCCTCTCTCAGCAATGTTCAGGAATTGATTAATTAATTACATTGGAGGGGGGCAGAAGTGGTTTATGACATCGCTCTCCCCTCCTCCATTTTATCTTCACAACAACCACCCTGTGAGGTAGGTTAGGCTGAGTACATGAGCGGCCCAGGGTCACCCAGTGAGCTTCCTTGGCTGAGTCAGGATTTGAACCTGGGTCTCCCACTTCTCCTAGTCTGGCACCCCAACCACTGCACCACGCTGGCTTTGGCTTCTGCCATTTAAAAAGACTTCATAAGTGACACTGATGCATGTGTAAAAGCTTTGCATAGCTTTTAGAACCAGTGTTTTTATCACTAGACCCAACCCTATCAGGTCTTTATAGCAACTGCAGTTGAACATAAAGAGGTTTTTGGCATTCTGTTGGCATTTGCTAACCTGAACTGAAAAATTACACGCTCATTCTGTTTTATCTCACTTATTTCAATTAGGGGCTTATTGTTGGGTATTACAAGTTGAAAACACTCAGTATATCTGGGGTTAAATGTTTGTTTATGTTACTCACAGGAAGTCACATGTTTTTCATGTAACCAATGTTCTTTAGCTGTAAAATACCCGGGAATTTTCTCCCTGATCTAGGAATTTGATTTGGACTCTTCCCGTCTTTGTTCAGTGTTCTGAAGAAGAAGAAGAGTAGCCATAAGCTCTCTCTTCTAGTTTTGTCTTTGTAGACTAAGGATGTAGCAGATTTTGCTCTGTTGTTATTTTCATCCCAGTTACCCTTCCCATGCTAGAATTTAGTAAAAACTTTATATTTTAATCACACATGGACTCTGAGTCTGAATTATTTTACTCCGGCACTGCTGGACCATCTTATCTCTGCTAAATACAATTTTTTCAATATCTCACTATCACCCAACACTTATTTTGGTAGTTTCCAGCTGAATGCCTTCTCTGACAATATATTGGAACTGTTTGAATATAGTTAGACTGTTACTCATTAATAAGATAATAAGAAAGTCAACAGTCAGATTCACAAAACAAGTATGCAGAAGTCCTAATGAGCCACTAAGCTGATGTTTTGAAGCACAGAAAAGTAATTTGTAGCTGCAAACATATTTTGTTTGCTCATAAAAAACATCTCTCCTTTTTATTAAAAAGTAACACTCTGGATAGGCTAGAACAATTCAGAGCTAAAGAAAGTATTGCGCATCAAAAACCCCAAGAAACAATGCAAATGAGCAGAAATTATAGCAATTCTACGCAATGTCTATCACAGTCAGGGGTCATTTGGGGGGGAACGCGGGGGGGACGCCATCCCCCCGGGTGAGGTGTGGGAGGGCGAGGCCTGGAGCTCCTTGCTGGTGCCCGCTGGAGGTCGCCGCCGGCTGTGGGGAGGACACACTTTCGGTGATGTCAGGGTGTGTGGCATATGATAATGAGTTATGCTAATGAGTCCCCCTAGCTCTTTTTCTACGAAATGACCCCTTACAGTGTAAGCAAGACAACAGTCAGTGGTAAGGTTGACAGAACAAGTAAAAGGTAAAAAACCCCGCAAGCAGAACAAGTAAGGGGTAGAAGAACAAGTAAAGGGGTTTTAATAGGAGAAAGAAAGAAAGAGAGAAAGAGAAAGAAAGAAAGAGAAAGAAAGAAAGAAAGAAAAGACTTGATGCAGCTTCTGGGTAAGGGAATTCCAAAGTCTGGGGGCAACAGCCCATCTACCTCATTTGGGTTGATATAAGATCATGGAGAAGGACCCCAGATGTTGCTCTCCGAGTATAGAAAGGCACAGACGGTTGAAGGTGGTATGTCATGTATTCTGGTCAGAAGCCATTTAGGCCTTTAAAGGTCAAAACCAATACTTTCTATTGAATCCAGAAACAAACTGGCAACCAGTGTGAGCGACAGGATGTTTGCAAAGAGTTGCCCCCACGCCCACTGAAATGTGTGGAAGCCCACTTATGCAGACCACTGCATTTGCGCAGAGTCCGGAGACTGGTGAACAGAATATATTTGCATCCCAGTTTGTGAGGAACTGCCTCTTGATAATGGCTCGATTCAATGTAATATCCCTTTAGCCATTTAAAAAAAAAATTGTCTGATGTAACATTTTGCATGACATCACTTGAACATTCCAACATAATGATTAAAACTGTTTCCACAAACTCCTGTAAGTAGACACATTGTTATCCATGTATTGTTTCTTTGTTTCTTGATGACACTCAAGGTGGGTTACAAAAACTGGATGCCTCACAATGCTCATCTACTTACTTTGTAACACTGTTGGAGACGGAGCCATGTGCCAGGCTCTAGACTTATGGAGATAACCTTCTCCTGCATAATGCTTTTGTGCGTAAGGACTCGTGGCACAAATCTAATATTTGTCTAAGTGCAAAATAGTATTTTGAGAGAGAGACTGTGGCCACAATCATTAACTTTTTGCCTTTTGGCCGCCACATTTTAGACACTTGCAGCATCAGACTGAGTCCTAAGCAGTGCTCCCTCTAAGCTGAGTTAGTGTGAGCTAGCTCACAGTTTTTTAGCCTCCCTCATCGATTTTTGTCTCAGCTCAGGAAGGAGGGCTCCAGAGCAAACTAATTTATGCAGTAGCCGAGTCGCTCGCTCACAACTTTAATGCCAGCAGCTCACAGAGTAGAATTGTTGCTCACAAGACTCCACAGTTTAGAGGGAGCATTGGTCCTAAATTTTCCAAACATAGATCTATGTTTCACTTTCTGTTTTTTTTATTTTTTCCTTTGTCCTCTCTCCTTCTTACTTACTTACACTTTCTCCTCCATTTCCTTTATTCATCTCTAGAGTTCATCCAATTTGTTGTGGTGGTTAGGAGCACGGACTCTAATCTGGGAGGACTGGGTTTGATTCCCCACTCCTTCACATGCAGCTGCTGGTGTGACCTTGGGTCAGTTACAAGTTCTTTCAGAGCTGTTCTCTCATGAGCAGTTCTCAAAGGAGCTCTCTCAGCCCCATGTACCTCACACAGTGTCTATTGTGAGGAGGGGAAGGGAAAGGAGATTGTAAACCACTCTGAAACTCTTTCAGGTAGTGAAGGGTGGGGTATAAATCCAATCTCCTCTTCTTCTTCCTCCTCCTCGTCTTCTTTTTCTTCTTCTTCTTCCTCCTTCCTTCAACATGGAAGTATTATCACCTGAGTTTACAATATGATCTTGACTTGATGTGATCTATCAGATTAAGATTGATACCCCGGGAAGGCATTATTTCTATATGCATCACCAATATAAAAAATTATTGGTATTTGTATCACCAGTATTAAAAAATATTTTTTACTAGGTGTAATGTAGCTATCTGGTTTACTTACTCTGATTTAGTTCTGTGTTACATAAAGCCTAGGAAATTGCCGTTTTTCATCTTCTTTTGGACCCACATAGGGTTGGATCACAAGTTGACATCTGCTCCTGGAAGGGATATTTTACACTGCCTGCTTGTTGTAACTTTCTACCCCCCTCCCCGAAAGGGAAGCCTTGCTGCCAGTAAACATAGTGATGGTTATCAGTCAAGATTGCTTTAAAAGGGAGAGTAGACAGATTTCATGGAGAATAAAACAATCTACAGCTACTAGCCATGGTGACTAAAGGGAACCTTCCTATCTAGAGATAGTAACCCCCTCAACACCAGTGGTAGTAGGCAACATCAGGAAGGCCTTGGCCTTGTGCCCTGTCTGTAGGTCCTCCAGGGTAACTGGATGGCCACTGTGTGGAACAGAATGGTGGACTACAGGAACCACCAGTCCAATCCAGCAAGGCTAAAGGTTAAACTGTGTTTAACCTTTAAGATTAGCACGGAATGAAGCAAGGGGGAGATGCATCTCAAGAGGGACTTCCACAAAAATTGTGGAATCCTTCTTACATGAACCCATGTTGGGGGCATCTTATGATCTAACATACGGTATATCACCCAGAAAGGATTCTGAAAGTTCTGCTGAGGAAACTCTATCAACCAATGCCAAACTTTTACTAGTCGTCCTTGCGTGATATTAATGGGGTTGTTCCACCCTGCTAACGGCCAATAATTTTTCAACTGTGTTTATGATTGCAGCTGAATTCTTAGCACAGGAGACATACATAGCAGTATAAATACCCTGACCAAATTTAGTTGGGCTGGAACTGTAAATAAAATGAGATTCAAAACCAGCAAATAAATTCACTTTGGTGGTTGCTGCAGGAATTTCCATAGTTTTTATATAGAATGCCACGTGCCTGATTCCAGACGGAGAGATGCAGGTGCAGCTCCCACTGACTTCAAGGAGAACGGCACCCATGTAATTGCAGAGCAGAATCTGACCCGGAGTCTTTCAATATTGGCCCCTAATTAAGAGGGTGTCTGGTGCACGTCAAATGCCTTAGACAGTGTTACTCAATTAGACACAACTGACACTATCCAGAGTCCAGAATGCTGCTAGTTATTGTGCAAGCTGATATTGACATGTTCCAGAAACAACGCGGAGTTCTCCCGCAGTTAGCGTATTATTGCACAGTACAACTGCTAGCCTAGAATGGCCACTAACTAATATAACAGTGTTCTTTTCTTAAGCTGCAGCTGCACCCGGCTACGCACAAGGGGTTTATGTTCAGTTGTACAAAGTGCTTGGGTTTACTTTCTCTGCCGTTCATATGTCTCTTTGGTAGCTCGGCTCTTTTCTGAGCAGGGGTGGGTGGGGTGATGGTTTGTCAACACTTTTGCAGGCAGACTAAGCTGTGGTAAGCTGAAAAAGCGTCATGGGTGGTTTTGTATACTGGTGGTGGTAATGCCTTGTATTTAAATAGCGATTCCACCCTCCCTGAATGTTCAAAGCACTTGACTCACATTATTTCAGTGCAAGAAGAAAGTAGGCAAGTATTGTTAGTGAATCCTACATGATAGGTTGAATTTTTACATTAAACTTCAGAATTTCGTAGTAGGATTTTGAATAACATTTCTGTGGGCTGGGCTGGAGAGTACAGCTATAATCCTTTCCTCTTTTTTTCCAAAGTTTATTTGATATTTTCCAACATACAGTTATCTCTTCGAGTTACCTTTTTCATTCTTGTGAGTCATTCAGATTTTCTTTATCTAGCCATACATAGAATCTTTTCCATCTTTTTTCAAAAGATTCTTTACTATTACCTTTTAGCATCAAACTTAGTTTATCCATTTCAACCATCGATAACATTTTATCAATTACTTCCTTTCTAGAGGGTAAATCTTCTAGTTTCCATTTACTGGCTAACAGCAATCTAGCTGTCGTAAGTAGATATATAATTACATATTTATTTGCTTTAACATATGTTTCTGGGAGCATGTTTAGAAGGGCTATCTCAGGTACAAAAGGTATTGGCTCTCCTATTATATCATTTAACATCCTAAATATTTTTTCCCCAATATCTCTGTACCCTCTCGCACCTCCACCACATATGCATAAAGGTTCCTACATTCTTCTTGCATTCCCAACAATTTTTATTGGAGGTATTATAACATTTTGAAAGCTTTTCCGGTGTCCAATGCCACCTGTAGAACATTTTATAGATGTTCTCTTTATACGAGGTGGCACGCATGAACTTTATTGAGTTCCAAGTTTTAGCCCATTGTTCTATCTCCAGCGTACATTGCAGATCTTTTGACCAGGCAAGCATTGGTTTCTTTATTTCCCCATCTGCTAAGTAGTCTGACATGTAGCTATAATCCTTTCCTAAAGGGAGCAGTTAAAAAGCTGGCAACCTTGGGAAGGACAGAGTCTTCTCCAGACTTTGGGGCTTTGCCACTTCCTCATTCGACTGTGCGACTGAACAAGAACAACAACAACATCCGGACAATGGTAGAGGACAGACGGCAGACTGTGGCAACAGTTTTAGAGCCACCAAGGCTGCTTGCTAGCCCAGGTTTCAACTATGAGCTAACCATTGGTTTGCATTAGCCCAGCAAGCAGGGGTCATTTCGTAGAAAAAGAGCTGCAGGAGCTCATTAGCATAACTTATTAGCATATGCCACACACCCTGACATCACCGGAAGTGTGCACCAGCCCCTCTGACAGGCAGAAGCACCTGGGATCCATTCTTTCCCCCCTCTCCCTTCCCTTCGCCTCCAAGTCGGGCGAAGGAAAAGGGGAGGGGGAGGATCTCAGGCGCTTCTGCCTGACAGAGGTACTGCCGTGCCCACAGCCAGCCTGGGTGAATTATAGAATCATAGACTCATAGAGTGGGAAGGGAACTCCAGGGTCATCTAGTCCAACCCCCTGCACAATGCAGGAAATTCACCAATACCCTCATACACCCCAGTGACCCCTGTTCCACATCCAGAATATGATAAAAAAAAAAACCTCCAGGATCACTGGGGGCCAAACTGGCCTGGAGAAAAATTGCTTCCTGGCCGCAAAGTGGCAATCAGCATTTCCCTGGGCGTGTAAGAAAGGGCCACAAGAACTAAGCACTGATGCAACCCTTCCTGCTCTACCTCTCGTGATTTGCCTAAGTTCACACAATCAGCATTATGATCCTTTTAAAGTTGAAAGCATGATATAAATACAAAGGACTATTTGTAAGATTATCTGTAAGACACAAGACCGGGACGCATCTCACTTCTGGCAATCACTTGGAGAGACCCTATCACTCAGCTTCCATTGCCGCACACACACCCCACACTGGAATAAGAACATAATATCAGGCCATAGCACATTGCAATAAAGCCCCTACAACTGTTTACAGATAT
>NW_015161952.1:1399347-1403320 GCF_001447785.1 Gekko japonicus | reverse complement strand
ACGGAGGCCAGACTCGCAAATGAGAAAAAGCAAGCTCAGGGTTCATGGGTCGCATTTTGGGCTGTGGAAGAGGAACCGGCTCCATTCCTGGAGTTCTCTCAAATTCCTGTGCTTTCGGTTTTGTTTTTTGTCAATCCGTCTCCCAAGACTGCTCCAGGTGCTCCAGCCTGAGGGCTGCTGGGGGTGGGGCTCGAGTGCTCATTACTTGTGGAGCTGAGGTTCAATGTCTCCAGCTGCTCCGCCACCTTCCCTTCTTTTGGTTTGCTCGGGAGCCCGAGCAAGCCGGCCGCTGGAGGGATGTGCATTCGGTTGGTCTGAACTGAATGCACCCCTGAAAATGGCCCATTCGGGCTCCTTTCAGGCTGCTGCGGGCTGAATCAGATTCTCTGATCTGAATCGGCTTCCCGCAGTTCGGCCCCATTATATCCTATGGGCCATTGAAGTCAAAGGCAAAAACATAGGGTATATTCTGGGGGCTGGAGGGGAGGGGGTTTGAGGGAGAGGCTCCAAAATTGCAGGGTAGCTGCTGGAGTATCTTCCCAAGATACCCACCATGTTTCAGGAACATTGATCTAGGGGGTCCAATTCTATGCCCCCCCCAAACAGGTTGCTCCCATTCCCTCCATTGTTCTCTATAGGGAACAATGGAGGGGATAGGGGCAACCTGTTTGGGGGCCCATAGAATTGGACCCCCTGGTCCAATGTTCTTCAACATGCATAGGCCTTCCTCTTTCACCTGGTAAGTCCTCCTGCTGGCCATCTGATTGGCTTTGGGAGGGTGGGGCCTGGCAGCGGGGAACCCCAACTTCACCTGGGGGGAGGGCTGACACCCCTAAGCTTTACTTACTTAACTAAAACAGGTAGCCATGAGGGATAGGGCGTTTTAACTGGTTGCCCCCTCTTCAGCTTTGGAATGTCCTCCTTTTCTTTGTATCGGTTCCAATGATTGTCCATTCTTGGGTGCCAGTTCAGTTTAAAGGGAAAATATTCAAGTTGATTTTACTTGTTCACAGTTTGGTTTACTCTCCAGCGTTTGTGCCTTGCCATTTTTTTCTTTTAATTGATTTTAATTGGCTGTTTTGGGGGTTTGTTAATTATGGCTCTTTTAGTTGCTGCTGTAAAGTTTCCATCAAGGTACACTGATGCAATTAATAGGCTTTGTTACTGACAGGCAAAACTTTATAGATTTCAGCTAATGACAAAAATCTGATTCTAATCTTACTTACATATATACGTCAACCTTAAAGCAACTCCATTGACATTTTCAACTTGTACACCAGAGTGAGTATTATCAGAATCTGGATTCGTATAGCTCAATAAAATCAAACACTGTCTAGAAGGAGGTCATAACTCACATAGAGTAATATTAATGAGGTGCATAGTTTTCTGCAATTCCACAGGGATTCTGACATATCTAACCAACTTCTCAGCACAAGGAGCAGCTCTTGAAAATGTATTTTCAACTCTTGAAAATGTATTTTATTTTGCTCCATTCATACCTACGTTAGGCTCATGACATGAATATGTAATACTAGCAAAATACTGCCCTGGCCTGGATAGTCCAGGCTAGCCTGATCTCTTCATATTTCAGAAGCTAAGCAGGGTTGACCAGGGGTCGTTTCATAGAAAAAGAGCTAGGGGAACTCATTAGCATAACTCATTAGCATATGCCACACCCCCTGACATCACCGGAAGTGTGTCATAAGGCCACACACCCCTGACATCACCGGAATTGTGTCATAAGGCCACACACCCCACCCCCAATGGTCCCGGCTGCCACCGCCGGCCTTGCAGCTCCCCTGCCGAGCCCCATGAAGGGCCCGGCGGTGGACCTGCAAGGCCGGCGGGAGTGCAAGGAAGCCCTGCCAAGGCCCTCCCTGGCCCCAGGCAGGCAGGGTGAATGAGGGCCGGAAGCGGGGTGGCCGGAAGCAAGGGGCGGGGCTTCGTCATGTGCCCCGCCCCCCGTACCTCACCCGGGGGAACTGCGATCCCCCGCGATCCCCCCCGAAATGACCTCTGGGGTTCACCCTGGAAACCACCAAGGAAGTTTAGAGTTGCTATGCAGAGGCAGGCAATGGCAAACCACCTCCAGTGGTTTCTTGCCTTGAAAGCCCTGTGATGTAGCCATAAGTCCGCTGAAACTTGACAGCCTTTTCCATTACCACTGCCAGCAAAATAACATCATTATGATGGTTGGAATGTGGAAGGAAAACTGATACATTTCAAAGACCCTGTGGATATGCACTGCATAATTTTTACTTATTATTAATTTTTTGGCCTGCATTTGTTTACCCATACTTCATATCTAAACTGATCCATTCAAACATTTGCAAATGTTGAAATTTCATGTTGAAAATGTAATTTTTGTTGAGAACACTAGGGATTTGGCACTGATTTGTAAACTGTCATACTCAAGTAGCCTGCATGCACCTCAGTTTCTGATCAAACTTTAAAATACAAAATTTGGTTTCTAAAATTCAGAATTATAGCATTTAAAAGTGAAAGTTTGGTGTAGGGGTTAAGTGTGTGGACTCTAATCTGGGAGAACTGGGTTTGATTCCCCACTCCTCCACTTGCAGCTGCTGGATGACCTTGGGCAAGCCGTAGTTTTGTCAGAGCTGTTCTCTCGAGGACAGTTCTCTCAGAGCTCTCTTAGCCCCACCTACCTCACAGGGTGTCTGTTGTGGGGAGAGGAAGGGAAAGGAGTTTGTAAGTTGCTCTGAGACTCCAAGTGAAGGGCAGGGTATAAATCCAATCTCCTCCTCCTCCTCCTGAAAGGCTGATGAAATCCAAACAAATTGTCCTTCCTCTACATTGGTTTAAAATGGTTTTAATTGATTATAGTAATAATTTATTCCAGGAAGGCTGTTCAGAGGAAGGCCATGGCAGACCGCCTTTGCTTCTCACTTGACAAAGAATGGTATTCCACATTGGCTGTTAAAAACAGGAGCTGTATATTCCACTCTCAGTCCCTGCTATGGTGGTTAGAATGGAATGGTTCAAGAGTTGGTATGTTCCATTGTTGCCCCCTGCTATAGCGGTTAAAATGGAATAGTCTGGACATTGACAATTAAACAGCACTTGAGGGCTGGAGAAAAAGAAACAGTAAAAAGATTTAAATTTTTACACTTACATGGATTTGTTATCAGTTCAGATCTATGTCAATGAAAAACAAACAAACCCTGGTTTGGCTTAAAAGGCACCGTCAAATGTGCTGATGAGGCCCAGTGCTGAGGGGACAGTACCACTTCAGATTGTAGGGAAGGAATTTAATTTTTAAAGGCTTCCTGACATCAGAGTTCCATGTAAATTGAGAACTAGTCCAGCATGCAAAGATGTTGGGTAGAATTTTTCACTCTGATGTATTGTTTTTACTTGCGGATATTTTTACATTAAAAGTGTGCCCCCTCCTGCAGTCTGAAGTGGTGCAGCCCATTCATCTTTTTTTGTTTGTTTGTTTGCTTCTCCCCTTCCAATTCGCTGAAACTAGGCCCAGGGAGTTTATCTATATATCTAATAGCCAAGTCACCCCCTGGTGTGCGGATACTTATTTCCGCACATCGGGGGGACCTGGAGGGGAGGGAGAGTTTTGTGCCCACGTGGGGCGGTCCCAAGGTGTGCACAAAAATCAGAAACCCTGTAAAAAATATCGGGGAGGGTGTTTAAATCCCCCCGAAACTGACAGAGCGTCCCCTGCGCATGCGCAGGGAATGCTCTGCAGCCGGCCTCCTGCCGCCGCGGAGGGGGGAAAAGAGAGCAGTGAGGGCCAAGCGGCAAGCCACTCGGCCCTCGCTTTGGAGCCGGGGGTGGGGAGAGCAGCGAGGGGCGAGCGGCCCTCACTTACGTGACGGAATGGGGGGGAAGAGTAGAGAGGGCCAAGAGGAAAGCTGCTCGGCCCTCGCTTCGGTGCCGGGATGGGGGGGGAAGAGAGCAGCGAGGAGCCGGGGGGGGAGGCAATGGGGGGGAGCTCAAG
>NW_015161952.1:1376809-1398795 GCF_001447785.1 Gekko japonicus | reverse complement strand
GGGGGGGGAGAAGCCTGGGCGGGCGGGCAGGCGGCTGGGACCCGGGCAGGGCTTGCCACCCATTGCTGCTGGGCGTGAGTTAAAACATAAGGTGGGGACAGGGTTGCCAGCCTCCAGACGAGGCCTGGAGATCTCTTGGGATTACAGCTGATCTCCAGACGACAGGGATCAGCTCTCCTGGGGAAAAATGGCTGCACTGGAAGGTAGTCTCAGTGGCCCTATACCCTGCTGAGGTCTGTTCCGTCCCCAGACTCTACCTTCGTCTGGCTCTACCCCCAGAATCTCCGGGAATTTCCCAGCCTAGAGATGGCAACTGTAGGCGGGTGCAGGGTTGGGAGCTCTGGGTTAGGAAATACCCAGAGATATTTTCTTTTGGAGGGGGGCAGAGCCTGGGTAGGACAGGGTTTGGGGACGGGAGGGACCTCAGCAGGGTCTTATGCCATAGTGTCCGCCTTCCAAAACAACCATTTCCCCCCAGGGGAGCTAATTTTGATTGGCTGGAGTTCAAGTGTAATAGCAGGAGATCTTGAGGTGCTCTCTGGAGGATGGCAAACAAACCTAGATAGGAAGGAGGGAGCGCTCCGCTGATGGAACGAGAACCTTGCTTTGGAGCTGTAAGTGCCAAGCAAAAGCCCTTTTTGCTTTCTTTGGGCTCTTTGTTGATTCTGTTTATTTTACTTTATCATTTTGCTTTGAGTATGATGATGTGGGCCTACAGAAGAATGCCATTGGGTTGTGTTCTAAAGAGTTTAAGGTACATTGAATAAGTGGTTTTGTGCTGATATGTGGGCCATGTCCACACATAGGTGGATATTGTTCTCTCAGTATACTTTAGCAATCACTGCAACTGGTTTATCCTGTGCAGGCAACCCAGTCCAGTTAATGATTGCTAGTTCAGTGACAGTGCAAGATCTAATATGTAGGTGCTCTCCTTGTTTTATTCTTGATCTTATACCTTAAAATTGCTTTGGTTGCTTTTATGCCTGATGATTTGGTAGCTGTCTTGTAAGCCGGGGGGGGGGGGATTGTGTTTGTGTGTGTGTGTGTGTTTAAAACAGAAATTTTATAAAAATTGAAATATCTCCTTTTCTTATCGACTATAAACTTACTGTGTTACTTGTAGAATACAACTTATTTTTCTGTGTAACTAAGTGGGACATAAATATTTCACGTAAATAAATCACAATCCGGTGTGCACTTTTTTGCAAGCTGTCCAGTGCTAGGCTTCTGTTGGCAGGCACTTGGATTGGTTCTGAGTGCAACCGTGAAGATGGCCCCCAGCAAGTAAAAACCAGTGTGCTCGGGTTTTTTGCCATCAAGAAGTCAATTCTGTGCCCTCTGTACTATTGCAATAAACCTCAGGAGCATCTACTTTCATTTCTAACTGTAAAATTGGGTATATCGGTGATTATTGTTTTAGTAAACTAGATAAGTAATTTAGTAAATTTGGCATAAATATGGCATAAATATGCCAAACAGCACAGATTTGTGTGCTGTTAAAGTATATTTAAGAAAACAATTGCTTATTTTTTCCTCCACCCCCCAAATTTCATCCTGCTTTTTAAAACTGCAAACAAAAATAAACAAAAACCCAGTCTCTCTCCCCCATGGTTTCAAAAGTTTCAAGATTTTTTTTTCATCTTTATTAGATTGTATCATTTTATGGTTTGAAAGCTCCCTTGAATTTTGGATGGTATTGGATATAAATGAATAAAATATTTCATTCTTTCAGTTTATGACTTGACGTTTGTGCATACAAATTTTGTGGTTCGTTTCAGGTTTTATGGAAATCTCTCTTCAATGATGGGAGCCTGTTTTTCACACATCACATATCCGCTATTAGAAGTAGTGGTGTCCCACCATCACCATAATGGTTGTTTGAACTGATGGTTCTCAGACATACTCTTCCATTTCTGATTCTTGTGTCTGGAATCAGGTGGCCATATGCCTGCTGGAGATGGACCTCAGCACAGTACAATGCCATAGAGTCCACCCTTCAAAGCAGCCATTTTCTCCAGGGGAGCTGATCTCTGTCAGCTGGAGATCAGTTGTAAAGTGGGAGATTTCCAGGCCCCACCTGGGGGCTGGTGACCCTAGGTTAGGGTTGCCAAACCCCCCCCCCCGTTTTGCCAGAGGTCCCCCGTTTTGGGGGAGTGTTCTACCCGCCGCCGGCCAGATGGCTGGCGGGGGAAGCCCTGCCCCCAACACCCACAGCCACCCATCTCTCTCCCTTTAAGTGTGTGGAACCCGTGTTTCCTCCCAAGCCCAATCACCGCAAGCTTGCAGGGAAATGCCAGCTTTGTGCTCTTAAAAAGGAAACGCGGCTGCTCTTAAAGGGGAAACGCTGGCTCCTTCATTTAAAAGGGAAACGCCGGCTCCTTTAAGTGCAGGGAACTGCCGTTTCTGGAGATCTGGCGCACGGGTGGGTGGGTGGGGGTGGCGGACGTCCCCAACATGACGTCATCACGTCGGGGATGCCCCACCCCCTCCAGGAACGCCCCCAAAGTCCCCCGCTGGGGGTGGAAGATGGACTTGGCAACCCTACCCTAGGTGGAGCACCTGCCTGGGCACATAGCCTGGTGGAAGGCCCCTCTCTGTCTGGAGGTGCTGGCTCAGTCTTCCATTTCCCAATGGAAGGAGCACTTGCCAGAAGTATGGTATAAGGGACTTTTGCTCTTCTGCCTTCTCCAGTTACATCTCCTAATGGGCCCAGGAGACTAAAACATTGCAATAAATTTATTGTTATGGAAAGAAACTTTGTTGCCTCCAGTGTAGCTGTACTTGGGGGTGGAGCCATGATGCGGAGGGTCAGAGATTGTGCCTGGGAGGTGGAGCAGAGAGGAGAGCTGCTATACAGAGGCCCATGTATACACTGGATCAATGTTCCCTCTAAGCTGTGGAGTCCTGTGAGCAAAAATGCCACTTTGTGAGCTACTGGCATTAGAATTGTGAGCAAGTTATTTGGCTACTGCATAAATTAGTTTGCTCTGGAGCCATTCTTCCTGAGCTAAGACAAAAATGTGTGAGCCGGAGGCTAAAAAACTGTGAGCCAGCTCACACTAACTCAGCTTAGAGGGAACACTGCACTGGATCTTTTTTTTTTTTGGCCCTCAGGTCACAGCTGATTTAGGGCAACCCCCGTAGGGTTTTCAAGGCAAGAGACATTCAGAGGAGGTTTGCCGTTGCCTGCCTCTGCATTGTAGACCTGCTATTCCTGGGTGAGGGCGGGATCTCATCCAAGTACTAACCAGGGCCGACCCTGCTTAGCTTCTGAGATCTGACAGGATCAGGCTAGCCTGGGCCATCCAGATCAGGGTATACACCGGATCTAGGAGTCCATAAATACCTGCAGCAGGCCTTGAATCCCCACCTTCCAATCAAGTTTAAGCTTGTACTTCTGCTCCATAGGAGATATACAAATTAGCCAGTACAGCTAGAGAGGTGGGAGATAATGCTTGAGAATCACAAGCATTTCAGAGTTACAAACTGCTTGGGTTGGGTTCTCAAATACTCATTATCTCTGCCTAGGCTGTGTATATTCTGGTTTTGTTTCTTAAACCAAAAGACCTATTGCACATAATTCGTTCTGCTTCTGCTCACCACGAGGAAGGGCCAAGAGATTTTGACCACCCTAAGGCCTGGGAATTGTGTTGCTCCCCATATGTTTGAAGTCCCCCATGTGATTTCTGTCCTCAGGTCTTAAAACACCTGGGAAATCCAGAGGTCATTTCGGGGGGAACGCGGGGGAACGCAGTTCCCCCGGGTGAGGTACCGGGGGGCGGGGCACATGACGAAGCCCCGCCCCCTGCTTCCGGCCGCCCGGCTTCTGGCCCTCATTCAGCCAGGAGGAGGCAGGAGAAGAGGGAGGGTAAGTTGCTTCCTCCCTGCCTCTCCCCACCCCTGCCTGCCTGGGGCCAGGGAGGGCCTTTGCGGGGCTTCCTCGCACTCCCGCCAGCCTTGCAGGTTCACCGCCAGGCCCCTCATGGGGCTCAGCAGTGGAGCTGCAAGGCCGGTGGTGGCGGTCGGGACCGTTGGGGCGGGGTGTGTGGCCTTATGACACATTTCCGGTGATGTCAGGGGGTGTGGCCTTATGACACACTTCCGGTGATGTCAGGGGGTGTGGCATATGCTAGTGAGTTATGCTAATGAGTTCCCCTAGCTCATATATATATATATATTAAGGACTAGAAACTTTCTGTTGAAAGAAAGAGACCCTCAAGAGTGTGAGGTATGTGCTGAGCAGGCACTGCCTTGAGGGGCTTCTGGAACTGCCAAGACACACACCTCTTGCCCTCTGCTGCCGTCTGTTTATCTGCTGGTGGCTCGCCTATCTCCTTATTGAGCTTATTAGCTGCTGCAGTGGAAGGTGAAGGGGGTAATGGCTGCTTTAAATTCCCCCGTCTCTCTCTCACACGCTATACTGTGGTCTTTTTATTGCCTTTGGAATGGAAAAGCATGTTAAACGGTTAAGCATTTGTCCAAGTGGAAGGAAGTCTACCCCCTCTCCTGTTCCACACAGAAGCCCAGGTTACTGTTTAAACTGACCCTTGGCTCCGGAGAGGTGAAATCTCTGGCATCGGCTTTGGCGCAGAGCTGCTCTATCATCTTCATCAGGAACATCCCAGCAGCTGGCCGCACGCATTCTTTCCTGCAAACATAACACATTTGTGCCGAATGTGCACACACCGGTGTCCACCCTGATCTTTTAGTAGCAATTAACCTTTCCTTCAGGGTTTCCTTTGAAGCTTGCTCATGTTTTTATTACAAAATAGCAATGAGGGGTGGGTTTTTTTTTTTTTTAATGAAGGGAAATGCCTAAACTTCCAGGTTTCCTAATCTAGTCTATTCCCCCAGTCAAACATTGCAAATATATTACCCAGATCCTAACAGGCTCGATTTTATGGTTTTAAGGAGTTCTGCTAGGAATTTCAAAACTACAACAATCGTGTGTATGTGTTTTTCCTTCCTGCATTTGGGTTTTGTGGGGATTTTTCTTCTTCGCGTGGAGATAAATTATGCTGATGAAGGGAATTAAGGATGCTTGCCTACTAACATCTGTTTTCATCATGGTTGGGAAGCAAAATACTGTTAGCACTCGAGGAATTGCCTCCCCTTTACCAAGGTAACAGGATGCTCTCTGCAAACAAAAGAAAGCCTCTCATTAACAGAAAAGAGCAAGAGTCCAGTAGCACCTTAAAGACCAACAAAATTTGTGGCAGGGTAGGAGCTTTTGTGAGCCACTGCTCACTTCTTCAGATGCAGCTAGAATGTCTCAAAGCCTACCACAAATGTTGTTAGTTTTCAGGGTGCTTCCAGACGCTTACTCTTTTCTACTCCTACAGACAGGCTAACGTGGCTGTCCATCTTGATGTCTCTCATTAACAGAAAGTGTGAAGGAGCATTTCCCTCTAACTTGTGCAGCCTGGGTGATTAGAAACACGGTTATAATTGATTAAATGCTATGGATCAGGGCTATTTTTGGGCAGGAACGCACAGGAACGGAGTTCCGGCTGGCTCCTGAGTTGGCCACGCCCAGCAGGAACTCATTAGCATAATAGGCCACACCCAACAGCAGAAACTCATTAGGATTGGCTACATTAGAGGTGTGTGGCCTAACAAGCAAAGGAGTCCCTGCTACAAAAAAAGCCCTGGGTTTTGACAACAAACAAGGTAAACAGAATGAGGAGCAAAAGGTGGGTGTGGCTGGATGACCACACTTCTGGTAACATGGGGTTGTGGCCTAATATGCTAATGAGCTGTGCTGTCAGGGGTGTGGCCTAATATGCTAATGAGTTTCTGCAGTTGGGTGTGACCTATTATGCTAATGAGTTCCTGCTGGGCTTTTTCTACAAAAAAACCCCTGCTATGGATTATTACAGTTGCCTGAAAAACATTCTTCTTGATGTTTTCCCAGTATTCTCTTGCACACGAATGCAATTTTAATGAAATGGAAGCAATGAAATGTTTTCTTTTCAGCGACCTAAGGAAAGTACAATATTTAGAATGCAGGGCAGAGGACTGTTTGGGCTTAGATATGCAGTTGCCAACTCTGGGCTGGGAAATTCCTGGAAGTTTGCGGGGTTGAGACTGATATTGGTGGAGCTTGGGGAGAGGAGGGATCTAGGGGGGGTATATTGCCATAGAAAATATCCTCCAAAGTAGCCATTTCTTGAGGTGAACTGATCTCTATAGTCTGGAGATCAGTTGTAATTTGGGAGACCTCCACTTGGAGGTTGGCAAACTGTAGTGTATTCAAATCTGCCTTGAATGCATGACATGTTGTGAAACATCTCATTAACTTGTAATGTAAAGCTTCGTCCTGGGCTAGGATCCAAAGTCATCCAATAGTATTGCTAGCCCAGGAAGGAACAAGCCAATCACTTCATGCAAGCTCCCTGAGTGGGAACGAATGTGATTGGACCTTATCTCTGCAACCTCATAGGTTGATATGTGTACAGTAGGTGTGGCTATATTAGTCGGGAATGTATAAAAGCAGGACAGTTGCAATGTAAAAGCTGTTCTGGCTATCAGATGTTGATCCGTGTTGGAGTTGTGTTCGAGTTGAAGAATAAAGTTGTGTTCTTGCTGAAATCACTCTCCAACTATTTGTTAAGCGAGCGACTTAACACAAACCCTACTGAGATGGGTGAGATTGAGGGTCAGATGCCTGATTAACTACTGTGTGTAGTAATCAGTGATGCCGTATGCTAGAAGATCCAACTGGAAGACACAAGCATGCAATTGGATCCAGAAGGCTAATTGACAAATGGAAGGTACTTCTGTGTGTAAAAGTAGGATCCCTGATTTCCACGAGTTTCTCCTTCCAGCTACAGGACTGTACTGCACCCTTTGCCATTCCAGAGTCCACTGATCTTTAGGACCCGCCTTATCACTAAATTAGTAAAAAATGCTGTAGTCCATCTGTTATCTGGGAGAAGCCATTTGAGGTCCGTTGTACCCATTTTTGAAGGCTTTGCATTGGTTTCTGATTTATTTCTGGCCTCAGTTCAAGACGCTGTTTTTGACCTATAAAGCTGTCACCACCTGAGACCGTCAAATGTGACCCTCAGACCCCAAGACTCACTGTCTGGTACCCTTCGATGTGAAGGACACACATGCTCACCTGCCAGATACACGTGACGTTTTGAAGTTGCTTCTCCTTGCAGTCCCTTTTCTATAGGGAGGGGAGACCAGCAGCCTTTTCTGTGGTGCCTCCTGCCCTGTGGAATTGTTTGCCATTTAGGTAGTTCAGTCTTGTAGGCTGGATTCAGGAAGAGTTGTCAAGACATTTTGTTCCAGAAAGCTTTTTCATGAATCAGTTTTTGTGGTTTTGATAGCAGCAGAAAGAGCAAGAGTCCAGTAGCACCTTAAAGACTAACAAAATAAGTGTCAGGGGATGACTGTCACTGCTCACTTCTTCAGATACCTTGGTTTTTATCGGTTTTCTCTGTGTGTGTGTTTTTTGGGGGGGTTATATGTTTTGATGTCTGTATTTTTGATCTATTGTATTGTGCTTTTGATATTAGTGTACAATGCTATGAACAATCCTTTTGGAAAAGGTGATTTTAGAAGTACTTTTAATAAGTAACTATGGGGTCGGGTGTCAAAGAAGGGGTACTGTAGCTCCTTCCACTATCCTTGACAGCTTCAAGAAGGAACTGGATAAACATATGGAGCAGAGGTCCATCAGTGGCTATTAGCCACAAAGTATAGATAGGAACTCTCAGGCTGGGGCAAGGGATGCTCTGTATTCTTGGTGGTTGTGGGGGGGCAACAATGGGAGGGCTTCTAGTGTCCTGGCCCCACTGGTGGACCTCCTGATGGCACCTGGTATTTTTGGCCACTGTGTGACAGAGTGTTGGACTAGATGGGCCATTGGCCTGATCCAACATTGGCTTCCGTTATGTTCTTATGTTCTTATGCTCTTATGCGTCTGGGTACAGATGGTTTCCTTGCCCTTGGAAAGAAGGAGGCACTGGCTACAATCATGATAATAGCACAATAAGCCCGCTTGAATAAAATGGTACTTTTGAGTTGACATGCTTAGGATTGCTCTTACAAGTCTTTGCATATGGGGTGCTGAGGCTGAAGCTTTGTGAAGCATGCTCCATTCCCTTGGCAGCAGGTTTCAGACAGTGGTCCAGAGAGGTCAGCTTCATTATCAAGTTGGCACCATAGCACAGAATTACATAGAGGTGTCTACACCTACGTATTACATACTCAATGTTGATGCCTTTATTTCTAACTTTTTTTGGGGGGGGAACCCCTCAGTTCCCAATAAATGGATGCTTGGAGGGCATTGTACCCCACTGAGGTCCCTGTCCTCTCCAGGCTCCATCCACAAATCTCCAGGAGTTTCCTAACCTGGATCTGGCAACCCTACCTGCCCCTTCCCCCGCCACTGGCCAGGAGGGACCTGGCAACCCTACCTAGATTTCAGGGTTAGCATAAAATAAGAAAAGCACAATCATATTTTGCCCTGCTTATTTGTGGTATGTTAAGAAACAAAATGTACATTCAAGTCCTAATTATGTTTTTTATAGTCTGGATGGTGGTGGTAGTGGCAGGGGTTCACAATGAAACTGATTACCAGCAGGTTCAAAATAGAGAAATGAAAGCCCTTTTTCACACAACAGATAAGGCTGGAGTCCACAGGTATGTTCCACTAGTAGAAACGTCTATTGTGTCAGCAGAAGGCACCTTGCAGGAAAGGAGGTACTGGCTTTTTTCAGAACATCTGCAGGATCCAACTAGAGTTGCCAGCCCAGTACTGTGAAGCTTTAGGGAGGTGTGAACTTGCAGATAGATGTTGCGTCAATGTTACAACATCACTTCCAGTATCAACCCAGAAGTGATGTCATTGTGTCGACATGACACTCTAGAGTTCTCTGTTGTTTTAGCCTGCCATGGTGTCACTTCTTGGTTCCTGCCAGAAGTGACATCGTAGCACCAGTATGATGCCTATTTTCCCTCGATTTTTGTCACACCACTCTACTGGCAAAAAACTTGGTATGTGAGGTGAGAGGTCTCACATCTTAGTGGGAGACCTAGCAGCCCTAGCTCCAACCCATAATCAGCATGGAATTCTGGGCCATAAGATGTGAGGATGTTCTCCAGCTTAGGTGGTTTTTTAATTATTATTAAAAGAATAGGTCTATCAACACCTACTGGCCATGACATCTAAATGGAATCTTCATGTTCAGAGGCAACACACTCCTGATTAACAGATGCTGGGTGAACAATGAGGTTCCTGTTGTCCTCATACCCAGCTTGTGTGTTTGCCAGAAGCATCTGGTTGGCTGCTGTTGCAGACAGAATAGAAGATGAGGTAGACTGTGGGGCTGACCCCACAGGGCAATGGATGTTTCACATGTCAGCTGCTCCACACTGATGTAGGTTTTCTGCAAAAATACAAACCAGAACATTTTCCAACATGAATTGAAACATTTTCTGGCTCTTACTAGAATGTGATCTGATTTAGCTTCTATGAATTTGACTTAATTGCAGTACACAACATCTCAAAAGTATGTAGTGTTACTATTATGTCCCAATAGAAGGGGATACTTGAATTGATATATATATATAATGGCCCCCGTAGGGGATTTTTTATTTGCATTTACTAAAAACTACAATGAAATTAGGGAGGGAATCTACACACTATAGGAGAAAGAAAAGAAAACCCACTAAAATCCCAAGGGTTGGAGGTCACATACAGCTTGTAAAAAAATTGTTTAACAATAGTAAAAAGCTTTGTCTAACATTGAGAGTGATCAATCATCATCATAGCTTGTGAAAATATCCAAACAAATCTGACTATATGAAGAGTAGTACAGGAGAATCGCTATTTAACTTAGACACAAATTACAGAGAACAATGGCTTCTCATTTAACCATTATTTTCCCCTCCACCATTAAAAGCAAATTAACAATAAGTCTCCCTCAGTAGATATAACACAATCTCTTCCATTGCTGTTTTCCTCTTTCTTCTTCCCTGTGGCACCATCTTGCTGTATCAGGAACTGGCCATCTCAAAACAAAGTCCCTTCTCCTTTTTCCAGGACTGTTCCGCTTAAATTCTTGCCTTCAATCATAGGGGTCATTCCAATTTGCTTTTCACTGCCCGACTTGAAGAGAGTCTCATCACCTTATTGCCCAGCAGACTTAATCAGGATATAACCATGGAGGATACTCCTTTGCTTTAAGCCTCGCTTATGGTCTGCATATAGGCCCCTTGAATTACAAATGCCCATTTGACTCTCCTCTTCGATCCTGGAAGCCCCTTTGATCATTGGTTAGACGCTTCTCCAATATTAACACAGTCCTTTTAAAAGCAACAGCTGACATGTAGCACAGTTCTTGCATAGTATCTCGTTTATACCAACAGGGGACAAAGGCTTAAGACACAGTTTGCAAGAGTCTATGATTATTTCTGGTCACATGGTTAACCAGCAGCTCTTCCACTTCCTGAAGAAAGCTTGGATATCGCTTGTTGCTCTTACTATGTTGTCCATTGCCATTTTTAAGGATGTTTACTTTTACAAAGTTTGCCAAAGTCTCGAAAACTTGCTTCAATGCTTGACTGCCTCCTGGAATCTCACCGTATTAAAAGCATTGCTGCTTTTAAACATGCCCCCCCCTTTCTTCTCGCTTTGCAATGCTTATAAACAGTTCTTAGCAGAGGACAGTCCCCTCTCCCCCCTCGCTTTTCCTCAGGGGGCTTTCGCTTTGTTGTTCCGTTTCAACTTTACTCACTCTTCATAAGTAGATCAAGTAGATCTCGCCGACAGATATGCTTATTTGCCACTCGACCTCCACTCGCTTGATGGGGTGTGCGTAGCTTAGTCCTTGCCGGAACACAGCAGAGAGACCGTCGGAGCAAAGGGATGCCTCAATTTCCCGACAGTGTGCCGGGAAAGAGGTGACCCTCAGCGCTCCATGACTGGAGACCCTTCGCAAGGGCCCCTGGGGGGCATGAACATTTGCACCCCCTCTCTAACTGCTGGTTTGTGAGCCACATCCCTGGGAGATCCCAGGAGACACAGCCGCCATTAGCTCACTGAAACCCCGCCTCTTTCCTTGAATTGAAATATTTGATGATGGTAGTGGTGGCGGCGGCGTGGACAAATTAAGCATGGTTTTAATGTTATATTCATAGTAATGTAGAGCTTAATGTGGAAATGGGTTTTACTAGAGTAACACTTATAACAATTTTAAGACAACATAGCGTGTATTTCCTTTACACTGCTTACCAACACATTTGTACCACTTTTCTTGGGAAATGTACCCCATTGAATAAATGTATCCCATTGAATAAACCTGAGTGTGTTTCTGAGTTGAGTTGTTTAGGATTTCTCTCTAAAAGAACAAAAACTTAAAGGCACTGAAAATGGTCAAAGTCCTAATCTTAGCACTCCCAAAGAAGTGTATGTGATATGCCATGGACATGGTTGTCCACTTGTCTATTTCAACAGAATTTGACTCATTTCCCTGGAGGTTACTGAACCTCCTCAGTTTCACTGTAATTCACTGTGACAGGATTGCCATCCTCTGGGTGGGGCCTGGAGATATCCCAGCACTACAATTGTAGTCTGGAGGACAACAGAGATCAGTTTCCCTGGAGACAATGGCTGCTTCGGAGGGTGGGCTCTATGGCATTTTACCCGTTAGGGCCTTCCCCTCCACAAACCCTACCTTCCCCAGGCTCCACATCCAAATCTCCCGGAATTGTCCAACCTGGAGTTGGCAACCCTATGGTGTCACTTGCCTTACTTGTTAGTACTATATCATATCGGTGATTACAATATCCCTTCGACCATGCAAGAAGCAATGCAAGAAGTACTATATCATATCGGTGATTACAATATCCCTTCCACCATGCAAGAAGCAATGTATAAATAAGCATCTCAGCTTTGATTGTACAGGTCAAATCAAAGTCAGTCAAGTGAATTAATAATTTGGTTTTTTATTTTTGATTATTGTATATATTTGTGGTGGTATTCTCCCTCCTCATTTTCCCAAAACAATTATATATTGTATTCTCTCACAATTCCTAGTGATAATCACCTGGAGAACTTTCCAAATCAATAATATATATATGTATTCTCTTTCCATTCCTAGCAATGATCACCTGAAGAACATTAATCACATTAATTACAACTCTGAAGTCACCAAGGTTGCCTATACTACTATTATATAGTAATCTATGGCAGTACAGTTTCAGATGGGTAGCTGTGTTAGAAGGTAGTAGAAGAACAACATTTGTGTCTAGTAGCACCTTAGAGACCAACAATCTTTTCCAGTGTATAAGCTTTTGTGGGTCAAAGGTCATTTTGTCCATTTTGGGGTGGGGGGCAATACAGTTATTTTGTGCAAATAGTTCTTTGGCACATTCACTCATTTGGCTCTTAATGTTTGGAATCCTTTTCAGACAATGAGTGCATTTACGAAAGCTTCCGTGAAATCCCTTTGGAAGAAACAACCGAAAACGGTGGTGAGCCAAGCACCCTGTCACTCAGTCTCCATGAACAATCTTCTCCAGCATCATCGAGTGAAGCCTTCACACCAAAGGAGGGGTCTCCTTACAAAGCTCCCATATATATTCCTGATGACATCCCAATTCCCTCAGAGTTTGAGCTTCGAGAATCTAATATTCCTGAAGCCGGATTAGGGATATGGACCAAAAGGAAGATTGAAGTAGGTGAAAGATTTGGGCCATACCTAGGAGAGCATCGTTCAAGTCTCAAAGATCCTAGTCATGGATGGGAGGTAGGAAAATATGTTTTCTGTATGTATATTATATTTTTTTCAAATCTTGCATTGAGAGAATTGTTTGCATTTGCTTCTTCTCTGATAAATGCAAATATTTTAGAAAATGAAATGTGGAGCATTTAAGGACCCTATAATGAATTACTGAAAGGAAACACACTTGCATAGAGAGAAGTCTCCATGGGTTTCTCATTTTTCTTTGGCCCTTTCCAAATTCAGATGTCTTCTTTGAGATAAATGGAGGAGGGGGGGGGAAAGAGACGAGAAGGAGATTGCTATCTGAATTTGCCTTTGATAGTTCTGTGGATTTTTGGTTTTTGGTGATGCTTTGAGTGTGTTGCATAACAGAAGAAAAAGAATGTATCCTTCCGTGAAAACAGGTGGCATCCATTTGGAAACTTTAATCATCAGGGTGAAGGCTGTTTCCTTTTTGACCAGTGAGAGCAGTCTAACAAAGCCATAATATTTTGTGAATACAGCTAGTGAATATGATTTTTTTTGCAATAATATACGCTGTGCAGAAATTATTGTGAATTTAGAAAGAAGTTTGAAGGCTTCTTTAGCAAGCCCCATTGGCAAACAGATATGGTTCCTTATCCTTAGGAATTCTGAAAATGATAATGCTTATGAGAATTGTGCAGAACTTATTAGCATAGATTCTGGTGGGTAGCAATGTTGGTCTGAAGCAACTGAACAAAATTTGAGTCCAGTGGCACCTTTAAGTCCAACAAAGTTTTGTTCTGGGTATAAGCTTTCATGTGCACACATGGTTCTTCAGATACATTGAAAAAGAAGTCACCAACTATTACATATCGGTAGAAGGTGAGGAGGGTGTTGCCAGAAAGGGCCAATTAGACTCTAGATGCATAAGTAACTTTCAATGTATCTGAAGAAGTGTGTCTGCGCATGAAAGCTTATACCCAGAATAAAACTTTATTGTTCTTACATGTGCCACTGGACTCAAACTTCCCTTTCCAACAAGAAAGCTTTGGTGGTGGGGACAATGATGACTAAGTGTCTTCTCCTCAAACTCTGCAGCTGTAGCTATAGCTGCTTTATGTTCTGCTTCCTTCTAGAAGGCAGGAGAAGGGCTTCCACACTTTGGCCAAACAATCGACAGATGGTTTTGGCTCTCTTCTCCTTAGTCCTTCTCCTTCCTGACAGCAGCAAGAGGCCTTGGGACGCAGGGAAGTATGATGATGATGATGATGATGAAAGTTCTCTCTCCAAGCCTCTTGTTGATCTGACAGCTGCAGCTTATTTTTCTCAGGACATGTCTTCACATCACCCACCGCTTGGGAAATGTGTGCTTCATGCACATTTGGCAGAAAGAGAACTCCTTCCACAACTTGGTGCAGTAAAAATGGAGCTGCCTACAAAATGCTTAAGCCTTATGGTATTCTAGATACCAGAAACATCACCTGGCCCCCTAACTGCATTTCTTTTTAGAATAGCTCAGATAATGGTAAAACTCTTTCGCCGTCTGTTTTGTATATGAACAAAAGTCACAATATGACTCTTCTATTGCTTCATGTCTTGATTCTGTTTATTTTTATGCAATAGAAAGGTCATGCTTTCTCAGGTGCATCGCCACACAGTTGCCTAGGGTACCAGGCTTTAAAGAGGGATACATTTAGATGGAAGTAAATGCCTCTAGTTCAAAAAAATATATTTACTATTATGCTGTCTCTATATTTCTAATTTTTCTCTATGTTGAATCTGGGGGAAGGGGTCACCAAAGTCCCAGTTCACCTTGGAGAGGCCCTGATCTTGAGAGTCAGGGGTCGTTTCGTAGAAAAAGAGCTAGGGGGACTCATTAGCATAAATCATTAACATATGCCACACCCCCTGACGTCACCGGAAGTGTGTCATAAGGCCACACCCCCTGACATCACCGGAAGTGTGTCATAAGGCTACACACCCCGCCCCCAACGGTCCCGGCCGCCACTGCTGGCCTTGCAGCTCCACTGCCGAGCCCCATGAGGGGCCCGGCGGTGGACCTGCAAGGCCGGCGGGAGTGCAAGGAAGCCCCGCGAAGGCCCTCCCTGGCCCCAGGCAGGCAGGGGTGGGGAGAGGCAGGGAGGAAGCAACTTACCCTCCCTCTTCTCCTGCCTCCTCCTGGCTGAATGAGGGCCGGAAGCGGGGCAGCCGGAAGCAGGGGGCGGGGCTTTGTCATGTGCCCCGCCCCCCATACCTCACCTGGGGGAACTGTGTTCCCCCGCGATCCCCCCCGAAATGATCTCTGTTGAGAGTGTATTCTGGTCCTTTTCCTTAATGAGAAGCCCTGTAGCTGATCAGACAGCTTCATGTTTCACTTCATGCTCTTTTATCCCTTTCACTTGCCATTGGGAGAAACGTTTATAATCATATGGTACCTGCTTATTACTAAGGCGATGGAGTTTGATAAAGCTTGGCTTCTGAACATCCCTACCAACAACCTTGATTTAGGCCAAACGAACCCCTGTTAAACTCTATTGATTCTGAGCCCATGCTTAGCCCTCCTCCTGAAATCAATGGGACACAACAGTTCGGTCTGAACTATTGCTCAGAAGTGAGTGGTGTCGATTTTAGTGAGATACATTTTGCAGTAAATATGATTAGGGTTGCAGCTATAAACATGCTGTATGTAGGTTTTATGAATTAAAAATATTTGTTGTGTACATTAAAGTAGACATTCATATCCGGAAATAGAATGTATTAATATTATGATAGATTAACGACCAGAGTAATGTTTACAGGCACACATGCTTTATTTAGCTAATAGTTAATAAATGTATCCATGGTTATTCTTATGTATGGTTATTCTCTAAAATCGTTCTGTAAAGGAGACTCAGGAAAGTAGATGGAAGGCTCTAAAGTGACGGTAACTGAAAAATTTAAACAAGAGACCTTCACTGTAGAACGTCACTGGACCTCATCTAGCAATGTCCATACAAAGATTTGGCTGGGATGCATTATGCACGATCCCATCCACTGTGCTTGTTCCTGTACTTTACCTATGAAACGTTTTGTGGGACAAAGAGAATTTGTTGTGGTGTACTGACACTCTGGGTCATAATTAGAGTGCTGTAGAGCGGCTGAAATGAAAAGCTATAAATTTGAATTTTATCTCAGTTTGTGGGTCTAAAGCTGAGCATCATCTAATCAGGTATTGGTTGGCTAAAGCACCGATCGAACAAAAGGTCACTGTGCAAGGGCAAAAGGGCGAGCTTTTTTGCCGTTTGTCATGGGAGGTTTCAGTATTTGCCAGCAGGCCAGCCCTATGTGGAGGCCAAGTATCTGTAGTTCACTGAGAGAGTGAGTACTTCTGGATCAACAAAGACAACAGCTAATCAACGACAGTACAGTATAGGAGCGCAACATTTTGATCGCCCCATTCTTTTCAACCTAGGAAAGATGCATGGGGACATGACTTGAAAATGCTGTGAAGGACACCTTTACTTGTGCCTCTTTGGAACTCACATAGTTTGCATATTTTCATACATGCACGTGCACTCTCCTGTAGTTTGTTGAACACGTTGGTTCCTAATGTGTTCTGTGGTTTTAAACATTTACTCATCATGTACAAGGAGACATAGCTTAGCCCTAGTGGTTTCTCGGTGCTTTGTATACTAGGTCTTGGGCTTGGTATTAAGAACAGAAGGTGTAAGAACATAAGAAGAGCCCTGCTGGATCAGACCAGTGGTCCATCTAGTCCAGCATCCTTCCTCACACAGTGGCCAGTCAGTTCCTCTGGAGAGCCAGCAACAGAACATAGAGGCCGAGGCCTTCCCTATGTTGCCTCCGGGCTCTGGTAGTAGCCACTGTTAGACTTATCCTCCATGAATCTATCTAATCCCCTTTTAAAGCGGTCTGTTCCTGTGGCCATCACGTCATCCTCTGGTTGCAGAATTCCACATTTTAATCACTGTCTGTGTAAAGAAGTAAGAAGGCATTGGATGTGAAGTATAAAAAACAGAAAATATGCCATAAAGTACGGGTGCGCAACTTGTACCATAAATTGAAGGGCAGTGGAGACTTGGCATATTTTAATTAATAGTTTTCCCACCCTGCTGCAAGGTCTCGGGCTGCTTTAAAAAAAGTTACATGACACCGTTTAAAATATATGAAATGCAAATGCCATCTACCAAAATGCAAGGCTGGACAGAAAGAACTGCTCTGACTTGTACTTTGGCAGTTAACTAAAACAGGGGTGGCCAACTGGCAGCCCATGAGATGACTTTATCTGTCCTCCAAGAGTTTTTGTAAGAAGGCAGCATCACTTTCTTTCAATGCTGTGTTGCTGAGCAGTGAAGTGTCGCTCAGTGAATTTTATCCTTTGCCCATTATGGAGAACAATGTTACAGCCAAGATGATGCTGGAAACAACAGGATTGCCCAATGATGGTTAGGAGAAATACCCAATGCCTCCACTCCTGAGTGAGAACCAGCATGGTGGAGTGGTACGAATGTTGGACAAGGATTGAGAGAGACCCAGTTTCAAATGTCTACTCAAGTGTGAAGCTCACCGATGGACCTTGCACCAGTTATCCTCTCTCTCTCTCTCTCTCTCTCTCTCTCTCTCTCTCCACCTTCCCAACCTCAGTGATTGTTGTGAGGCCAAATGAAGAGGGGAATCTCCTTTGAAGGAAGTGTGGGGTAAAAATCATAAGAACACAAGAACATAAGAGAAGCCAATGTTGGATCAGGCCAATCTAGTCCAACACTCTGTCGCACAGTGGCCAAAAATACCAGGTGCCATCAGGAGGTCCAGCAGTGGGGCCAGGACACTAGAAGCCCTCCCACTGTTGCCCCCTCCAAGCACACAGAGCATCACTTGCCCCAGACCAAGAGTTCCTATCTATACCTTGTGGCTAATAGCCACTGATGGACCTCTGCTCCATATGTTTATCCAATTCCCTCTTGAAGCTGTCCATGTTTCTAGCTGCTACCACCTCCTGTGGCAGTGAATTCCATATGTTAATCAGTCTTTGGGTGAAAAAGCACTTCCTCTAATCCATTCTAACCTGACTGCTCAGCAATTTCATTGAGTGCCCATGAGTTCTTGTATTGTGAGAAAGGGAGAAAAGTACTTTTTTCTCTACCTGCTCTATCCCACGCATAATCTTGTAAACCCCTATCATGTCACCCCTCAGTTGCCATTTCTTCAAGCTAATGAGTCCCAAGTGCTTTCACCTTTCTTCATAGGGAAAGTCTTCCAACACTTTTATCATTCTAGTTGCCCTTTTCTGCACCTCACCTTTATGAGGTGTCATGACCAGAATTGTATACAATATTCCAAATGAGGCTACACCGTCGATTTAAACAGGGGCATGATACTGGCTGATTTGTTTTCAAATGAATTAATCCTCCTGAAGGAGAATACCATGGACCCTTTTGGCCATTGAACCAACCCTCCAGCTTCTGGATGTATAGGAAATATATGACTCTAGATATGTTCCAGAACCTATCCCAAGAGACATATTAAGTGCAGACATGCCATAAGAAAATGTGCATAAGCCCAGTTTGTTGTGATGGTTGCATGTATCTCCCTTCTTGCATGCAATGCAATGAAGGAATCCTGGTTTAAAACGTATTCTGGTTAACTGTGTCATATGAATGCAGACATCTGTCTTAACTAGAGTTAGTTATCCTGGATTCTAAATCTGGATTAAGCCCTAAACTAATGTCATGAAACCACATACCTGCATTTGTATATTACCAGGATTCTTTCCCTGCATTCTTTATGAACAGGAAAGATAGAGGAGTGAGGCACTGGTGAGCCTAGCAATGAACTTGGCTTATGCTCATTCAGGCTTAAGGGGGTCTTCTGCATTCTCATTTCCCTTGCTTGCGTGTCCCTATTGCTTTAGTGTTTTTTTCTTTTCTGCATGTGTTTTACTCCCTCTAGTGGTCAATTCGATATTACATCACAGTATGTCTGGCTTATCTCCCCGCGGATTTAAACTACAGGTTTTTATGCTGCTCATACAACGAAGCAATAGGGACACACAAATGAGGAAAACAAGAATGCAGAAGAGCCCAGTGTCAGCTTGATCTGATGTCTGAATGCAGCCTCAGTGTTTCTGTATGACAAATATTTTAAATTGTTTGTCTCTCATTCACATATATTTTTGTGTTACACTTAAAAAAGATTGTGTGCACATCTATACATTGAACATGTGAACTGGACCTTTAGAGTTCTAAAAATGTGAAAGATGGGTTGGAGAAGATAACTTTTCAGCTTCAGGACTATTTAAGGTTTACTGGAATGGGATGAGACCCAATGAAAATTGTGGAAGCCACATAGGTTCACATAAGCGAGTGTGTGACAGAGTGTGTGATTAGCTACATTTAGTTATAGCCACATTGACACAAAATAATATATGTAATTTACTCAGGCCCCTTGAAGTTGGCACATTTCCCCCCAAAAAAATATTCACAAGCATGAATCATCTTTTGAAACAATGCTAGAGCCTGGCTCACATAACTACTGGCATTTATCACACTACTAATGTTATTTGGCCCCATCAACCAAAAACCTGCTTGTCCAAGTCCTGTTGGAACAAGATGAGATTGTACAAAAGCACACTTCCTGTCCTTGCATGTACTGACATTGGGGGGGGGGGTCAGTTTGGAATGCTAGAACATCCTAAAATGGCATCTGAAAACCAGGACCACAGGAGGGAAAATCAGTATTTAAGTTTGGCGGGCATAGGGGATAAAGGGGGGGAACGAGACCACAATGCTGTAATGGGGGGTGGGGGAGAAAAAAACATAACAAGAGGGTGAGGTGAACGTGGGGAGGAAAGAACAGAAGGGAGCGGTGGCGCAGGCAGTAAAAAGCCTGCAGGTAATACATCTACAAACAGCCATAGGCTGTTCAAGTCCCACCGTGGCCAGGGTGAGCTCCCGGCCTTTGTCCTAGCTCCCGCCTACCCAGCGGTTCGAAAGCCTAGCAAGTAGATAAATGGGTACCTGCCCTAGGTGCAGGGGGGCACCCGCCTTCGGTGGAGCAGCGGTGAAGAGGACTGATGGTGCTGGCAGCAAGAAAGAGCAGCGGTGCTGGCAACGGCGGCAAAAAAACATGGTGGCGATTCAACACCTGGCAGCAATCGTTCCGGGCGGGGAAGAGCGGTGATGCGGCGACGCAGCAGGGCCGGAACCAATTGGACAGAGGCCAGTGCAGCAAAAACGTCGCACAGCCGTGGATTATGGGAGCTTCCCCAGAAGGAGCCACTGCGGAGCCAAGCCGAGCCAAGACAGAGCTCACCGTGAGGAAGGCCGCAGAACAACTCGCCGGCAGGGTGCCTGGTAGGCATTCACCGTCCCTTTACATGTGGCCCTAGGTAGGAAATGTAATAATCCCTGTAAACCGCTCAGAGCCTCTGGGATTGAGCGGTATAGAAATTGAATGTTAAATAAAAATAAGTAAGAAGGGAAGTCAGATAAGGAGACAGTAATTTTAAAAATGAATGTGGGACGATGACTCCAAGCACAGTTAGAGGATATATGGGTGGGGAAAGGAATTTCTACTCCCCTGCAAGACCCCAGGTTCCAGGCTTATCCTAGGAAGAAGAAGAAGAGGAGGAGGAGGAGGAGATTGGATTTATACCCCACCCTTCACTCGGAGTCTCAGAGCGGCTTACAAATTCCTTCCCCTTCCCCTCCCCACAACAGACACCCTGTGAGGTAGGTGGGGCTGAGAGAGCTCTGAGAGAACTGCTCTTGAGAGAACAGCTCTGACAGAACTATGGCTTGCCAAAGGTCAACCAGCCGCTGTAAGTGGATGAGTGGGGAATCAGACCCGGTTCTCCCAGATTAGAGACCGCACACTTAACCACTACACCAAAGATGAGCCCCTACCTACAAAGTACAAATGACTATAGTCAAAGCAGCCATTGCTCTCCTCTTCACTTATATGTAGGGATTTGTGTATTTACTTTGGGGAAAACAAAACTTTTTACTTACTTTTACTCTTTAAATATTTACTTGGGAGGGAAAGAAGTTTGCAGCTGAAGATGCTTGTATGCTTGGCTCCCACAGTTCTCTCAAGGGAAGATGGGAGGGAAGAGTGCTGGTGACCCCAGCAGCAGCAGAGGGGGAGGGGATATTCTCCTCTGGCATGCATTAGTCTGCCTGCATTCTGTCTCACATTTCTCCTGGGGAAGGTGGGCAGGAATGATGCAGACTGTGGCCGTTCACATTCATTTAGATCTGTTGTATCCCACCTTCCGATTCACAAGAGTAACCACGACTGACATACAACAAAACAATAACAATAGTAATAGCCCTATCCTGGATAAAATCAATCAAAAAAACAAAGCCGGTGGTGGCACGCTCGCGTCGAAGCATCAAGAACATCCTATAGGACGTTTATGAGATCCTATGAGATGGCAGTCAAAGCTGCTAAGAGAGAATTCTTTGCAGCCGAGATTGCGTCCACTAGCTCACGCCCAGCCCAATTGTTTAGAATAATTTGGTCTTTGACAGTTCTGCCACAGGGCAGACAAATTAGTAGGGAATTGGATATTGGCTGTGAGGCCTTTGCGAGCTATTTTGCGGATAAAGTCTTGGCGCTCCGCCGCAACCTCCCCGCCACAGTTGAAACAGTGAGTGAACTTGAGGCCCCTTGCACGTCCTCACAGGGTTTAGAATGTTTTGACCCGCTCAGTTTGGAGGAAGTTGATAGATTGCTCGTATCTGTGCGCCCAACCACTTCCCACCTGGATCCGTGCCCTTCCTGGCTCATTAGGGCGGGCCATGAGGGGTTTCGAGGTGCCATACGGGAGATTATTAACAAGTCCCTCATTGAGGGACGGTTCCCTGAGGCACTTAAGGAGGTGATGGTCCGCCCTCTCCTGAAAAAAACAACTTTGGACCCGGCCGAATTGGCCAACTATCGGCCGGTGTCTAATTTGCCCTATTTGAGCAAATTGATTGAGAGGGCGGTGGCGACACAGCTGCAGAGCTTTCTGGAGGACACTTCTGTCCTGGATCCACTTCAGTCCGGCTTTTGCCCTGGCCATGGGATGGAGACGGCGCTGGTTGCTCTGACTGATGACCTCCGGAGGCATCTGGATCGAGGCAGAGTGGCGGCACTGGTGCTGTTAGATCTGTCGGCCGCATTTGACATGGTCAACCACCAGTTGCTGATCCACCGCCTCGCCGACATGGGGATACAGGGGCTCACTCTTCAATGGCTTGCCTCTTTCCTCCAAGGTCGGGGACAGAGGGTGGCGAT
>NW_015161952.1:1345214-1376797 GCF_001447785.1 Gekko japonicus | reverse complement strand
TGGCTGGGTGGCTCAGGCTGAGTTGGCTGAAATTAAACCCAGCGAAGACGGAGGTCCTGGGCCTGAGTCGTAACGGTTCGGGGTTGGGGCTCCCTCTCCCGACCTTCGATGGGGTGCCTTTGGTGCCAGCGTCGGAGGTTAGGAGTTTGGGAGTGCTCCTGGATTCCTCCCTAACCATGGAGGCCCAGATAGCAGCCACTGCCTGATCTGCTTTCTACAGGCAGGTTCGGCAGCTGGCTCCCTTCCTTGACCGTGATGACCTGGCCGCAGTGATCCATGCGACGGTCACCTCAAGGTTAGACTACTGTAACACTCTCTACATGGGGCAGCCTTTGTCGCTGATTCGGAAGCTGCAGCTAGTGCAGAATGTGGCTGCCAGGTTGCTGATGGGTCTCCCCAAGTGGGAGCACATCCGACCTTGCTGAAGGCACTGCACTGGCGGCTGCCAATAGCATACCGAATCCGCTTCAAAGTGCTGGTACTTACCTTTAAAGCCCTATATGGCCAGGGTCCAACTTACCTGAGGGACCGCCTTTCCCCACATGTACCCCCAAGAGCACTTCGGTCGGGGACCCAAAACCGTTTGGTGATTCCAGGTCCCCGGGAGGTAAAACTGGCTGTAACCAGGGCTAGATCCTTTTCAGTGGCGGCCCCTACCTGGTGGAACGAGCTCCCGGAGGAGATCAGGGCCCTGCGGGACCTTATGCAGTTCTGCAGGGCCTGCAAGATGGAGCTCTTCCGCCAGGCATTCACATAGGGGTGGCTAATACCATCTGAGTTTGGGATCGCCCTGGGAAGCTTAGCCATATATGATGTGGCATTAACAACATGGGATTGGTATGAACGACCAACTGGACAGCGGTACCCCAATAGGGCTGATTGGAAGATAATCCACTCAAGACCATCTTGACCTAATGATAACCACTCAAGACCATCTATCTAATGAAGCACTTTATTGTTATTTATTGTTATTGCTATTACTGTTATAATCATGATTTTACTGTTTTATTGGGTTTTATGCTGGGCTCGTGCCCCCTGTAAGCCGCCCTGAGCCCGCTTGTGGGGAGGGCCGTGTAAAAATGCCTTAAATAAATAAATAAATAACCTCGCCTCTATGGACAATCCGGCTTTGGGTGTGGCTGCTATCCCGCCCCTCTGTGCATCACCAGAGTGCTTTGGTGGGTGTGCGCTATAGCGATATGTCAGTTACCAAACAATATTTGCCTTCTGGGCATTTTTGGTTTGCCACGGCATTAGCAAAGGTTACTGACATATTGTTATCGCTTAAAAACAGATTTTGCTGTTCAGTTGAAAAACACAAACAAATCCTTTGAGCGAATGGCCCGGCAAAAAGATGCTTCCCAGTTTTCCCTGAGAGTTAGTAGGAACGGATCCATTGCCACTGGTAGGCAATGCAAGGATCAATGTGCCTAGGCTGTTCAGATTTGAGGAACTGGAATATGGTGACCTCCCTACCCCTTTGGTTCTTGGATTCAGGAGCAAATTTCACAGTGGCCCATCCACATCTGAAGCATGCCTAAACTTATGGCTGCTTTTATACTGCATGCAGTTTTTTTAAGAAAAGAAAAGAAAGGCGACATAGTCCTGCAAGGTGCAAAGTTTTCCAAGTCCACTTCATTCCTCCTTCTGGAGAAATAGCTTGGGTCGGTTCTGTTACCAGAGAGGCATGATTGACGCTTCTCCATGGTACTCACGTAATCACAGAGAAGAGACCAATCAATGGCTTAATTAGTTCCCACATAGTCATAGGGGGCAGGGGGAAGGTAATAAATACCACCCTGAAAGCTATTTCTTTCCTTTTTAAATAGATTCCTATAGTACTAGGATGGGAAGGGCTTTATAGGCCACCTAGTCCAAAAAAAAAGCTCCATGCACAAAACCTGAACCTAGAGCATTCCTGATAGATAGCTGTCAACCCTCCACCTAAAGATCCTCCCTCCCAGTCACTGGCCATGTTGTTGAGTTCTTCTTGCTATTTGGACATTTCTCCTAATGCATAACTGAAACCTGTCCTCCTGTAACTGAAGCCCATCAGCCCATGTTTTTCTGGAGCAGCAGAGAAAAAAGATTTTGCCTTCTTCCAAGTGAACTGTGCTACGTTTGACTGCAAAACGGTGTTAGCTGCAGAATTTAAACCATAATGATATAAAAACATTGTATAGGCGTCAGATTTTTTTTGTAGCCGAAAGGCAAATCTTAGTAAGAAAATGCCATGCAAACAAATTACAGCCAATTGTTTGAGCCACACTACGACAATATTTTGCTGGAGAAGGGAGAAGGAAGAGTGTGAAAGAGCCTGACAGAATGAAGGGAATATTCTAACACTAGATGAAAAGTTGGCTGAAGACCAGATCCTCATAATTTTTTTTGTCAACAGAAAGATGTAAATACTCCCCAGCTCCTTAGGAAGATAATGTACAAAAGCTTAAGACGTGTGTGCGTGTAGGGGGAGGACAGAATAATCATAAAACTGAATTAAAGAAAACTGACAAACCGTCATAATTCTTCCCATTAAATAAAAGCATGATAAACAAATTTATTATGAAATGACACATTATGAAAGCCGGGATCCGAAGATGAGTTCCTTGCGTTAAGTACAGTAGATGCCATTAAGGAAAACAGTCAATATGTCACTAAGCCACAGCCTGTAAAATTAAATTGATTTGGTAAATGTAAGTAAGATAGATCTGTTTGCTTTCATCATCAATTTTGAGGGGGGTGAACAGGTGATGTCACCAACCTGGGAGCGATAAAGATGCAGGACCATCTGGAAAGCCGGGTGATGGATGGGCAACTGCTTCTGGATGGTGACAGTGCTGTGGCACTTTGTCACTTGGGATGCAGTACTTAATAACTTTTCAATACCATCATAATAAATTTCACTGCCTTATTAATATAGAAATGGTGAGTTATTACTGTGATGGCCATTGTAAATAACAGGAGATGCAGCTGTCAAAAGCTGATTGTTTGGGCATGTTTCCTTAAGCAACGCAGTTGACTCAGGGTATTCAGTGGATGTCTTTACTAAGCGGAGTTTATTGGTCTTGTCAAAAAAAGGGGGGAAAGCAAGAGTTCAGAACTTGTTCCAAAATGACACCGAGTCCCTAATAAAACCACATTTAAGACATTCACCAACTTTTCCCTTCAAGGGACATAAAAGAGGCTGCTAAATCATCTTTAATAACACCATTTTAATGTAAAATAATATCCACGAACCCTAATATGTCTTTTACCAATCGAAACAGAACATGTCTTTTGGAGGGGTTAGGGTATTTGTTCACTCATCGCAACACCGAGAAAAGGAATGAAATATCCGCTTTTCATTAACTAGTTACCTTTGATAAAAACCTGCCGTTCTCTCAAATCGAGCAGGAGGGGAGGGAAATAATTGAACAGATGTAGCGAATAGCACCCAATGACAAAGAAATATGGGCGAAATTATAACCATGTGTCACGAAATAGTGGGCAGGAGAGATCATCTGGGTGTGTTTGATGAGAGGCGAGGACTGCTTCGTGACACGGACATCAGCCCAACGCCTCGAAAGAAACAAAATGTGTAGATAGATGGACGGGGGAAGATGAATGACCCAGATCCATCATTTAGCACTATTCAGCTTGTTATGCCATTGTTCCCTCAGAAGATAATTAAATCAGTGATGTCTTTCTTATTTGTTGAAAGGGTGGCCCAAACTTGTAAAGAATATCAAAAGCACCTCAAACATATTATTCTGTGTGTGTGTGTGTGTGAGAGAGAGAGAGAGAAAATAGCATACTGACTTCGCTTTTCAGACTCGGGCATTGTGAGCCTTTAATTAAATGTCTTTTCTTAGCATTTCTGTAACCACTGAAAAGAGAGCCAGCAGTCTATTAACAGGCAATAAAGTTCAGGAAGCCGACAACTAGTTTCTTGGGTCAGAGGTGAAAACTGCATGCAAAATGAAACAAAGGTGTGTTTTGATGGCTCAACAAGCAGTGAAGAGACAGAGCGCAAGTACACACTGGGAGAATGTGACATTCTTAAAGAGAAGCCCAGGGAAGAACCCGCCTCGTTCAGTCAATTTCCAGTGAAATCTAACCAACAATGGCATTCGCTGTTCTTTCCAGCCAGAGGGCTGGCCTTTGGATGCATTGACAAAAATATCAAGTAGCGCTTCTCCCCTCCGCGTAACACCCCCTTCCCGCATTTATCTACCAGAACTAGGAACTCCTGGCCCCTGTTATGCCATCCAGACTATCCCTGGGGTTTGTAAGGCCCGACAAGGCCTCTGCCACGCCTCCCCCACCCCATTCCCACAGCTGCACCAGACAGCCCCTCCCTGATACCCAGCTGGCCTCTCTTCTTAACGTCCTTTCCCATCACACGTTGGAATGAGGATAAGCATCTGTCTTTATGAGGCCGAGTACTGCAGGGTCTCATTTTGAAAATTCACTATGTGATCATTTAAAGGGGGGGGGGAGAGATTGCAAATGCCTTAAAGGTACAGAATCATACAAGATGACATCTTCCTCCCATGAATATAACATTATATCCCATAGAGCTGTAAGGTAGCAGGAAGGTCTTGTGTCTGAATGGGTTTGCCAATGTTTTATTTGTCTTATATCCTAGCCCTATGGAGGGTGGCACTGACTGAGCACAAGGAATCCTGTTATCACCAAAATAGCCGTAGGGCTTATAGTATTGAGCTGGTTTTTGGGACCCAACTCGGTGGGCGTGCGCCAGTATGTTCACTACACAGCAGGCAGCAGACTGCAAAGTAGTTTTGGAAGGTCTGAAATTGACACGATGGGAGGAAGACTGCAGACTATGTCTACATGGTTGCCCCCAAGATTTCTGTTGTTTTTAGTTTTTAAGTGTTTTAGCCTTAGGTGTTCTTTTTGATTGCCTGGCAAAAGAGAAACAACACCCACATTTATTTTATTGGGCAAGTTTATGTGACTCCTTTCTGCCTAATAAAGTCCCTCTAGCTGGCTTATATAAATTACAATTTTAAAAACTGTCTAAATAAAAAAAGGAACCATTAAAACCATTGGGTCAACAGTGATAAAAAAAAATCAGGAGAGACAATGAAGAAAACAGAACACAACTGCAGAAGCAGCAAAATAAAAAATAAAAAATTATGAAAGCCCTCCAGAACAAAATAATCCTAGTCTTCAGAAAGGCAAGGGGAACCTGGCAGTAAGGAAGTCCGTGTTCCTTGGGACCTGTAACCCTTAACTTTGGAAGGCTGCGGCGTTTGAAGCAGGCAGTCATGTAAAGATCTTAGCATGTGGGAAAGTTAATTTAGTGACAGGCATTCCCTTCTCTGATCTCTGATATTCCTAGACAGAGGTATGCAACCTATGGCTCTAGAGTCGAATGTGGTTCAGTAAAAGGTAAAGGTTTCCTTGCTCGAAAGCCAGTCGAATCTGACTCTAGGGTTGCGGTGCTCATCTCCATTTCAAAGCCGAAGAGCCAGCACTGTCCAAAGACATTTCCGTGGTCATGTGGCTGGCATGACTAAACACCAAGGCGCACGGAACACTGTTACCTTCCCACTTAAGTGGTACCTATTTATCTACTTGCAATTTCTTGCTTTTGAACTGCTAGGTTGGCAGGAGCTGGAACTAGAGACGGGAGCTCCCTCCGTCATGTGGCACACTCGGGTCTTGAACTGCTGAACTACCGACCTTCCACAGCCTGCAGTTCAGCATCTTAACCACTTGAGCCACTGCAGCTGCAGCATTTGAAGCAGGGAGTCATGTAAAGATCTTAGCATGTGGGAAAGTTAATTTAGTGACAGGCGTTCCCTTCTCTGATCTCTGATATTCCTAGACAGAGGTCTGCAACCTATGGCTCTAGAGTTGAATGTGGTTCAGTACAGAACCTAATATGGCTCTTTTAAAAAGAACATTAATCACCTTTAAAGTATGTTGGAGGGGTAGGTGGGATGCTTGAATAACCAATATGTGAAGGGAAAGGCAGGCAAAGACTTTTATGGGACTAAAGGTCCACTTAGAGATGCTTTGCAGAAAAGGATGAGATAGAGGTGAACAATTAACAAGTGTAGACTCTGTACAGACTTGTGCCAGTGCACTAAAACAGTTGTGCAGGGTGCTCCTGTGTATATTTATGACTTATTGTAAGCCCAGTTTGTGTAGCTTCCTAATAAAGGACTCACAACAACCAGTGTTTGGACTGCAGAAATGTTGTGGATCATTAGTTAATGTGTCAGTTATCAGTAACGTTATGCTGTATATTTTCAGTTATGCAAAGTGTTTTTGGTTTTTTTACTGGCACATTGTGCATCTCTTGCTCTGAATTTTGGTGTAGTTTGTTTTATAAAAGGTTGCTGGCAGTAGTTCTTTTTATAATGTGTGCCTTATTTCGTCCCCATAAACTTCAAAACCACACAGTGCTGAGGTATAAGCTTGGGGTTGCCTGCCATGCTCCTCATTACCTGCTTTTACTGTGGGAGTAGTCAGCGAATCCTTTTGTGCTCTGTAGGAGACGTTTATGGAGATAAACTTGTAGTTGACCATGCCGGAATCTGAGGCAGGTTGTGGACCACTCTCAACAGTTTTTGTAGATTCTAGCCTGCATTTTCTTTCATAGGTTGCAGTAAGATCCTTTTACACTTTTATGAGTGATGGAAAGCCAGCACCACTAGGGGAAATTTAAAGAGCTGCAATCCGAGAATTTAACTAAGGAGGGGGGTAAATATCAATGGGGGGTTAGGCTTTGTGTCGTACTAGTGACCAATGCTCCCTCTAAGCTGTGGAGTCTTGTGAGCAAAAATTCTACTTTGTGAGCTTGTTGTTCAGTCGCACAGTCGAGTCCGACTCTTCGCGACCCCATGGACCAGATCCCGCCAGGCCTTCCTGTCTTCCGCCATCCTCTGAAGTTTGCTCAATTTCATGTTCGTTGCATCCATGACACTGTCTAACCATCTCATCCTTTGCCGTCCCCGTCTTCTTTGACCTTCAGTCTTTCCCAGCATCAGGGTCTTCTCCAGTGAGTGCTCCCTTCTCATTGGGTGGCCAAAGTATTTTAGCTTCAGTTTCATTTTCTGGCCTTCCAGGGAACAGTCAGGGTTGATTTCTTTTAGGATTGACTGATTTGTTCTTCTTGCGGTCCAGGGTACTCTCAAGAGTCTTCTCCAGCACCATAGTTCGAAAGAATCTATTCTTCGCCGCTCGGCCTTCCTTATAGTCCAACTCTCGCAGCCATACATGACTACTGGGAATACCATTGCTTTGACCATGCGGACTTTTGTTGGCAGGGTGATGTCTCTACTTTTTATCATACTGTTTAGGTTCGCCATCACTTTCCTCCTAAGAAGCAGGCGTCTTTTAATTTCACGGCTGCTGTCACGGTCTGCGGTAATCTGGGATCCCAGGAACGTGAAGTCTGTCACTACTTCCACGACTTCCCCTTCTATTTGCCAAGGAGTGATGGGGCCGGATGCCATGATCTTCGTTTTTTTGATGTTGAGCTTCAAGCCCACTTTTGCACTCTCCTCTTTTACCCTGAGCAAGAGGTACTGTGAGCTACTGGCATTAAAGCTGTGAGTGAGTGACTTGGCTACTGCATAAATTAGTTTGCTCTGGAGCCGTCGTTCCTGAGCGAAGAGAAAAATCTGTGAATTGGAAGGTTAAAAACCGTGAGCTAGCTCACACTAACTCAGCTTAGAGGGAACACCGCGCGACCCTCTGTATCGTATCTCTAATAGCCATATGCCCCCTGTACAGATATAAAAAGCAGCAAGTGGGGACATAGAGGGCTAAGTCAGATATTTCTGACTTAGGGGAAACCCAGGGTTGCAGGAAAATACAAAATGTTATTGAAAAATGAAGTGGTGAATCCCTGCCCCTCCAAAGGACAAGCGGCCATCTGTGCAATCACTCACACTGAAATGGAAAAGAGTTCCTTCACAGGCAAGATCTCGTCAGACTACCCCATGAGATCTCAGGTTGCCCTTTTTGGTTACCAAGGCAACACATTGCAAACAGTGGGGCATCTGCCACTGTGAGGGGTTCCTTTACCAATCCAGAAAGTAGCACTAGTGGCCGTGACAACAAGGAAGGCAAGTAGGGAAGGGGAAGTGGGGGATGGTGGGGGGGGGCATCCAAGGACCAGTAGCGAGAGGAACTATGGAAAGGATGCAATGGGCATGGAAAAAAGATCAGACAGTAGGCGATGGGAAACAAATGGGCGAGTGGTGAAGGGAGAACCAGAGCAAATGGCGGGAAGGCTGCAAGCATGGAGGGAAGGCTACAATGGAGGGAAGGCTAGAAGCTAAATGGTGGGAAGGCTACAAGCCTGGCAGCTACAAGCATGGACGGCTTCAAGAGGGAATTAGATAAACATATGGAACAGAGATCCATCAGTGGCTATTAGCCACAAGGTATAGATAGGAACTCTTGGTCTGGGGCAAGTGATGCTCTGTATTCTTGGTGCTTGTGGGGGGGCAACGGTGGGAGAGCATCTAGCATCCTGGCCCCACTGCTGGACCTCCTAATGGCACCTGGTATTTTTGGCCACTGTGTGACAGAGTGTTGGACTAGATTGGCCTGATCCAACATTGGCTTTTCTTATGTTCTTATGTCCGTAAGGAGGCTGGCAAAGTGAACAAGAGATGGAATAGGAGACGGGGAAGCAGGGGCCAGTGTGAGGTGTGGGTATTTTCCCTTCCCCAATAACCTTGTGCATCCCTCTCATGTTGGCTTATAATGGGGGAAAAATAAACAGGCTGGAGTCAGGGAATTTAGTGGTATGGTGGCAAAACATGGTCTTTCCCTTGATGCAGAAGTCACCTGTTCAGGGCAGAGGCCAGATTCAAGGATGTGAGTGATTGCAGTCTTTTTTGTGTTTCCCATAGAAGTTAGTGGAAACCTTTCACTTTTACTGGGGAAAGTAAATGCTGCCCTTCTGATGGGTACTTAGTTTGCAGCTCATAAATATCTGTTCTTTCAAGAATTTTCCCCCTCCTGCCTCCCAGTAAATCATATAGTTATGCTGATACAAGGTTTTATTTCAGGTATTTAATGATGCCATCCTAAGCAGAGTTGTCTCCTTCTAAGTCCATTGAAGCCAACTGGATAAGAAGGGTATAACTCTGCTGAGGTTGGTGCTGTAAATTGGCTTGAATTTAGGTCAATTCACCAGTACCCCTTCAAAGTTTTGGAGGAGGTTGAAGTACTAGGTTGGATTTTATACTGAACTCCGGCTGGTTTTTTTTTTGTTGTTTTTTTTTTAAACCACCATTTACACATTTACAGGTCTCTGAAAGATTGATTCGGGCTCCATCTCTGCTTATGTCCAAATCAATGAAGTCAAGTTTGAACCCTTAAAACAAGGGAATGATGGTTGTCCAATAGCCAAGACAGTAATTCCAGTGAGAATGCATAAGGCAATTTGAACTGATTGAAATCAGGTTGCTCATTTATGTACTTGGGGTAAAATTCAGCTGGAAATCTCATTGAAATAAATGGCATCTGCTCAAGGGCATGGTGGCTCTATGGCTGTGTTGTCTTCTCTGTATCCCTGCCTCTGAATTCCAAGCTGCTAATCCTAATTGTGCCACTTCATAGGGAGGTTCCACAGTGAGGTGGTGTTCAGACCACCCCAGTTTCTAGCTTGAACTGCCACAGATGCTCACATTGGGTTGGACTAAGTGATCAGTGAGTGCAAGGATTGTGGCTCTTTCCCACCCCCACCCGCAGTCTTTTCTGGCTGTACAGACAGAAGAGGCAGGAAGAGCAATTTTGTCCTCTTCCCCCTCTACATTGTAGCCCCCCATCTCATGTGGTTGTTAGTCCATCTAGGTCTCATGACTCTGAGAATCAACATTCCTAGGGTCAGAAACTAGGTTGTTGGGTGGAGGAAAGAACTGCCGTCATCAGTGCTTTCTGCTGTCCGATTGTATATCCAACTGTTGTCTTCTCAACCCTATAAACAGCTCTGGTCCTGGGCTTCCAGAACTGTACGCTGAGCTAGTGTGCTGTAGTGGTGGTCAGAATATCAGACTAACATCTGGGAGTTCCATGTTGAAATCTCCACTCTGTAAGCAGAAGCTGGCTGGGTGACCTTGGAACAGTCTCTCTCCTTCAACCTAACCTATTTCACTGGGTTGTTGTGAGGATAAAATGGAAGAGAAGAGAAGAGAATGATGTTAAGCCACTTTTGGTCCCCATTGGGGAGAGCGATGGGGTGTAACTGGAGTAAATAGGTAAATATATTTGTGAAAAGCCTAAAATGTGATTCAGAGGCTCTTTGAGGGGCAGGTGTTGAAAGAGAGGCCTGGAGACCAATCCTTATGAGGAAAGGCTGAGGGACTTGGGAATGTTCAGTCTGGAGAAGAAGAGGTTGAGGGGGGACATGGTCGCTCTCTTGAAGTATTTGAAGGGCTGTCAGAGGAGGGCATGGAGCCGTTCCTGTTGGCAGCAGAGGAGAGGACTCACCATAATGGGTTTAAATTAAGGGCGAGAAGGTTCTTAGGAAAAACTTTTTTACAGTAAGAGTTGTGCAGCAGTGGAATCAGCTGCCTAGGAAAGTGCTGAGTTCCCCCACCCTGGCATTGTTCAAGCAGCTGCTGGACAAACACTTGTCAGGGATGCTCTAAGCTGATCCTGCATTGAGCTGGGGGTTGGACTATTGTGGCCTGTATGACCCTTTCCAACTCTGCGATTCTATGATTCTATGAGAAATGCTTCCAAAATCTGTGTGTGTGTGTATGCAAATGGGCCACACTTCTGCCTCCACAACACGGAGCATCTGCCGATGGCCTCAAGCTTGGACCTATGGAGTTTGATCCTTATGTAGCAATGGAAGTCCTCTAATGCAGGTCTCAAAGAGTTAATGAAAAGACCATTAATAATGTGCGGCACTATCAAACATTAAAAAGGGGGGGATTTTAAAAAAAACAACAACAATTTGCCTATATTCTAATAGGCTCCCTGTTTGCTTTTCTTTGTACCTTGGCAGGGATATGTCTGATGCCCTTGAAAATTTTCTAGCAGCCTTTCTTTCCCTGCATTGTTGCCAATGCCAATACTCCTCCAGTAGGGGAAAAAAATTAAGAGGGAAAAATGCACTCACTTTAGTGTCGGGAATTATAAATAATTTGATGCAACAGGTTTAAGTTACCCTTTCTGTGGTGAAAAGAAAAGCTTAGCATGATCCAGATTTTCCTTGGTTCCCTCCCATTCTTGAGCAGAGGAGAGGTATTCACATTTCTTTGTCTAACAGTTTTATAATGTCTTAAGAGATTAACAGTGAGCATGAATGAGGGTTTGAGGATTAAGGGGGAGAAAGCTCTGCCATCCAGTACCTTGTTTTCAGATTTTACATTTTTTTTTCCAGCGTTGCTGAACGAGTATAGAAACTAAGAGAAGATAATACGGACCAGAGTCCCAGAAGTGTTTAGTGATTCAAAAAATTCAGATGACATGTCAGAACCGACAGAATGATGGAACATTATGTGGCAGGCCCACTCTTTCTTTCTTTCTTTTTTTTTTTTGGTCTTATGCTAAGCTTTCACCCTGAGTGAATGCAGATGTTATCACAGGATCCCAGACCAACAGTCAGTGAAATGTGACAAGCTGTCAGCAAAGTTACACTACGTTGCGTTTGTTAAAATATCCCAAAGCTTTATATACACACTTTTTATATAAAGTGCTTAGCTCAGTCCATCGGAGGTGGGGGGGGGGACCTCTTTGAGTAATTTCTGTTTTGTCATCCATTGTGTGATCTTGAACACTTAACCCTGCATTTTTTCTTCCTCTGAAGGGTTATGCAGCTATCAATAATGTTTCTAAAATGAAAATCTAGTTCAGGGATTCATGATATGACTGTTAACCAAATGCTGTGTCAGTCATTCTTGCAATGACTGAAGTCTTTACCAGGGCTGCCGGATCAACATTTCCAAACAAGGAAAACGTTGGAGCCATGTTGTCTGAAATAAGGGACATCCGTTATATTTTGGAGGACTCTGAAGTTCTGGAATCAGTGAATGAAAATTAGAGGTGTCCCAGCAGTGAACAATACAGGGCACATGCAGAATGTGTTTGCCTCTGTAATAAGAGTGATTAAAACAAAACAAAACAAAACAAAAGCAGTATTTCCCCAGTAATTTCTAACAATTATCCACATTTATGAAGATATGGTGCAAATTCTATTCTCCAAGCAACCCTTAACGTGGAATCCTAAGCAGAGTTACACTCATTCAAACCCATTGACTTCAGTGGACTTAGAAGGGTATAACTCTGTTTAGGATTGCACCGTTAGTTTATGTAAGTGGTACACAGTTATACTAGAAAATAATCCATTAATGTTCTGTAGACTTCTTCGTTTTGCAAATCAGTTCTCTGCAACTTTTACCACTTCATTTCATATAAAAAATAGCCAGATGTTATTAGAAGTAGAATTAATGGCCGTGAGAAATGAATGAGAAGGGCAAAGAAGGAAAAATAAATTCTGAAAAGCAGCCTTGCTAAAAGGTAGAGTGGTATAATTAAAACTAGATGCAGATAATAATATGAATAGGTAGTATGAGGAAAAATGAATACTGTTTTTCCTGTGTTTAAAAGGCCACTGAAGATCTATCCATAAGTGTTTGATTTGCACGTCCTGCAGCATTTCATTTCACAAAAAAGGGTAAAATAAAAACAACCTGTGTCTTTACCCCTATGGATTATTTGCTTGCTAAAGCTCTCCTAAGAATGGGCTCAAATAAGTTTTGTGAACTGTAGGTCAATGTTAGGATAATTTGATAGCTGGGGAAAAAATATTTGCAGTGTCAAACCCCAACTTGGTAACAATTAAAAAGGAGAGTTATGGCAATACTGATAATTGTAGCACATTTCATGGATTGGTTTTTAAGGCCATGTAGGGTTTTTGTAGGGAAAAAAAACCCTCAATCAGATGAATAACTCCTAGTTTGAAACTCATGAACCAAATTGCACACCTGTTTTGAAAATAATTATACAGATCAGTCACGGGAACCTCTGGCAGTGTGCATTTCTTTCCCCATTATTGTTAGCGTAAATAAACTGAAATTTAATGAGGGAGCTGTTTGTAATGACACAGACTCATTCATTTCCATGATACACGTAGTTGCAGTAAGTTTATTTTCTGTTAAATAATGTCAAATAACACACATGATTTAGAATCAATTTAAGCCTCCCTGGGAATGAGATGCTCTTGTATTATTACTCCCCATATATTAAACAGCATTAATTCACTTCTCAGAATCGAGAAACATAACAAGCATTCGTTTAAGTCCAATTTAGGTTGGCTGCCAAACCTATTACAGAACAATGAGCTATGATTAAAAAAAAAGAAAAGAAATACAAAGACTCCAAGCAGATAAAAATCTCCTACTGTTATTTAAGGTGGTTTTGTTTCTCCTCTACGAATGGAGCTCAGCAATCACCGAAATTATGACTGTTGGCAAAATGATTTAGAATATGTTTAGCTCCTTAATCGCACTCATGCTGAAGTTTTGAATTTCATCTGTCTGCTCAGATCTATTGTGATCCATTAAGTGGCTTCTCTCTCTCTCTGTCTCTCTCTCTCTCTCTTTTTTCAACCCAACAAACTGAATGCTGCAACGGCAAGGAGATCTTTTGTCCCTTTAATTCAGTCAGCATGGAAATGATTTTCTCATTTCAGGCCCTTTTCTGTCCTCTCTTCATTGTGTCAATAAAATAGAGTTGTGCCAAGCTGTTCTAATCAGCTTAGAGTGCTAATTCATTGCGCTGGGATGCTATCTTGGTCCGACTACAGGTGGACGCTATAAGGGGCGAAACTCCAAGGGAGTGTAATTGTCTGTCTCCTGAGGCTTGTTTGCAGAATAACTGAAATCTCAAGCTTGAGCTAAAGGGGGGACAAGGCGGGGGGGGGGATAACCCCCAGTACAGATGCAAAGAAGTACACATACAGCTATGCTACGGCAGCATTCACTAGTGCAGCTAGAATGAGCATTTGTTTCTTCTTGTCCTAGCAAAATGGAAAGGTGTCTGTCTGTCTGTCTGTCTGTCTGTCTGTCTGTCTATCTATCTATCTATCTATCTATCTATCTATCTATCTATCTATCTATCTATCTATCTATCGTGAAGAGATGTAAAGATAGGAGGAGGGCCTTGAACACTATAACCTCTTTGGGGTCAGAGGGAGCATTTTGGGACTAGCAAAGTCTAGCAGTTGCAGCCCTTCAGAGCAACTGTGGCTTAGGAGATATTGCACTACAGAGCAATTTGCATTAGGGCAGAATTCTTCACATAGCATGGGAACATGTTGATTGTGATTACTGTCGGCCTGGGTCTCCTCCAGTTTGGTTGAATGGTTGTGATCAGGTTCTTGTTGTAGTAAAACGGACATGAGTCCTCAGATCAATGGGCTGATGTCCCATTAATATTTTGTAATCAATGTGGTGGTGATGTTTCGGGGCAATTCAGCAGAGTGAGACGCCTGGAGAATTAATGCTATCTTTGGATGCAAAAGCACTGCTTCTGTATTAGGAAAAATAAGGGAGAAAGGGAGGCCATGTTCCCTCCTTTGCTTCTTGAATGGGAGAGGCATTTGTCTCAGCCCTAGTAAGAGGGGCACAGGACAATGCTTACACCCAATTGCGGTATTTTAAACAAAATATACTCCAGAGCATGACCACACACAGGTTGTGTTCAGACTGGCAGTTTGGCCCGATATAGGCACATTGTACAAACGGATTAAACAGGCACGATCACACAGCCACATCTGTCAGGCATTCCCCGGGTGTATTCACCCCGTCAGAGGACAACTTGGAGCCGGGTTAAAAAGCCACCACCTCTGAAGTGTTTGGATTTTTTTTTTTTTTTTGCAGTTCACTCCATGGCTGAGGCGCCATAATAATGTGAATGCTTTACCACGGGATGTCTCCATGGGCAACCCACCGCAGGGTGTGCTGTGACTGATATATCCCACTACACTTTAACTCGGTTCAATTAGAGGCGGCACCATATCGCGCCAAGCCGCCAGTGTGATCACAGCCACAGTGTGGGAAGAGATGTTCTCAAGGTGATTTAGCCCTTGACATGCACAGTCTTTCCTTATTCTCTCACTAGCCATGATGCTGTTCTTTAATAAAGTTGTGTCCTTGTTTAAACCCAAGGTCGTATGTCACATGGACCTCTCTGGAGTTCTTGGGGCAAGAAAAAGTAGCAAATCTTTTTTTCATATATGACTCCTCAACGAATGTAAACATTTTCCACATGGTGATGCACACCGGTGTTTAGTGTTTAGTCACACAATAACAGCAACGTGATTTTTGTGATGGATCAGCACCAAGGTAGTAACGTTTGAATTGGTCCCCAAAGTGTAGTTAAAATGTGTTTTATGCTAACTGATCCATGTGAACTGATACTGAGGGCTCAGTCTCACAGACTTCACATCACATGAAAGGTGAGGGTTTGAGTCGATCCGTGTTCAGTTCCTGCTACAGGCACTATGCGCAGAGGTGCCTGTAGCAGAATTCAGTACAGATCAAGTTTTGATACACAGCTGCGATCTCTCAAAAGAGCTACTGTTTCAGAAGTGTGTAGTAAGCTGATCTATGCTGATTAAGAACAGCCCTGCTGGATCAGACCAGTGGCCCATCTAATCCAGCATCCTCTTTCACACAGTGGCCAACCAGTTACTATTGAGGGCCAACAATAGGGAACAGAGGCCAAGGCCTTCCCCTGATGTTGCCTCCTGGCTCTGGGATTCAGAGGCTTACTGCCTCTGAATGCAGAGGTTTCCCTCAGTCACCATGGCTAGCAGCCACTGATAGGCCTATCCTCCATGAATCTGTCGAATCCCCTTTTAAAGTTGTCTATGCTTGTGGCCAGCACTATATCCTCTGGCAGCAAATTCCACATTTTAATCGCTCATTGTGTAAGGAAGTGTTTCCTTTTATTTGTCCTGAATCTGTTGAATAAATACTGCTTTTCCTTAATGACAGAACACTGAGTATATGCAAGGGACAGAGGACTATGCTGGATACTGCACGTGACTCCCACAGAGGATGGCTCAGTACCTACATATTTAGGCCCAATTCAGATGTTATCTGTGCACCCTGCTCCAGTAGCAGAAGAAATGGTGAAGTCACATGTTAAGGAGTAGCACTGGGTCTCACATAGGATTTCACCATTATTATCATCACCGCACTTGAAAAGTACTGTAGATCATTTAAAGCGTTTGAGGGAGTCAACCGCTAGTATGAGTGTTCTGATATTGAGGAGAGTTAAGGCAGTGCAGTGCATGAGGTTCGGACTGGGGCTTGCTGGGGGATCTTGGGCCGGTCACTCTCCCTTGGCCCCTCAGGGGGCTGAGAGGGATTATGAGGCTATAGTGTAGGAGAGGAGAACCATGCACATTGCTCTCTGCTCCTTGGAGGAAGGGTGGGGCTAAAAAGTGATATGTATTATTACAGGTGGGGCAATAATTTTTAGCCCCACTTTGTAGATGGAGGGGAGGTGCTGCAGTTGAGAAAAGGCGGTTTAAAGCTGCCTAGTGAACTTGGCTGAGGTGAGAGTTGAACCAAGGACTTGTCAGTTCACATTCCTAGCCATGGCATTGTGATGGCTCTCATTTCATGGAGAATCTACATCTGTGAGGCACACAAGTAACATGCGAATGAGACTGAGAGAGTCAGGAGAACGTATTCTAAATCTGTGCCTTAGGACAGAGACACCTCACAAAATTGTGTTGTCGCCCATTACTGCTGATGTGCATGGTCCTTGTGCTTATCTTGTGTACACTTTGAGTTTGCTTAGAAATGTAAAAGGCTGTACCTTTTGCATTTAATTGCTTTTGGACTGTTTACCATTCCCCCCCCCCCATTTGTGCCACCATAAATCTTTTAGTCTTTGTGATGACACAAGATTCTTTTTTAATTCATTGTGAGAGACAGTTTGAGAACCCTTATCTTAGAGAGCCATGCAGCAAAATTATGTCACTGTAGAATTCCTTTCAACTTGGTACATAAACCAGTTTCTCCGCCACAGTCCCTGTCCCTGTGAAATGTCAGTAACTTCCTGCCAAGAGAGGTGTTCCCTAGAGAGATGCAGAAATACTTTTAACTCTCAGGATCTTTTTTTAAGGAAGAATATCTAGTCTAATTCTTTGTGCGTGAGACAAACTTGCTGCTACGATGAATCATGACAGCTGCTGAGACAGAACACTCCCCAGGAAATCTTAGCAATTTCATGTTACTTGTGAGTGGGATTTTTCTGTTATCAAAAACCTTCCATCAGAGGAGAGGAAATTAACTTCCTAATTAGACAAAGTCCAATGGAAGAGGTGGGGAGTGGAAGAGCCGAGGAGAAATCAAAAGAGGGCTGATGTGCGTTTCAGGCTAATGATAAGAAAGGAAATAGTGGAACGTGAAAGGTCACTGACCTTATTAGACCACAAGAAGAGTGGTAACCCTTCAAAAGCTTTTACCTCAGATAGGTTGACAATGTGCGAAGTTCTGTAGATGGTTAGATATATAAGACATCGAAAGAGCAGAAAAGAAACTGGAGAACAGTGCAGCCACTACATGAGGAATGTGTATTTCTAAAAGCTGTGGGGAATGAGTAGAAATAGAGAATGATCTATATATCTTTATTCCAGCAAACTGTTATGATTCTCAATGTGAGTAATGTTAACTCACTATTGGTATAAAGCCAATGTCTCTTGTTCGACAAACCTTTCCTGGTTTTTAATTGAAACAATTGAATTGCCTACAGAATAAGTGGAATAGATTAACACGAGTCTGTTTGGGGGCCACGACTAAAATGTGCTGAGTTTTCACCCTCTATGGACCTTATAATGTAAAATGTACCCACAAAAAACTAAATACAAATCAGAAGGCCTCAAATGTAGACTTTAAACAACCTTACGCTCTGGCTGTCAAAGAAATTAGATAAAATGAACCATTTCAGCACACCCTACAACAGCATACGCAATAGAATAGATCATTGGATCTCATTATCATTGAATATAATGTGAACACCATAGCTGTTTCTCAAAAAAAACAAAAACCCACAAAGGATTATACAGATGTATGGAAGACAGATGGTCAGAGCATAGATTTTAATAGTTGCACAGTCAAAAATTCAGATTTTCTTCTAATATCCTATTTTAGAGATTGGACTTCAGCCTGGGTCCTTCTGTAATGAACTGAGCAAGCAAGGTTTTTTCCATTGTAAAGTATTTGCTGCACGTTTGTGCCATTTATACGACGACTGATGTTAATGCAGTGCTCTCTTTTACCATTGCAGAGAAAATATTATTAACCTTCTTACACCTTAAGGTGTGGCATTCCTTTGCCTTCTGAAACTGTTCGGCACACGTGGTTTCCCTCTCCTATTATGAAGCAGGTAGAACTGCACGTAATTCCAGAAGAGAGTGACAGAGTTTGGGTGTGTACTCAAGATGGTTCAAATTAATTACCCTTTAATAGTCTTTCATCTCGTTGTCATACTCCCAGTTAGAACAGCTGAGGAGCGGCAGAAGGGTAGATTCCCCCCTACTTTTAAAACACATACTAATAAACAGGGCTTTTTTTGTAGAAAAAGCCCAGAAGGAACTCATTAGCATAATAGGCCACACCCAACAGCAGAAACTCATTAGCATATTAGGCCACACCCTTGACAGCACAACACATTAGCATATTAGGCCACACCCCCATGTTACCAGAAGAGTGGTCATCCAGCCACACCCACCTTTTGCTTCTTATTCTGTTTACCTTGTTGTCAAAACCCAGAGGTTTCTTTTGTAGCAGGAACTCCTTTGCATGTTAGGCCACACACCCCTAATGTAGCCAATCCTAATGAGTTTCTGCTGTTGGGTGTGGCCTATTATGCTAATGAGTTCCTGCTGGGTGTGGCCAACTCAAGAGCCAGTCGGAACTCCGTTCCTGTGCGTTCCTGCCCAAAAATAGCACTGCTAATAAATGAATGGAGGATTCTAATCCATATGAATTATTGTCAGCATAGAACCAGAGCAGGCGTTTGTAATTTTTTGAGTCATTAACACAGAGGGCAGTGATTTGGTCTTGCACGTGTGAAAATCTGATTGCCAGCCCACATCCTACCGAAGCAAGATTAGATTTCTTAAATTATTTTAAGAAGTGGGGGAAATTAGGAGCCCAGCACTGCTCTCGAGGCAGGCTATCCTTTAGGTAAGCTTTAATTAATTTCAAGTGAAACACTGGGATGGTGAGAAGAGTTGGCTGTACACATTTGACCTGGAACATAGCACTGGATATTCCTAAAGTGTAAGGGCTGCATGCCTGAAGCCATAGGAGGGCTCCTCAGAAAAGCATTAAGGGTACTAAAGTTCCCAGAGAAAGAGACAGGCTGCTATCGGTGATTATATGCGGTTTGTAATAGTATCGTCCTGTTTTCACTCACTTCAGTAGGCCATTTCTACTAGGCTAACGAGGCAGAGGGTAATGAGAAACATGCCAAGGAGAGAGAAGGGGAGTGCAAAAGAGAGGAGTCTAACCTATGCACAGGAAACAAATGTGATCAATTACCCAAGTGTGGAGCTCAGAGATACCTTATCTTCAGGCTCCTTAAAAATAAGAACTTGATTGTTACCAAATGCATCTCAGAAGCTAGAGGAGGATGGGTCCGAGGCATTAATGGTCACAGGGCGAGGGGGAAGAGATGAAGTTACATTGGCTCAGGGAATTGTCGTGGTATTTCAGTCCAAAAGGCATAGAAGGATTCACAGAGCAATCATGCTATTAACTTTTAAATCAGCACAAGCCCCGCTGTTAAACATTAGACTGCTCTAAGTACTTTTAAAAAGGCAGTAGTTTTGCCCTTAGCTAGGATGTTGGCACACAGGTAAGGCTGTGGGGTGAGAGGGCAAGAAGGTTGGACAAGGCTGGCAACACTGCTGCATGTTTTCAGAGGGGGATGTAATTTGTTACGGTCTTTGGGCACAAACCACAGGGAGCTTCTGTGCAAGCTCCCTGAAATAAATGAATGAGGCCTATGCACCACCACCGTGGTGCCTTGCCGAATTTCCCATTCATTTCCCTCATGCATAGCAAAGGCAGGCTGTGGCTCTGTGGTCCAGCACAATGCTTTGCCTGCAGAAGGATCCAGGTTCAGTCCCTGGCTTCTCCAGTAGCAGATGGTAGGCATTGGGGAAGATGTTACTCTGCCTGAGACCCTGGGGAGACCCTGCCATTTGGGGTTGCCACTCTCTAGGTAAAGCCTGGAGATCTCCTGAATTACAGCTGACCTCCAGACAACAGAGATCAGTTTCCCTGGAGAAAATGGCTGCTTTGGAGGGTGGATGCTTTGGCATTATACTCTGCTGAGGTCCCTCCTCTCCTCAAACCCCATTTTTCCCAGGCTCCACCCACAAGTGAAGAAGAAGAGATTGGATTTATACCCCGCCCTTCACTCAGAGTCTCAAAGCCAGAGGTCATTTCGAGGGGGAACATGGGGGATCGCAGTTCCCCCGGGTGAGGTACGGGGGGTGGGGCTCATGACGAAGCCCCGCCCCCTACTTCCGGCCGCCCCGCTTCCGGCCCTCATTCAGCCAGGAGGAGGCAGGAGAAGAGGGAGGGTAAGTTGCTTCCTCCCTGCTTCTCCCCACCCCTGCCTGCCTGGGGCCAGGGAGGGCCTTCGTGGGGCTTCCTTGCACTCCCGCCGGCCTTGCACGTCCACCGCCGGGCCCCTCATGGGGCTCGGCAGTGGAGCTGCAAGGCCGGCGGCGGTGGCCGGGACCGTTGGGGGCGGGGTGTGTGGCCTTATGACACACTTCCGGTGATGTCAGGGTGTGTGGCCTTATGACACACTTCCGGCGACGTCAGGGGGTGTGGCATATGCTAATGAGTTATGCTAATGAGTTCCCCTAGCTCTTTTTCTACGAAATGACCCCTGCTCAAAGCGGCTTACAAACTCCTTTCCCTTCCCACGACAGACACCCTGTGAGGTAGGTGGGGCTGAGAGAGCTCTGACAGAAACTTGCCCAAGATCATCGAGCAGCTGCAAGTTGGAGGAGTGGGGAATCAAACCCGGTTCTCCCAGATTTAGCCACCTTACCAAACTGGCTCTGGTGAGGCTGGTGAAGGTGATGATGATGATGATTACTAATGGCACAAAGCAGCCAAAATTTAGCACTTCAAGCTTTTCAATGGGAAGATTTAGCACACTGAAGTCAAGAGGACTCCCAAGAGTTTAAAATATACAGGATTGTGCTCTAGGCTATTTAGATGATTTATAGTAAGCTATGCAAAAACTGAGTTTTGGGAATATAACCTCTTTTTTTAGTAATCAAAGGGCAATATGGATTAAGTAATTTAGGGGGAAACTGGGCCAACATAATTGATTTCCTCAGAGGGGGAAACTGAGGAGCAGCAGATCTTCCTGCAACAGCATCACCTGAATATACAAGATTAAGAAAGAGAATTATTCTCTTTTCATTCTTCATCCCAACAGCTATGAAAATGCCTTTTCTTCAGTTTGTTTAAAGGTGATTCTACACGAGGACTGGTAGGGTTTTCTTCCTCTCTGCAGGATGAGAGTGATAATGTTATAGCTCTGGGAAAGCAGTGGCTGAACTCCCTTTGACATACAAAATGGAGCTCATTAGCTAAAGTAGCTGACAGACTGTGCTGCCCGCTGAAGATGCATGAGGAGCAAGCGAGAAATATGAAAAGGCAAACTCATGCTAGGGAATCACCTTGACATACAATTATGTGGCTCTGTGCTAGTTTTTAGCATTTGTCATATTTCCCTTTTTATTTTTTTGCGAAAATTACTACCATCCATAGAAATGTCATTCCCAGATGAATTGGAAGACTGAGGGAAGCCACTGTAGGAAATAGGACGGCTTCAGTCAATGTAGTGACTCTTGTTGACATCTCAGGGAGTTATACATTGGGCTCAGAGGTATTAGATGGGCCCATAACCTCTGGAATTCTTGAATGCCATGCAACAAAATAGTACTTCTGACAGCCCTTTGAATATATGGTGCTAGGTTCTGATTCTGTTGAGGACAGGGGATGCTTGTCTTGTGGTTTTATTGAAGGGCAGGATAGGCTCCTTTATGGTGTTGTTTAGAAATAATAATGTATTGTGGATTAGTTGACTGGGAAGAATTTTAGGACTGACAAAAAAGCATGGTACAAAATATATATGGCAAGATCAGTGAATATAGCAGACTTTTGTAAGCAGAAGAGAGATATCCTTGCAGCAAGGAGTTTGCGATTCAAATACTAAGGGCCTGATTCCCCTCCGTATACCTTTGGTGCATGCGCCAAGGTGGTGCTGGAGGCTGATCTCTCATATGCCCTATGTATGGACACATGCACCTGCAGAGAAAATGACCGAGCCGTCAATTCTAATGCTACAATCTAATAATGATATGAAGACAAGTAATATGTGTATTTTTGAAGAAGCAGTGTTCATTTCCTAAAATAGAAATAAATGGCAATATGTCAGAAGTAAACATTAGAGATACATAAAGAGGTCAAGCTGGTTTTAAAGTCATTCAGTCAAGAGCCAGACTTTGGTCTCCTGCAGAGGAATCTGTGGACTCTCTAACTCCCTAATACAAATTGCACCTGCTATTTAGACCATAACTAAAATCATTGGAAGAGAAGGTGTCAAAGGTGGAATCTTTTCTCCTTGCTCTTTTTCTCACATACCTTAGGATAAAATTTGAACATTGGAAGAATTGTGAAGAACTCCATGCTCTCTGTGTGTGCACACTTGCACATGTATGTGCGTAGCATATTTTAATCCCATACCCAACAATATCTAGCAGCCTTTTCTCCCTGAACACTTCCATGGCATTGCCATTTGGATTTCCCAGTTTTCTTCATTGTCCATAGAAAAAGCTTGTTTTGTAACCAGGAGTCATGTTATCTTTGTCTGGGCTTTTAATAATTTCCTAAATATGCATTATTAGTTTATATGACAGTTTTCCTAGTTGCCAGGAGAGGGGCGTTTTAAAAATTTGTTATGTATGTTAGTTAACCGGAGTGGTACTCCCCAACCTGGAATGCATTTATTACATTCTGCACTTTAGCCTAAAGACATTTGCCAGTATGCTGCTGGCTGCTTTAACATCCATGCACAAAAGTGGAATTGAACAGATTAACTTGCATTTGACCTACTTCAGCTCTCCTGGTAATGAGGGGTGCAGGGGCACAGAATTAATCTCTCTCAATTTGTGGCTCTCAGGGGTGCTGCTAAATTTTAGAGGGCTTGCATTTTAACAGTCTCCCGTTGTGCTGAAGAGTTTGTGGAGTTCAATGGAACTCAGTTCACCCTAGCAACTGAAGGGAAGGGCTAGTTGTATCTGTTTGATTAACAGCACAATCAAGCTGTGGTGTATCATAAAAAACAACAACACAAAACGCAGAACCCATATTTGACAACTTTTGCCTCATCTGCGGGAGGGGGAACCAACAGACACAAAAATCATCACTTTGGGGGGGAAATCCTTTTGGATGGTGAATAGTGAGGAAACATGCATGCTTGCTGTTATATTCTTTGAATGAGACATATTCATGCTGTTGTTACACTTTATAATATTAATACGCTTAATGGTATAATATTAATGTTGCCTTCAGGTGGGTGGAATTTAAATGAACTCTGGTTCGGACTGATTTGTTTTTGAAAGCTGGAGAATGGCTGGGTGAATAGTATCACAGAGCAATTCTCATACCTTTGTTCAATGGCCTTTTTAGCCAAGAAATTTATATTACGAGATTAAAGAATCTTCAGTAGCCTTTCTCCGTAAGTTTAAAGGAGCTATTTTATGTTCATATCAATACATATAGGTTCCACATCTTTTTTTTATACCGACCACCCTTCAAATAAAACATGTATTTGTAAAACTCATTAGCTACATGTCAGTCATTGTCTAAAGCTAATTAGAAAATGGCAATTAATCATGGAAACAGACATATTAGGCAGTATTGATTACATGTAGTATTCTCTGTAAGTTAGACATATGGATGGACTAATAGATTGTGCCCAGATAAACTGTTTATAAAGCATGATCAATAGAGTTTTCAGCGTTTTCACATTATCATTCAGATAACCCTCTTTGTGAACACAGGATAATATACATGCTGAGTATGCCTGCTGCACTTCTTGAGAAATCCAGTGTGCCAGTTGAGGCAAAGAAATCGAATGAGCTCTAAAGATGTCTCAGGACACTCCAAAATTCTAATAATGTGTGGAATTTTATGACAAATTGTCTTGTTCTATAAAATTTTGTAATCAGGCAATACAATGTTTTATATGCTCAAATAAATTCTGTTTGGCCCTGCACCCTTTGCTTTGAAGACAATTAGAAAAGCTTCAAGTGTAGTAAACATTTTCTTTTTAAAATAGTAAATCATAGCCTTTCCCTTAATGCCATAGTTTTGTTGTTGTATGCTTGTGGATAGTCACATTTAATGCAAGTAGATCAATTTGTACTTTCATAAATGGAAAACTCCTCGGCATCAAAAGTGACTTAAGGCATGGTATTATGAAGTAAACATTTATAGCTGGTTCTAGTAAAAGCAGAAGTACATTTAGCTTTTACGTAGTAATCTTAAAATGGCTGATTTTTAGTGTACCATGTTAATAAAATGTTAGTGGCAAAATAAGCTGATATGTGCTAGTGCTGGTTGAATGCCATGTAAGGAGCCATTCATTTGGTGCAGGTAATGAAGCTAAAATCCCATCATATTCTTCCATATTCATTAATATTATGTGCATACTGGATGGTGCAAACTCTATGATGGATTTTATAAATGCACCAACGAAAATGGAACACTGCTGTTGTCAGAACTCCACATGGCAGTGGGAAACGTAGGGAAGAGATGCTTACAGGTCACTTCTATTCTGTCTGCACAGCAGTGGCAGTGGTTGTGGAATTCTAGTTTTGAACACAATTATTTAATATGATCTTTCCCCTTGGAAATAATCCCCAGTGAACAAATAGAGTCCTCTGCTTAAAACACGGGAATCCAAAACATTGTATAGAGTTAACACACTGCAACCTTTACCCAGTCTTGGAGGGATTTGGAGGACGTTTCCCACTCCACAGTTTCCAGCAGCTGCCGAAATTGTCAGCCCTGATCTGTCAGAAGGGATTCCCCCCCACCCCAATCCCCGGCCAAAAACTTTGAAGCTCCTTTCTGACATCCCCAACAAACTAATTGTTGTCTTCTGCCTCTGAGAGCCTCTGAAGTCCCAAAGAGTTAGTGTCTTCTCAAGAGATGAGAAAGGAGACTCACAAAATCAATTTATCAGGCTATTACGCATTGTCATCAGCCAAAACAAAAACCTGCTTAAAGACAGGAGAAAAAGTAGAAGAAATGGGTCTCTGAGAAAAGGTTACAGAACATCCATCTTCTCGTCTCTTCTGATTGTTTCCTTTCTTTGGCCATTTTCATACCCGTTCCCCTCTGCTAAAAGACACTTTATGACAAGCATTGTAATCTCTTTAGGCCAGGGGGGGAACCTCTTCTTTAGGAGAGAATCTTTGCAAGGCCTGAGTGACAGCGGGAAGGGGGCCAGTTGCCATTGAGGACATTAAGCAATAAATCATCCATCCCTGGCATCAGCTAGCTGGACTTGTCCCCACTTCCTGTGTGGCTACCAGTGCCTAGATGTGACAAAACCACCATTGTCTCACTAAATCGCGATCCCTGAATTCTCAGCACCATGGTTTAAAGTTAAATTAAGATGTACTGAATAAAGTTGGGAGGATATAAGGGAGGGGGAAATAAATCTGAGGTATTGGAGACCTAGCCTGAATCATTGACTGAACTGGCACAAGCACTGCTGGTTAAATGCTTCTGGATTCTGTCCTAATTAAAGTATTATACATAGTTTCAGGGAGACAAGTTGCTGGATTATTTTTCACTGTCTCATAGTGCCATTTACCTGAATTGTCAGTACTATCGTTGAAGATCAGTAATCAAGGAATGTAAGCTGTTCAGTGTGATATGAACATTAGACCAAATTGAGCAATATCCAACATCAGGCATATATTAAAAGGTAGTGAGTGCTTGCTACTCTTCCAGTGAGATGTAAGCATGGTACAGTTGGACATGGGCTGAAATCCATGCTAAAGGATGAAGTCCATTCTGTTTCCCCAAGATTCTCCTATGCCTTGATGTATTTTGAAAAACTAAGATCATGATCAACATTGTATGTAATATGTGAAACAACTATATTTGATCTAAATGGCATCCCCTGGAAACACGGTAGATGCACACATTTCCTCTTTCTGTGAACAAATTTGGCCCATATGGGACATTCCAAGAAGGCAGAAAGAGAGGAAGTCTGACTAACTTGCATTTCCTTGTCTGACACATAATATTTACCCAAAGAGGGGAGATGTGCATGTCCTCCTAGAGACAATGCAAGATCAGAATGCATTCAGATCTCACCACAGGGGACGTGTGCATCTCTTGCATTGGCTAGACTTAGAAACATAGGGAGAAGTGCAAATTTTCTCACTGCTTCTCTTAAAAATGCATGCTCTTCTTTGCTGATTATTTTCTTTGCCACATAGAAATGCAGAATCCAAGCTTTCTTCCTCTAAGTGATGTGGCCTCTAAGTAGGTATTTGGCCTCTAAGTAGGTATGAATTAATGAATTAATTAGGGTCAAAATATGGTCATTATGATTAAAGACCAGCACAGAAGTATTTCCAAAGACCAAAACACATTAACGTTTGTTAAGATGTGCTTTATTTAAATGTTTTTTTATTGTTTTATATGTTTCAAATGTTTATTGGTGCTTGGGGGGCAACAGTGGGAGGGTTTCTGGAGTTCTGGCCCTGCTGATGGACCTCCTGATGGCACCTGGGTTTTGGCCACTGTGCGTCACAGAGTGTTGGACTGGATGGCCCATTGACCTGATCCAACATGCTTCTCTTATGTTCTTATGCTCTAATAAAGTATGTAAATGATTCAAAATTATTTATTTTACTTTTTTGTCACCTTGAGGATTCTAAATTGGATGGAAAGATGGCAAAAAATGTAATAGTAATAGTAACGATGTGCTGTTATCTGCAGAAGCTTAAAAAATCAGCATGTCTTCTTGTGAAAACGCCTTCCCAAGACACACATGAACTCATGATGTTGCCTTATACTGCATCAGACTGTTGGTCCATCAAGGTCAGTATTGTCTACTCAGACTGGCAGCAGCTCTCCAGGGTCTCAAGCAGTGGTCCTTCACATCACCTACTGCCTGGTCCTTTTAAGTGGAGATGACAGGGATTGAACCTGGGATCTTATGCATGCCAAGCAGATGATCTACCACTATGCCATGGCCCCTCCCGCAGACCAGAGGACTAGTATTGCTGTAAGGACAGGTTGAGGAAGAATTCTAAACACTGAAGATGACAATGACCGAAACATTCCTAAATCACATGTACTTGATGTGTACACTAGTTCATGGCTTGCCATATTGAATTTTAATGCAGAAGGAACAGTCATATCATTTTTTATATGTGTGTTCTTGGCCTGGTATATGTATTGAAGGGTATTGTCTTGGGCCTCTGTACAGCAAGCAAGTTTGGCAGGAGTGGCAGTTAATCACCATTGTCCTCTCCTGCTGTGTATCTCATTGGACCCCTTGAGATGAAGGTCAAACATCTTTGGTATGTGTTGGAATGCCACCAAATGGCCGCATGACATTTATACAATCCAATGGGCATAAAATTGCCGTTAAGACAAGTAAAATAAATAACATGTCAAGAGTTCTTCAAGTAGGATTTTTTAAAGGAGGTGATGTTGTCCCGTGAAAGATAGCCATTTATAGATTGCTTATAATCAACAAGAAGTGATTCATAGGAGACAGGGGTAAAAGAAAGGATTATGACAGGATACGTCTTTAAAATTGAATGGCCTCAGAAGGTCAGTGAAAAATGGGAATATCAGTGTGTTCATCACTTTGTCATTTCATTTCCATTGATTTTTCCCCTTCTGTAGCCATTAAGGATGTTTCTTTTAGACAAATTAGCCATAGAATGCTAAACATATATTAATTATTGTTGATGCTGGCAAGATGGCCTGTTCCCTTTAGCTTATCCTTTGAATGAGCGCATTTCCTAAGTAGAAGATAAGGGAAGATCTGAGAGTAATGATGGAAATATAAATAATGAATTTGTTAAAATGGCCCTGACTTCACTATTCTGTTTTTGAAGCAAGTAGTAAGTGAAAATCAGTGGTAACATCTGTTTCCAGATCCGTTTTTTATTATGTAAAAGTAATTGCTAATATTCTTTTCTGACAGATAGCTCATATGCATGCAGGTAAGAGACTACTGTAGGCTTTTATACGCGTCAAAAGTCCTTGCAGTGAGCCTGTGACCTACCTTAAAGAAAGAAACAGATTATCTATCATCCTTACAAATGTCTACTGCTCTGGAGTGTATAATTTTTTTGTTTGTTTGACTGAATATGTTTAAAAAAGTGCTTTTTCACGATCATCATGGGAAAAAATGAGAACATTTGGTTGGAGGGCTTTCAAATGTTCTCGACAATTTTAGCAATGAACCAGTGTGTGTGTGTGTGTGCGTGTGTGTGTGGGGGTACAATATAGCTCAGACTTTAATAGCAAGGTAGAAGGACATGATTTCTATTCAATCTAGCTGTGTGCGTTGCAAGTACATTGTGCTGGGCCTATCATGCCTGATTGATAACAACTGGTTACACTCCTAGGCTAGATGCCTTCTTTTTCTTTTTTAAATAATAATGTGCAGTGTGATTTAATGAAAAAGAAAGCCTTCCAGGTTTTTTGGATTTCATAGTCAAATTGTTACAGAGAGTATATGAGACACAGGTTTTCCAGGCCTCATGACAGTTTTATCCCAGTTCATCATCTTAACTAAAAAATAATCCTATCTAACTTGAAATCCACAGCAGCCATAAGTAGAAAATAAATCCAGGCCACAGCTCAGACTTGTAACCTAACAGCTATCATAAATAATCAGAACCTATTTGAAGGTGGAAGATGGGACATTAGAAGCTATTTACACTACCAGAGTGATCCCATCGATCAGTAACAGCAACCCGCAGATAAGTCTCATATGATGTCATGGTTATTTATGGCGGGCATTGACAGTAAAACCACTATAGAACTTTCTCCTCGACAGCTTCATTCATTTCTGTTTGTGATGCATTTTGTTGTTAAAGAAGCAATCAATAGCAAATTCATGGTGATAAAAGTTATTACTGGTTAAATATGTGAAAAATTGTACCTGCTCTTGTACGTGTGCAAAGTTTAAAGGGGAATAAGGCCAAATTTCACCAGCCAGAAAAGCATTTTTGATCATTTTAAATATAATTTGCTTATTGGGTTCTTGTGGGACTGTAGACCTGAGGGACGTGGGTTTAGACTGCTGTTTAGCTATAGATTTGTTAGGTGCTTTTCTGTGCAATCCTAAGCACGTATACCAAGAAGTAGTCCTCATTGAGTTCCATGGGACTTGTTCTCTTGTACATGTGCTTAGGATGCAATCCTTGATATTCCTTAGGGTCCACTGACTTAAGGGGGCACAATTTTGGGAATAGGGGGCAGAAGACTGCAGTGATAAGCCGGTGAATGAGTCTGTGGCCTATCGGGATGGCTGTTACATTTTAGTAATTCTTCAAAATATATATTAATGTTGTGTGTGTGTTAAATCCTGTCAAGTCGCTTCTATGGCAATCTTATGAATTAATGACTCCAAAATGTCCTATTGTTAACAGTTCAGTTCAGTTCACTGTAGATAGCCATTACAAATTTGCAGAACCCTCAGTTAGGAGGGATACAAATAGCATGCCTAATGAAAATTAACAAAGAATGAAAAATATCATCTGGAACCAGAATTTAGTAAAAGGATGCAACTACAAATGCTGTACAGTAGCAAAAGTGGTAAGAACAAGACCACTTCTCGCTGCCACTTTGGACTTTATTTTCTTTGCAGCAAGGGCAAATAATGCAACTCTGTGTGACACAGAGACATCGATATCTGAAATGTAATTTTCTCAGCAACTGGGTATATATTTATACCGGATAAGATTTCTGCTAAAACTTTGGTTCTGGGATTAGAATATAATGGACAAAAAAGGATATAATGAGGTAAGTCCTCAAGTACATGAGATCCACGAATACATATGCATTGGGCCATTGGAGTCTGATTAAAGTGATCCTCCAAAAGTGCCATTGGCACTGATTGAAAGCATAAAGAGGTAAAAGTTGCTCTAAGTACATGGTTAGAGATGTTGACTAAATAGGAAGTTCTAATATGGTCAAATTTGATTAATTTGTACCATGTTGCTGCTTTTGATTTTAATATTGGAGAATGGTGTGATGTTCCTGATGTGATGATGTCACTTCGACATGATGTCATCGCATCGGGGACATTGTGCGACATCCCCACCCACCCTGGAATGCCCCCCAAATCCCCCCACCAAGAAGCCGAGGTGATCTGGCAACCCTACCAGCAGCTTTAGTTGCCCACTGCTGCTCCAATTGGTGTTGGGATAAATATTAAAAAGCTGTGTTGCTGCATCACTTCTGGGATACACCAGGACATAACATAGAGTAGCTCTAGGAACTGCTGGAAAATCTTGTGCCTTTTCCATAGAGTTTCTGGTGATTCCTAGAGCTATCCTTTATCACTTCCAGGTTTTCCCACAGAAGTGCCATAGAAACACAGCTGACATCACCACCACCCTGTCCCTGCCCCCAACTCTCCCTCCAGTTGCCAGGCTTGGTGACCTTAGGGCACATGGTTCGTCCCAGGACTGTGCCACTGTACAATGTGTAAGATGCCACAATCACTCAGGAATATTTGAGGCTATTCTTGAGTAAACAAAATATAACTTTATTTGAAATAAAGAAATAACAGACTCCTTCATAGTAGCTTGCAGTTTACCCTGAGCCATAAGTAAAACCTGGGCTGGAGCTACTCCAGATCCTGGTACTCTGCAATAATAATAAAATATGAAATGGAATTCAGAATATTACATAATTCAGGTGAGGGGATCAGAACACTTTTCCCTGTCGATGATTCCTGGGAAAACTAGTATGTCAGAGAAAAGCCATGTTAACCACCTGCAAACTGTGTCATTTTGTATGCACAGAGAGCCTTTTAAATATATATATGGACAAGCATCCAAACATGCAATCCTCTACCAGCATTACACAAAGTGGTATTTTCCTAGAAGGGTCTGTACAGTGTTTTTTTCCTGAATACATACATGGGTCATTGGGATTTATGGGGCAGTGGATATAAGAGGTTCTGAAGCTGGAGACTGGCCGCTGAGAGCACTTTCCTGAAATCTCCTACCTCACCCTCTGCTTAAAGGTCACCCACAAGAGGAGAAAAGCTGGCAATAGAGGTCATGGCAGAACAAAGAGAAAGAGTTTTGTGCATTAAAGCCAGAACCCATAATTTTGCTTGGAATATTGCTAGTACAATGGATTCATACAGAACAGCCATTCTGGAGGGGGCAGCCCACCTTAAATATCCCTGCTAAAGATTCCAAGGTCAGCTCTGTGTATTATTGAAACATAGCCTTAGGTCACCAAAGATACATTTTTAAA